>NC_081407.1:102988498-103328649 GCF_030272615.1 Cryptomeria japonica | reverse complement strand
TAGAAGAATAGTTATTAAATAAATATAAAATATTTATTTAATTGCTCATAGCCATTTTTATGTGTATACATTTTGCCCCTCTTTGAAATGATGTCGAGACAACATTGTTTCAAAGATTAAATCAAGTCTCGATAATGCACCTGATGAAGATGAAAATCCTGATTGTGTGACCCCTCAAGAGATTAATCGTGAAATTGTTGAAAATTTTGGTTTGAATGATTGATCTCATGATATTTGATAAAAAAATTAGTCAATTAAATTCATTTGTAAAAAAACAAATTAAATTGCCCCATTGAAATTAATTACTTCAAATAGTAAATATTAAATTAACCAAAGGCTAATTTTAATTCATTGTTATCCTTGTCAACTTGTGGAGAAAATATTCTTGCTGAGGTGGCGAAATGGTGATTCTCTGATAGCTTTGATACCAATTGATAGTTCTGATATTAATTGTAAAGTATTGATGTCAATAGCTAACAAGATGAGAGGGGGGAGGGGGGGTGAATCATACAAACTTAAACTTCCATAAAATCTAAAGATTCAACCTCGGTAACTTATGCTTCAGCAATATAACCAAAAACTGCTAAACATGCAAACTCATAAACACATAATCATCATAAAACATATGACACCAAATTTAACATGGAAACCCAAATAGGGAAAAACCACTGTGGGATTTTGGACCCACTAAGAAATATACTCTTCTAGAGTATGCTCAGTTAAGACAAAATCCTGTTAAAGATTACAAACACATTGCTAGATGTGACTCGGTTAAGGGATTTCCCTTAGATCTGTTAGGATCTTCACTTTGTTAGAAGTGACCTTGTGAAAGGATTTCAAACACTCATTTAGAATGTTACCTTGCTAGAGGGTTTACAAATAAGACTATTAAGTCCACTCGGTTAAGAGATTTTTTGTCACTTACAAAATAACAGTAAAAAAATATATCTGCAACTTCACATCTAAAATGCTAAAGTAGATTCCTATTTGCTCAAAACAATCATGTCATAGGACTTATCTTGTCCCTCTGTTGGGCTCTCTACTATGTTATTCAACCATGTCTTCAAGCTTCTGTGCTCGATAATCACTATGTAGCATCCCTATGCTTACACTTGCCCGCATCCATTGTTTACCAATAATTTCTTATTTATAAACAATTTTCTAACCGCTTCATCTCCTTGATCACATTTCCCATGATCAATCTTAGCCATCAGATCTTAAAACTTGACTAGGTTCAATGCATCTTTCGATCTGAAAATGTTTTAACTTGCCTAGGGACTTGCATTCCTTTCTTGGAACTTGCACAAGGTTACTGCGGTTCAATCTACGTTGTATAT
This sequence comes from Cryptomeria japonica, assembly GCF_030272615.1. Lineage (NCBI taxonomy): Eukaryota > Viridiplantae > Streptophyta > Pinopsida > Cupressales > Cupressaceae > Cryptomeria > Cryptomeria japonica. The sequence goes on along the minus strand of NC_081407.1, from coordinate 103,327,312 downwards.
CTTCCTGCCAATCTTCCATTGCCATAGATCCTTAACAAACTTCATGCGCGGCATTCGAATCATTTATACATCTCCAGCTCATCATTGTCCTTCATTAAATAATGCTTGTATTTATCCAATGTGCTCTATCATAACTCGGTTGCAACTCGGTAAATACTAAACTTTACTCGGTAGACATTCCGCCTTCATTAACTGATATCGATAACCTTAGGGTTTACTGACTAGGTTCCTTAGGGTTTACTGACTAGGTTCTTTGCTCGGTGACATAGTATAGTATTAACCTTACAATCAACAACATATGTAGGATATCAAAACAATCTAAACATCATGATCTCATCATTGTCTAACTCGGTAATAGTTGCCCATTGAATAAATCATTTCTCCCCTTTCTTATCACATTCTTTCTGTGTCTTTTATCAACATCTTAATTCTCTTCAAATCAATCTCCTCAAGATATGGCAACATCATACTGAATCAAAAAATTAGTTTCTTGATATCAATGACAAAATAATCTTATAAAGATATTTATCATCCTTCTTCAATTATATCAAATAGTCTTCAACAACCTTCTCAATATCCTTAATGAATATCAACAATCTTTCTTTCTACTGAAAATGCCAACAATCTCCCCCTTTGGCATTGATGGAAAAGCCAATAATTAAATGGTAATACCAACAAGATATTCAAATTGATTCGGATTCAGATTGTTGTTAGACTTCTCCTGTTATCCTTGAGCTGTTACAATCTTCTGAAGTCTTCTCCCTTTAGTAATCTTCTCCCCCTGTCATTAGTCTTCTGTTATCTTCTTCATTTAGGATTTTTACCGTCTAGTCTTCTCCCCCTTTGACAACAATGCCAAAAAGTAAAAGAACTAAATCATGATTTCTTCCCCTGTGAGGTGATTTGCCTTGTTGTGTATCATCTCAGCCTCGGTCAGAGCAACTTGTCTCTATTCACTATTTCCTTCACACCTTTAGAGAATCTTCTAAATTTCGTAAATCAGCATCAATCCACACATAATATTATGTAGATTCATCAAATTGATGCTTTCACCGAACTCTGTCAGTGAGTAGAAGATAGGGGTAGGACCCCTAACTTGCTTATGAGATACTCAAAAGTGTCCCTTGGCAGTGGCTTTGTAGAGATGTCTGCTAATTGCTCCTTTGAACTGATATATTCCAACACAACTTTCTTCTCTTGAGCTTCTTCTCTCAGATAATGATACTTTATAGATATATGCTTTGTCTTAGAGTGCATTACTGGATTGTTTGAAATGTTAATGGCACTAGTATTATCATAGAATATAGTTACTGGCTCGGTAACTTTCTCATTTATACCTTCCAACAGTTGTTTGATCGATGCTATATTGGTACAATTCAATGCTGTAGCAACATATTCAGCTTCTGCTGTTGACTGTGAAATACATCCTTGTTTCTTGCTAAGCCAACTTACTAGTCTTTCTCCCAAAAAGAAAGCTCCACCACTTGTGCTTTTCCTGTCATCAATGTTGCCTACCCAATCAGCATCAGTATAAACTTTTAAATCAAAATCATGTCTCTTTTCATATACTAAGCCATAATCTTCAGTGCCTCTCAAGTATCTGAAAATTCTCTTGATTGTTGTCATATGGGTTTCCTTGGGATCTACAGAGAATCTTTCTACAATACCTACTGCATGTGCTATATCCAGTCTACTATGCACAACATATTGCAACTTCCCAATCATAGATTGGTAAAGTGTCTCATCAACAAATGCAGATTCATCATTCTTTGATAATTTACAATTAGTAGTCATAGGAGTACTTACTGGTTTAGAATCCTCCATTCCAAATTTCTTCAAGATTTCCTTTATGTACTTGGATTGAGTAATGAAAATCTCATCTTTCATTTGCAGTATCTGTAAACCTATAAAATACTTTATCTCACCAATTAATGACATCTCAAATTCTTTGGTCATTTCATTTCCAAAGTTCTTGCATAATGAGTCATTACCACAAAAAATAATATCATCAACAAATATGGCTGAGATTAGTATACCATTGTTCTCATCATTCTTCATGTACATGTTGCTATTTTCACTTGTCCTTATAAAACCAATCTTGATCAAATAAGAGTGCAATCTCTCATACCATGCTCTAGGTGCTTGTTTTAGACCATATAAAGCTTTGTTTAATTTACATGCCTGATCTTTACTCTTGTCTTCAACAAATCCTTTAGGTTGTTCAATGTAAACTTCATCTTCTAGTATACCATTCAAAAATGCAGATTTAACATCCATTTGATATACCTTGAAATTTTTGAAAGCAGCCAACAATGTTCTTATTCCCTCAAGTGTAGCCATAGGTGCAAAGGTCTCACCATAATCTATTCCTTCTTCTTGAGCACAACCTTTGCAAACTAGTCTTTCTTTGTTGCAAATGACCTCACCTTTTTCATTTAGCTTGTTTCTGAAAATCCACTTTGTACCGATTACATTTTTCTCCATCGGTCTTGGGATCAGTGTCCATGTGTCATTCTTCTTGATTTGATCAATCTCACCTATCATAGCACTTACCCAATCTTCACTGTTAAATGTCTCTTTTACTATTCTCGGTTCAAATTCAAAAATCAGACATGTGTTCTGTCTCAGTTTGTTCCTTGTCATCACTGGATCATCCTTATCTCCCATAATTTGACTTGATGCATGATGTCTTCTGACATATTTGGCTAATATAGGCTTGGTAGACTCTGTATGATCTTCTTCATCACTCGGTAACTAGACATTATCTTCATTTTCTTCAGCAGCTTTCTCGGTAGGACTTCTCGGTTGAACATAAACAAATTCTTTATAATCTTTTGGTTCTTTTGAATTTCCTTCATCATTTCTTTCTGCATATTCATCAATTTTCACATTTGCACTTTCTACTATTTTGTTAGATGATTTGATCAGACATTTAAATGCTTTACTTCTAGAAGAATAACCAAGAAATGTTCCTTCTTCACTTTTCTGATCAAACTTTCCATTTCTGTCATCTTTGTGAACATAGAATCTACTTCCAAAGATTTTAAAATAACTTACATTAGGTTTCTTGTCATACCAGATTTCATATGGTGTCTTCATAGTTCCTTTCTTTAGTTGAACTCGGTTCAGGGTGTAAACTACAGTGCTGATTACTTCTCTCCAAAATGTTTGAGGTACCCTCTTTTCTATCATCAGGGTTCTGGCACAATCCACAATTGATCTATTTCTTCTCTCGGCTATCCCATTTTGCTGAGGTGTTCTCGGTGCAGACACTTGCCTTTTTATACCATGATCATTGCAGAATAAGTTAAATTCATCAGAAGTGAACTCTCCTCCTCTATCAGATCTAAGACATTTTAGTTGTCTTCCTATTTCATTTTCAAATCTTGCCTTGTACCATTTGAACATTTGAAAAGCTTCTAATTTTTCTTTTAAAAACATGGCTGACATAATCCTTGAGTAATCATCCACAAATAATATTAAATACTTATCACCATAATAACTTTGAACTTTCATGGGACCACAAAGATCAGTATGTACTAGATCTAAAATTCCTTTAGAAGTGTAGGACTTAATTGTAAAGCTTGATCTTATCATCTTACCCATCTAGCATCCTCGACATATAGCATTCTCAGGTTTTTCAAGACTTGGTAGACCTCTTACTCAGTGCTTCTTACTTATTTTGATTAGATTATCAAAATTTACATGACAAAATCTTTTATGCCATAACTAGGTATCATCTATCTTTGCATAAAGACACTTGTTCCGAGTTGAGTCAAGATGAAATGTGTTACCTTTTGTTTGTGTCTCGGTAGCAGCTAACTTTCCATGCTTGTCATGAACTTTGACAATTCCTTTCTGAAATTCTATTCGGTATCCTGTATTTTTTAGTTGTGCTACACTCAACAAATTGTATTTCAATCCTTCAACCTAGTATACATCATCACATTTAGCATTGTCAAGAAGTGTTATAGATCCTTTACCTTTCACTGTGTTGGTTAACAGATTGGATCTCTCAAAATTTATAAATAAATACTCATGTTGCCCAATAGAAAACCAATGAGAACCAACAGTTGGGTAAATAATTATTATTTTACCCTCTGCATAAAGGTACAACTCCCTATATGATATTCAATGAATCTTGAATAAATTTAATTATGTAATTCACTTTTAACCAGAAAGCAAACAAAAGGCTTCAACATTCACTTGTCAACACAACGTGAACGCTTCATGATAGATAATGAAATTCATAGTAAGACATTAGACTTCAAATGAAGATTAACTCATAGGATGATCAAAAATATTTGAACTCTGATTGATACTCACTCATGACTCACAGGACAAGGGGGATCAGAATATTCAAATGCTTTCAACTAATTTCATTCATCAAATTGATCCACAGACTTAAAATGAAAAATTAGAGAAAGGAATCAGATACATGAACACATAATTATTCCTACAGAAATTTTTATATATTCAAACTCACAGGTTTTCTAATACTGTATCATATATTCCATTCCATTCAAAGATGGGTATTTCACTGAAATTACAAGTAAAACCAGTCTGCTCTCTTAATTTTTACAAAAATTTTATGGATCCCGCCAAAACATCCATAACTAATATTTATAGCCACCAGGCTAAATTGTCTTTTTTTAGCAAATTAAAACCAGAGTTTCAAGAAACAACCATTCATAACTGAAACTAAATGGCCAAAAGCCGTAAATAGAGCTATAACGATAAGAATAGAAAATGGCTTAAATTGTCTTAGGGGCGTGTGTGGTGCCACGTATATTTTGCCACTCCATATGAGCCACAAAGAAGTTATGAACAACCTGGTAATGTGGGAGCCCAATGTGCAAGATGCGTTGCTTCCAAACTTCTTTGTCCATACTCATTTGCATAACTTTAATTTTGTGCACTTCTAAGTGATCTGAACAGACAACTAACATAGATTCAATTCGAGCTACTCTGGTAAAGTCATCTTTGGTAAAAGACTTTGATTCTTTAACCAAGTTTATCTTTCCTTTGAAACTCTGCACCATATCTACTGCCTGTTCGATGGTTTGTCCATCTTCTTTAAGAAGTTGTACATCAATGCACTTTAAGTCTTTCTGCATCACGACAATGAGTTCTTTCAATTCTTTCAATAGCTTGATGGACTCTTTGTGACCTCGCTTTATGATTGAATTTCTCTATTCAATATTTTCCTTGCCCACATACATTACCTTGTCATCCAAATCATTTACTGCCTTTTATGTGAGAAAGTTCATGACGCCATATTTCTGCACATCTCTCATCTGAATCAATATTGCAGCCCTTTTTTTCCTTTCCTTCTCCCACGTCGACACCTCTGTTTCAAGCTCTTGAGTTACAGTTACAACATCTTCGTACACCCTAATCAGATTGGTGATATACTTTGTTCCTTGCTAAATTATGGATTCAAGGCACTCCTCGAAGGTTTCCACCAACACGTGATTTCTCTGAACCTTATCCAACAAATTTTGGTTCATGGGTGATTTAGGATCAAAACTCTGAAAAACCTATGACAGGGGTTGTGGACTGGGATGATGTATGGTATTGATGTACTCTTCCATCTGCTTAATAGTCTGTTTCAACTCCCGTTTGTCCTTCTCATCCTTCCATGTTCTGGATAACATTCTTTTAGTGGAGGACTCTATGTGTTTTGCGTCAGCAGCCCTTGAAGTAGTTCCTAAATCAACCTTTTCAATGGCAAAATTTTTCTCAGTAGCATTCTTTGGATCTTTGTCTGAAATCGGCCTAGCCACTTCGGCTATCCAGTGCCCTGTATTCTCATCCACTTCTAGCATAGCTTCTTCTTTTAGCTTCTTAGAATTATGTGTTTTCCCGAGGCATCTACTCACCATATCCTCCATTGGTACGCTGATAGGGACTACATTACATTTCTTACTAATTGACACTCCCAACCACCTTGAAACATTTGGAGATTCTTTTGCTAGTGGCGTGTGATATTCAAATGAATCCATGATAGCCAAATTAGCCTCTTGACTGGGGCTTTCCTTAGGTTGCTCCTTTTCTTTACCTGCATCTTGAGCTGTAGGGATGTTTGCTTCTGGTTCACCCATAATCACTTGCGCCTCTTCACTATCAAGAATTATGATAGTTTATTTTCCTGAAATTTTTGTACTTTTCTTCTTACTTCTGGAATGGGTGACTCGAACTATTGAGGGGCCAAATAGTGGTTCTTTAAATCTTCTACTTTGAACCTTCTCACTTTGTATATCAGTGACACCTGTAATATCAACAATAATGTTAGAAGAAGAAATTGGTACAACAGCATGAGGTTGCTCAACTGATTTCTCGGCTGAGGTGGTGGTCAATCTTATTCTAGATCTACGGTCTTTTAACCATTTTTCTATTCTCCTTATAACATTAAAGGTTTTAGATTGAATATTTTCTTCTTCTCTTCTATCCCAATCAATTTCAGGAATAGGTTGCTCATGAACTCTTTCATTGAACTCCGGGTCCAATACATCTTCACCTTCCTCTTCTTGTATTTTTGCTATGTTCATTGGCAATTTCAAAGTAATGATTTGCCGTAAAGTGAACCTTGACCATAATCTTCTTCGGACTTCAAATTCATCACGACAATCTTCCCAGTAGTCTTCTAACTAGGGTATATGTGAAAAGTTCACATCAACATTCAAGTGTTTCATTACATATTCTTTGCTGTCAAACCCCTGCCGAGCAACGTAAGGCTGCAAATTCATTTTCTTGAGCTCCACTTCTAAGTTCAATGCATTAGAAATAGTTTTGCAACTATAATATCTGAGTTCAACTAGGAAAATTGCTTCACTCACTTTTCATCCCTAATTTCTTATCAACATGAGCTAACTATCTGCAAACTTCTAAGAGTACATAACTATCGAGAGCATAACTGGGCAATTTGAAAGGTTCATCTTCAAAGCCACCAATTCTAATATAAGTAAATCTAGTAAATTGAATAAAACAACTCCCATATGTATTGACCAACTTTAATGCCTCAGGTGACATTCTATTATTCAAATTTCCCTACAGTTCAAAAGTTAATCTTCCCACAAAGACATCATTCCATCTCAAGAAGTTTTATGTGTACCTCTATATCTGCAAATGTGGATAGCACTCATAGACCTTCATTCCATTAACCCAAGGTTCTTGATATAATCTTGGCCATTCTCTGATACAGGCTAAAATATAAAACAGGTATGAAGTCATATGAAAATCAGCTGTTCCAACAAAATTACTCAAACCTTCGTGCAATCTCTCAACAATTACTTGTGCCCAGCAAGGTATTTCTCACCAGCTAATAATACCTGAAAGTAAAAAGTCCAGTCTTCCCAATAGAAGGCATGTGAATTCCCCTTAAGCCTATTCAAAAGAATCACAATATCTCTTACTTCTGTAATAAAATGTTCTCTCATCAAGGGTTTAGGCAACCTAGAACCTCCCTTCTATATTTTAAGGAGCCAGTTTCTAGCAATGATGCTCTGATAAACACTTTTCTTCTCAGAGAAAAATGCGTATGAGGTTCCTATGGACCAATCTTCATACGGCTCTTTGTGAGGAATTCCAATTGTAGCCATTACTGTTTCTCTGTCAATTCGCACTAGCATGTCTCCATTATTGGCTCTAATACACCTATTACTAGCATCATATCTGTTCATGCATGCATATACTAATTCTGGGCAAGGAGCAGCAATTGGGAATGCGGCGGCCTCAACAAGACCACTGTGAACTATCTTTCCCATCATGGAATTGGCTTTTGGGTTCTTAGCCCTTTCTAGAAAATTATCTAACTCATCTTGAATGAAGGTTGTATCATCTAATTCTAGGAGGGTACTAATCAAGCATGATGTTCGACCCAATTTTGGAAGATTCAGCCTCATTTTTGCTTAAAATTGCATCAATTAGACAGCATTCAACTCTGAGGCAAAGAATTACACTTTTCCAATTTCAGAACTAAAACAGAGCAGGGGAAAATAAGCAATTGAACTCACCTGTCTTCAACATCAAACTGTGAAACCCTCGAAAAAACTGAGCTAAATAACCTTCCGCATCTCTACTCTTCGCCAGCGGCAACAATAATTGTCTTACCTGAGAAGCATCATATTTAAGGATAGAAAACACTGAAAAGTACCAAAACACGCTTCATCCCAGGTCATTTATCCATGTAAAACCTCTTGTGATTTGATATAGTTCTGACATGCTCATTAATTAGAAATCAATTTCACATAGTTGACATGCTTTCTCATGATTGTTTTCCTTAATTACAATTTGAAAGCACGAAAAACAAGGAATATTCTGTTTCCATTGCGCCGCCTTTTCTTCCTAAACACCATCGGGCTGATTTGAAACACCGCTTTGAACCTTGAACTATTTTAAAAGAAGTTCATTGGTTCAAAGTTCAATGACAAAAGGTCAACATTTGTGAACAGGTAGAAAGAGACAAAAGGAACATTCAATGACACAGGAATGAACCTTGAACCTTGAACCGTTTCAAAAAAAAGGTTCAATGGTTCAAGTTCAAAGCGACCAGAAGACTAGTACTAAAGAGACAACCGCAAAACACAAGACAAAAGACCGATTGAACCTTGAACCTTGAACCAGAAAGGTTCAAAGTTCAAGTTCAACAACTATTCTAATGAAGACTTAGAACTTAAAGGATTGCATTTCCTTTGAACCCGAATTTTGAACTTTATAAAAGGTTCAACAGATGAGTACGGAACTCGATTGATGAACACTTAAGTTCTGCAAAAATGATGACCCTTATTTTTGATGGGCTATAAGCGAAGAAAAAGGGGGTAACACACTGGACATGGTGCATCATTACCAAATCTTACATAGCCTCCATCATAGTCTTCTAATGTAACAAACCTGTGTTTATCACCTAACATGTGATGTGAGCATCCACTGTCTATGATCTAAGAATCATTATTATTTATGTGAGATATTAGGGCTTTTTCTTCATATCTTTCTTCATCTAATCCATCTTTAATAGCCACATAAACAACTTTGTCAATATCAGTTTCATCAAATTTATCATCGTTGGATTCCTCATCAGCTACTAGACATGTCTTTCTATCTCTCCTTCTGAAGTCTCGGTATCCTCTGTATTAGTTGTTTTTCTGCCCGTTATCTTGGTATTCTCTCTTTTCACTAGATTCTTTGTCAAGGTAGTTAGAAGCCATATGTCCTATTTTATCACAATTGAAACACTTTAAAGGTAGCTTTCCTTTATACTTACCTTTTCCTCTCGGTAACCTTCTGGCTAATAATGCTTCAAACTCTTCTTGCTTCTTGATTTCCTCATACAGATTGTGCACTTGTTCCATGTTCTTGCGAAATATTTCACTTGCTCCACTATGATTTCCTTCAGAGTACTTACTCATTCTATCATTGTAACATCAAATTCACCAATATGAAAAGAACTGAATGCAGATTCAACTTTATTTACCGAAGACCCACTGTTATCAAAATTACTTAACTCAAATGCATGTAGCTTACCAATAGTAGCATCCAAAGAAATTGGCATGTTAGGTACATACCTCAATTCATTGATTGCAGAGACTGGAATGGCATAAGTAGGTAGAAGGGTTCTCAACAACTTACTTGTTATATCCTTCTCTTCAATAGTTCCTCTTGCTCCTTTAATTTGATTGACAGTCTCCTTTAACCTTGCACTGTATTGGGTTATGTTCTCACCTTCATTCATTCTCATGGATTCAAGTTTTCCTCTTAGACTATCTACTTTTTCTCTTTGAACATGTTCATCACCGCCATACACATATATGAGCTTGGTCCACATTGCTTTTGCATCATTGCAGCCTTCTAGATCATTAAACTCTGAGTCGGTCAATGCTGATGTTATTTCAATCATAGCTTGAATATGTTCTTGATTTGCCTTTATCTCTTCCAAGGTCATTGGGTTGGTGCTTGGTGGTATATAATCATTCTCCAATTCCTAATAAATGCAGCTACATCATTTTCTGCCATGTGGAGAAACTTGACTTGTTCAGCTTTGGTGCATCTCTTTTATACATCTTCGGATCTTTGCCTCAAGTCCCTTTAAACTTTTTCTTCGAGAGTCCAAAGCTCTGATACCAATTGATAGCTCTGATACCAATTGATAGTTCTGATATTAATTGTAAAGTACTGATGCCAATAGCTAACAAGATGAGAGGGGGGGGTGAATCATACAAACGTAAACTTCCATAAAATCTAAAGATTCAACCTCGGTAACTTATGCTTCAACGATATAACCAAAAAATGCTAAACATGCAAACTCATAAACACATAATCATCATAAAACATATAACACCAGATTTAACATGGAAACCCAAATAGGGAAAAATGGGATTTTGGACCCACTAAGAAATATACTCTTCTAGAGTATGCTCGGTTAAAAGAAAATCCTGTTAAAGATTACAAACACATTGCTAGATATGACCTGGTTAAGGGATTTCCCTCAGATCTGTTAGGATCTTCACTTTGTTAGAAGTGACCTTGTGAAAGGATTTCAAACACTCATTTAGAATGTTACCTTGCTAGAGGGTTTACAAATAAGATTGTTAAGTCCACTCGGTCAAGAGATTTTCTGTCACTTACAAAATAACAGTAATAAAATATATCTGCAACTTCACATCTAAAATGCTAAAGTAGATTCCTATTTACTCAAAACAATCCTGTCATAGGACTTATCTTGTCCCTCTGCTAGGCTCTCTAATCTGTTATTCAAACAGGTCTTCAAGCTTCTGTGCTCAATAATCACTATGTAGCATCCCTATGCTTACACTTGCCCGCATCCATTGTTTACCAATAATTTCTTATTTATAAACAATTTGCTAACCGCTTAATCTCCTTGATCACATTTCCCATGATCAATCTTAGCCATCAGATCTTTAAACTTGACTAGGTTCAATGCATCTTTCGATCTGAATTTTTTTTACCTTGCCTAGGGACTTGCATTCCTTTCTTGGAACTTGCACAAAGTTATTGCAGTTCAATCTATGTTGTAGATCTTCCTATCGATCTTCCATTGCCATAGATCCTTAACAAACTTCATGCGTGACATTCCAATCATTTATACATGTCTGGCTCATCATTGTCCTTCATTAAATAATACTTGTATTCATCCAATGCGCTCTATCATAACTCGATTGCAACTCAGTAAATACTAAACTTTACTCGGTAGACATTCCACCTTCATTAACCGATATCAATAACCTTAGGGTTTACCGACGAGGTTCCTTAGGGTTTACCAAGTAGGTTCTTTTCTCGGTGACATAGTATAATATTAACCTTACAGTCAACAACATATGTAGGATATCAAAACAATCTAAACATCATGATCTCATCACTGTCTAACTCGGTAATAGTTGCCCATTGAATAACTTATTTCTCCCCTTTCTTATCACATTCTTTCTGTGTCTGTTACCGACATCTTAATTCTCTTCAAATCAATCTCCTCAAGATATGGCAACATCATACTAAATCAAAAAATCAATTTCTTGACATCAATGACAAAATAATGTTATAAAGATAGTTATCATCCTTCTTCAGTTATATCAAATAGTCTTCAACAACCTTCTCAATATCCTTAATGAATATCAACAATCTTTCTTTCTACTGAAAACGCCAACATTCTCATGGAGAACCATCATTTTGAACATGTTCGGTGATATCAATGACCTGTCGAGCATGGGTATACGGTATGTATCTTATCCCGAACTTTATTTTCAGCTTTTTGTGCAAATTTTCATGTTTTTAGCACGTTTTTGAATTTTTTCGACGTTAGGTTAGTGCGTTTGTAATTTGTTTTAGCACATATGGAATTAGGATTAGCACATTTGTATGTTTTAGCGCAAATGGTCTTTTTGTTAGTGCATATGTTAAGGATGTTAGCGCTTTTGCATAGGATAGAGCAAATGATTAGTTTGTTAGTGCTTTTGCTCAATAAGGTAGCACTTTTGCATGGGCTTGCGCATATGCCTATAGATTTAGCGCATTTGTTCAAAAAGATAGTGCATATGTGTTAGGGGTCCCACAGTACTGAGAAGGGGGGGTGAATTAGTATCTAATCAGTAATAAGATTTTCTTAAGTTAAAACATGCAGAACATAATATAACAGTGTACCGGTATGCAAGAAATAATGCAATAAATAGAATCAAGAACATCCACATGAAAAGTACACCATAACACAAGATGTTTAACGAGGAAACCTGGTGTGGAAAAAACCTCGGTGGGATTTGTGACCCACAATATTCACTCACTGGCCAATAAGAGAATATTACTTACAATAGGGGCTTGCACATGCAGGAAGGCCAACTGCCTAGAGCTCACTTCTCAATGGGAAGTCACACTGACTTACAATAAAGATTATACTAATCCAATGACTTGTACTGCTTTACAATAGCATCTTCAATGCCAAATTCAGTACCGGTTCCTGCTCTATTCTTTACATATACCCTTGACCTATATTTCGCACATTAGGTCTACCTAATATTTTCCTTTATGCTTCTGCATCACTTCTACAAATGTCTACAATGATCTCCTTTATATATAAGAGTCATTTTACAATTTGCCAAGTTGGCTTACAATAATAAACAAAATATTACATAACAAAAATCCTATCGGCCTCTGTGTCGGTATACATGTTTTCTTCTATGTTGGTGCCGGTGTCTTGAGAGATTTGTTGATGCCGGTGCACTATCTTGCCGGTGTCATGCTTTGCTGGTATAATGTCTTTCCAGTGCCATAGGATTGCAAGGTTGCCTATGTAATGCTTTGCTAGTATAATGTCTTGCCAGTGCCATAGGATTGCAAGGTTGCCATCAATGACAAAACCTTCAATCACATACAATGTCTCATTGGAGTGTGCATATGCCAACAATCTCCCCCTTTGGCATTGATGGCAACACTCATGAGAAATTTCAAAAAGTATCCAAAAATGTGTAGTCCAAAAATGTTACCAAAAATGTGAGAGCTCCCCCTAAGCATATGATTCCTGTGTTTTGAATTTTCTCATCCCACTACTCGCCCTTTGGCATCAATGACAAAGGTTGTCAAGATGTCAGTAGAGTTTGTAGTTTCATCTATACATAACCTCAACCTTGTAGCTGGGTAGTTATTATCTGAAAAAGGTCTCCCAAAATTAAGTTTATACTATCCATAAACTTCTTACTATCATTTATTGTTGTCTCAGTTCTCTTCACTGTATCGGTGTTTTGTTGCCCTGTGTTAATGCCTCTGAAATTTCCTTTCACAGAGATGCTAAATAGTCCAATCTTGGACTCAGTTTAGATCTCAAATGTTTTGCCTTGTTTATTATTCTTTCTTTTTCCCTTTCTAATTTGAGTAGTTCTTCCTCAAAATTTGCTATCTTCTCTTCAAAAACTGACAATGAACCAGGTGAGTTGACAAAATTGTCTGCAAGCTTATTTATCTCATCCTGTGCCTTGCTTATTTTCTTGTCAATATCTATAGTCAAAAAGTTTGTTTTACATGTATCTTTATACAGATTTTTGTATTCTTTCAACAAACTACATAGTTCCGGTAGAAGTGTGTCAAAATCTCTATTACACTTCTTTATTTCCTCATCAAAGAATTTATATTTTTCTTTTTCTACCTTATCCTTCATTGATTCTTCCTTTATTTTCTCAATGTTTTCAAAAATATATTTACACAATGTATCCAATTGTCCTAAAGAATCTTTATTATCTATATTATAGTTGGGAGCTAATACCTTCAAAATTGGTATAGAATCATCAATTGGCTTATAAGCCTATGAGCTGCAGTCAGTTATTTTCTTGATAGAATCAAGTAATACCTCAGTCACATTTGTTGACTTGAATTTTGATGATGATCCAACAATCTAAGTACCGGTGGAAGTAACCATGCTTGTATTGACCTCTGGCTAGTCAGTTTGTGTCTGCATTTCTTTTAGCACTGGTTTTCCTACTTCACTAGTTATCGGTGGCACTATTTCCTTGTGTACCTATTCCTGAGCCTTTAGCTCTATTGGTTTCTTTATATGTTGTGTTGTCTCTATCTATGACTCTGTCTCTGCCTTTTTCTTTATATCATCTGTCGGTTTCTCTATTTCCCCTGCTACCGAAGGCTCATTTGCCATATCTGACTTATTAGTTGTATCTTTATATACTATTATGTTGATCTTCTGAGTATCAACATTTACAGTATATAGGACTTCAGAATTAGGATTGTTATCCTCTACGTCCATACTTTCTGATGCCGGTTGATCTTCAGTAGTTGTTATTTTCACCAGTGGGGGTAGGTTGTCTTTAACTTTGATGCTTGGTGGTCCACCCACTGTGTCTTTCCCCTTGCCTCTATCTTTCTGATATACCTTTATAGGTTTAGGGTTCCTATACTCTTCTTGTTTTTCTTTCTCAACCAGGAATATATCCCATCCATCTTTTGTTTCCTCTGTTACTTCAGTAACTCTTCCTGCCATTAGTGAAATATGTCGGTGTGCAGTAGAGAGTACTGACCGGTTTGCTTGAGCAATCAAATCATCAATTTCCTTTGGAGAGTTTACCGGATATACAACAAGTAGCTTCTCTATTTTTATTTTCTTATCTAATTCTATCACTGCTTGCCTTCTAGCTTCTAACCTTTTGAATAAATCATCTGGAATTTCATTTGCTACTTCCATCAAAAATTTCTTCTACATATCCATATGCAATATAACATTGTTCTCAACTTGTTCTTTCTCATCAGCAGTTAGAGTGTCATAAATTTTCTCTATGTTTTTTACTTTTCCCTCCTCTATGATTTCATTTAGCAGTATATCAAGAGGTGCCAGGTCACTATTTGTCCTTTTCTTTTTCTTAGGAGTCAGATTTTTCTTTGGTGTGGCTTTTCTAACCGGAGATCTTACTGCTTGTTGCTTTTGCCTTGTTCTTCTAGGTGAAGGAGTGGTTGCCAGTGAGGGATCTCTTTTTCTAACAACTCTTTTAAAAGTTGCTGGCATGTCACCTTCCGAAGAAGTACCTACTGGTGATAGGTGAGTTTAAGGTTGTGGAGCTACCAACTCATCCTCTATTATGCTGGTTTTCTTTAATACATCTTCCTTAATGGCCTTTACTTGTCTGGATCCTTTCCTTACAAATGCCTCAACCTTCTTTACTCTTTTCTTTGATTGTATTTGGCTTTCTATAGTCTCAGCACTACCAAATACTTCTTCTTTAGGTTCATTGGGGGCTTCCAGAAGTGCTTTGGCATATGTTTCAACTATGTGGTCATCTGTTTCATAGCCCATCTCAGTTACCCAAATTGTCCTTGGGATGACCGCTTCCATCCAAATTTCATCTTTCTTAATAACAAAGCATATATCATCTTTGTATTTGTCTACTATTTTCTGATATAACCTTATTCTTTGCTTCATTTTGGTCTTCAATGCTAGAAAGAAGTTATTAATATTGTTCTCCTTGTTCTCACCCATGTTATTGAACAGTTCAGTCAATTGTTTTCCTATTGGTATGTCATATCCAAGTTCTTTATAACCTATACTGGGAACCTGTTTTGTTATGTGTAGCATTAGGCATACTAACAGATTTCCAAATTTGAAAGTTCCTTTCTTGTCCTTCTTGATTTTTCCAAGGTTGTCAATTAGTTCATCCTTTAACCATTTACAAATGTCAAATTTTGCATTGTCAGTTACCATATCATGAGCACTCTTAATGCATAAACTTGAGACTAAGTTAAGTCTATCAGCATGAGTGGCTTTATAACCTAATATCATACTTATGAATCTCACATTGATATCTTTTACATCATTAACCCTTAGAGATCTCTTGTCGAATGTTGCACCAGTTAGTTTAGTAACTAGGTCATTTGGAACCTTCTTGGTTTTATCTGGTCTCTTACCGGTGGCCGGTAACCCTGTGATAGCTTTCACAACTTCCTTGGTAATCTTATGGATTGCATCTAACCAGAAAAATTATCCATGAACTCTGCTTAAAACTATCCTAATCACATCCTTAGGAAATTCAGGAATGCTAAGGATTTCTGTAAATCCTAGGGTTTCAATAACCTTGTGTTCATCTTTAACATTGCCGATATCATCACATATTACGGTTTTATACATGGTTTTGATGTCCTCGTCTCCTAACTCTTCAATGTTGTAGTGGATGTACATTGTAGGGTCTTCAGCATATACAACTCCTTTAGGGATTTGAGAATAAGCACCTAAGGTATCATCCTTCTTTTCTATCTCGGGGACTAACTGAAATATGGGCCTAGGTCTTTTGATTACTTCAACAACAATAGGGTTTGCTATGTATTCAATTGCAGAGGTGGATGCCATGATTAAATACCTTTTTCTGCCTTGGATGGATGATTGCTTGGAGTGTGCTTGCTTCTTGCTCGGAATGCCTTAGCTCGGAATCTTCGTGCTCTCTGAAAATTTGAAATCACGGTGAAATGAAATGGAGCCAAAACCTTACTTTATAATGTCTTTTTGCCATCTACCATGTTAATTGCATGTCGGTTAAGTATTCACTTAACATTGTCTACCGGTAATAAGTAATTTTCAACTTATTATCTCTAACCGAGGGAATAATTAGCACATGTGTCATTTGATTTCCAAACCCTCAAGGAAATTGTCTTCAATTAGATGAAGAACTTCCTGCCGGTGGAGCACTGCTCTGTCCTACCGGTGAAGCATCACTTTGTCCTACCGGTGAAGCATTGGTTGGTTCTACCGATGGAGAAGTATTCCCAATATTTAGATTAGCTTTTCTAATCCATTGTTTTGAGAATTATTGCTTAACCTCTTCAAATTTTTCTTTACCTTTCAAGCTAGCACTTTTGTTGTCTACCAGTGTTCCTTTACTTCTACAAAATTTAGCAATATGCCCAATCTTGTTACATGCATAACAAGTTACATTATTCTTTTGAATAACTTTCCCATAACCTATGCCGGTTTGTGTTCTGCATTGATTTGATAAATGTCCAAATCTTCCACAAACATAACAACTCACATTCATTCTGCAGTTTTCAGAGTTGTGACCAACTTTGTTGCATTTTGAACATTGACCGGTGGGTGTATTGATATTCTGATAATTCCTAGATCTACATTCATTTGCTCTATGACCATACTTATTACAGTTAAAGCATTTTCCATTGAATTTATAAGCATTAGGTTGTCTTACCAGTTTTTTGTGATCCTGAGTATTTGCAGTACCGGAGCTTTCACCAACTTCAAAGCCAATTCCAGAAGTGTCACCTTTAGGTTTTTGATTTTTTAGCAAGGTACCAAGTTCCTTTGAGCTTTTCTTGAATTTTTCTTTGTGTTGATTTGCAGTTTCCAGTTCTCTTTCCAAGATTTCTTTTTGTCTCATTAGTTCATTTGAGTCATTCTGAGTATGCATCAAATCTGTCTTCAACATGTCATTTTCATAGCTAAGTATTGTGTTCTCATTTGCTGCATCACTTAGTCTTCTGGTCAATTCTTCTTCATTCTTCTTCCTATCCTCAATCTCTTTGCAAAATCTCATAGTGATATCCTGCATTTCATTTTTTGTTGTCATGATCTCTTTGTTTCAACTTGCTTATCATATCATTAAGTGATTCCTTTTCTTCATTTTCATTTTGCAATTTTTCACAAACTTCTCTTCTCTTATTTCTTGCAACAGTAAAATTTTCTTGAAGTGCCTGAATGATATCCTGAGTAGCCCTTAAATCATCTTCTAATTTGATATTTTTCAAATTCTCTACATCATAGTCTGTAAGAGCTCCTTCAAGTTGCTTCATTAGATTTTCCATCTTTACCGGTGTCAAGATCTTCCTCAAGCTGTTAGGCTTTTGAAAATAGATGACCAAGCTCTGATACCAATTGTTAGGGGTCCCACAGATATTGAGAGGGGGGGGTGAATCAGTATCTAACCGGTAATAAGATTTTCTTAAGTTAAAACATGCAGAACATAATCTAACAGTGTATCGGTATGCAAGAAATAATGCAATAAACAGAATCAAGAACATCCACATGAAAAGTACACCATAACACAAGATGTTTAATGAGGAAACCCGATGTGGGAAAAACCTCGATGGGATTTGTGACCCACAATATTCACTCACTGGCCAATAAGAGAATATTACTTACAATAGGGGCCTGCACATGCAGGAAGGCCAATTGCCTAGAGCTCACTGCTCAATGGGAAGTCACACTGACTTACAATAAGGATTATACTAATCCAATGACTTGTACTGCTTTACAATAGCATCTTTAATGCCAGATTCAGTACCGGTTCCTGCTCTGTTCTTTACATATACCCTTGACCTATATTTCTCACATTAGGTCTGCCTAATATTTTCCTTTATGCTTCTGCATCACTTCTACAAATGTCTACAATGATCTCCTTTATATATAAGAGTCATTTTACAATTTCCCAAGTCGGCTTACAATAATAAACAAAATATTACATAACAAAAATCCTGTCGGCCTCTGTGCCGGTATACATGTTTTCTTCTATGCTGGTGCCAGTGTCCTGAGTGATCTACTGATGCCGGTGCACTGTCTTGCTGGTGTCATGCTTTCCCAGTATAATGTCTTGCTGGTGCCATAGGATTGCAAGGTTACCTATGTAATGCTTTGCCGATATAATGTCTTGTCGGTGCCATAGGATTGCAAGGTTGCCATCAATGACAAAACCTTCAATCACATACAATGTCTTTTTGGAGTGTGCATATGCCAACAATATGCACTAGTTTAGTGCAAATGCAGTTAGAGTTAGTGCATTTGCTATAGTTTAGCACAAATGCTCAATAGGATAGCGCTTTTTCTCAAATTTGATGTTTTTTGATAAGTGCAAAGGCTAAAAATCACTTTGATGATTAGATTTAACATGTTTGATATGCATTGATGATGAAATAGGGACTTGATTGAGCGATTACGTGATTGATAGATTGATAGATAGCTTTGATTGCTAGATTGATTGATAGGATTGCTTTGATTAGCTTGATTGTGTGAGTAGTTCTAAGAAACCGATTTAGTTTATAATGTAAGAGCTTAGCAGAGTTTTGAGTGAATTTTGTGATTGATAAAAAACTATGATTGATAGGTTTTAAAATGATTTGATAGCGTAATTTCTTCAATTTGATTTTTTAGATAGATAGCATAGATTGCTTTAGTTTGATTTGATAGATAGATAGCATAGATTGCTTCAATTTGATTTGATAGATAGATAGCATAGATTGCTTCAATTTGATTTGATAGATAGATGATGATTTGATGATTGATTGATTTCTCTTGATAAATAGGAGAAATTTGATGTTCTCCAGTGTCAGGAGAAATTACCGGCAGTACATCATTTAGTGCCAGAGTTGACATAGGATGAGATTAGACATATAGATGCCTATGGTTTACGCCATTTGTTGTATATACCTGAGATTACACATAATGGAGGATTGTTGATGGCATTAGTCGAGAGATGGCACAGCAAGCATAATACTTTCCACCTGCCTACGGGTGAGATTAGTGTGACTCTTGAGGATTTCTATAGGATTCTGCACATCCCAGTGATTGGCGAGCTAGTGCAGTATGATTTTCAGGATCGTGTTGGTACAGAGGCTTGCAGAGTCATGTTTGCTGATGATAGCATTGGTAGAGGAGAGATCCGATGGGTTTATATGGTGATGTATTACGAGGCTCTTCCTGTTATTCTTGCTGGTCTGATTGGAGGATTTATATGTCCCGATAGGCGATCACAAGGTTTTTCGGTTGGATGGGGTGAGGTTCTCCTGAGTATGATGCAACATCGTACTCAATATGCTTGGGGTGTTTGCATGCTGGCACATTTATATTATGATCTTCATCAGGTAGTGTATGATGAGAGTGCTAGTTTGTCTATAGGATGCACTTTATTGTAGATCTGGTGCTGGGAGTACATTGCTATTACTCGGCCTATCCATCATAGAGTTCGTGGAGAGAGGAAGCCATATGTGTATTTCTATGTAGGTATCCTTACTCAGCATAAGATGGGTAAGATGGAGTATTGGCATTGGGTGCTTGACTCATTGGATAGCATTACTTGGAGACCATATGTTGATTGTGAGCCATGGATGGATGATGCACAAACATTACCATTTATCATGCAAAGTAGATATCTCATTGGTTGGACACCTTATATTATTGAGCGACAGTTGATTGGTCGCATTTTGAGACAATTTGGTATCATCCAGCCTATGCCTACTAGTGTGACAGTATATGCTCAGTGGTACAGAGATAGGCGAGATTGGGGACCTTCTTTATCATTTGAGATTGCTCATGCAGAGTTTCTTTTTTCCGTAGCATTCTGAAGTCACCTTCAGAATGCAATGAAAACACACATATGGATAGGCCAACAGACAGTCACCTTCAATGAAAAACATGTTGCCTCATCTGAAGTTGGATTTGTTTTTTCTATGACATTCTTCTTTTCTTGCTTCCTCGACGAATCACATGCAGGCTCATTGACTGGTACGTTTGTTTCAGGATGTGAAGTCCACCTTGTTTTTTCTGCAGCATTCTTCTTTTTTTGTTTCCCCCACAAAATAAGTGCGCCCTCATTTGTTTCAGGATCTGAAGTCAGCCTTGTTTTTTTCGCAACATTCTTCTTCTTTTGCTTCCCCAACAAAACAAATGTAGCCTCATTCACTAGCACGTTTGTTTCACGATTAGCCTTCGATGCCAGAACCTCCTCGCCATGACCTACGCTATTACTTAAAATCTGGGCACCAGGATAAGATAGCTCAATAAGTAATTCTTCATATGTTTAAAGGAATTTAGTAAACTACAAAATAATATGATCACTAAAAATTATCTTGTTGCAATATTCTTTCTTTCTAGTAACTCTAAAACCTTCTTCCTTCTCGCCTCCATAACCAGACTGATGTCGTACACTCACATTGCTTCCTTTATCTCTTCCTTCGCTTTGATAGGAATCTCATCACGTGTTTTCTTGCCATATTTCATGCACACCCGATCAGTGACACATTTTTTTTGCATATTGTGTCGTACACCCATTTGGTATTTGATATTAGACTCCCTCTTTTTCAAATGCATCAATGATTTCTTCGTATGATCCGCATTGCATTGTCCACTACCACATGGTTGACGACTACGTCATGCAATCCCCAATAATGGAAGTTGATGTTTTCTAGCTCTATGCATATTAAGCCTCCCCAAATCCCAAAACTGACAGCCTCCATTTTGGGAACAATAATGGAAGAGACAAAAGTAGTGCAACCTACCATTAATATGTTCTCTTTTGTGATCCGCCTGTTACTGCACACAGCCAACAAAGACAAAGAGTTGCATTCAATTTTGCACTAATCAAGCATTATAAAGATAATCCAATATATAATGACTAATACTAGACCTCCTTGTTACTCTCCCCTCCTCCTTGTTCCTGTTCATGGGCGCTAACAGAATCACATTGTCGTTCAGTCTCCTACTCTATGCTCACCTCATGCTCACGATGAACATCCCCTTTTTCACTCTCACCGCCTGGAGCATCAGTATAATCGCCCTCATCTACATTTCCAATGGCCTTATCTTCCTTACCAACACAACCACTATCATAATGGTGTTCATAAATAGCACACATCATCGATGCTTTTTATGCCCATGTATATATCTACATTTCCACTTATAAATCCCAACTTCCAACAACCATGCCATGCAATGATGGAAAACAAATATAATACAATGATAAATAATTAACAGTGTGTTTGTGCAGTCACTGAGAAGCCCACTTGAAAATGGGTTCAAAATTGGAGACCCGACTTGTGACTCATTCAGATTTGAATCCCCAACTAGTCCCTGACCTGAAGGCCCATCTCCTGACTCTTTTAGATTTGGATCCCCAACTAGTCCCGCATCTGGAAGCCCAACTAGTCCTGGATGTGAAAGTCCAACTCCTGAATCTTTTAGATTTGAATCCCCAACTTGTCGCACATCTGAAAGCCCAACTCTCAACTCTTTCAGATTTGAATCCTCAACTAGTCCTGGATGCGAAAGCCTAGCTCCTGAATCTTTCAGATTTGAATCTCTAACTGGTCGCACATCTGAAAGCCCAACTCCCGACTCTTTTGGATTTGAATCCTCAACTAATCCTAGATGTGAAATCCCAACTCCCGAATCTTTCAGATATGAATGGCAAACTGGTCCCGCATATGAAAGCCCAACTCTCTCTTTGGTATACAAATTGGTTCTCCAGTCACAAGCATTAAACAGTGACAACATTAAGCAATAGTACATGTTGCATAATCCATTAAAACTACTTAGCTTACAGGCAGGCCGATGTCACATGTCACTGGGAAGCAAACGCAGCCAACTCCCAGGAGATCGTCTGCCTTTAGCTCCAGTAACCCATAATCAAGATCAATAGTTTCCCTCAACGTTTTTCACAACGCAATTGACATGATTGAACTGAAACAAAAAAACATGCAATTCATATTATTCACACTATCAATAACACCACACATTCACCACAAACGATACATCCAACACACGATCGGTTATTCCCACATTACAATACAAAGTCAGCATGTCGTTGTGTTATGTACAACCCAGCTAATGGTTTATCCATAAACTATCCATGGCATTCCACTGTAGAACATATTTCGTTGCAATTGCAACAAAATAATGACTATGATCCATCACCAATGTTGTTAAAAAGGCTTCATGTGTTCTCCCCATCCAAAATACAACACAAAAACTAGACTTTGTTAAGGATTGATAAAGAAGGATGCAAAACATGCTTAATGCATCGGCTACGTCTATTTTGGCTCCAAAACGGACCTTTCCTACAACGTGTTAGCGACAAGTTAGTCAATCGTAGCTGCTAATTGTAAAATCGATGGTGTAAAACGAGTGTGCAGCAATTAAGATGGTCAATCTATGTCAGATAATACATAGGGATTCATTATCATTAACAAAGTCTTTGATGATAATTAATGGGTACAAAGACCTCCAATTCATTATTTCAAAGACACATGTCTTTTGAAATGAGTATCTATTCTAAAGCTTCCATCTCTTTGTTGATATGGGAATATTATTATTTATTAAAAACGTAGTCTTAAGTTACGAAAAGAAAAGAAAAACATTGTAAAGGATAGACCCGTGAGGAGTTTATCATGCCAACCAGAGACATCTGAAACAGAACCCAAAATAACATTTCAAATCGGAGTTGGATCATCGAACACATGTACTTCTCAAACATCACGAACATCAAAATCTAGATATACAAATACATTGGGATGAACATAAACACTCTCATGCAAATCAACAGAATATATACAAATTTATAACACATAGTTCGCAAGAATCGGGATTTCTGGTTCATATATTCAACACTGGTTTCATGAATCAAAGATCCATAAATAACAATCGTACTGCATTCAGGTTGGAAAATAATATCTTATTGTCTAATATGGTGCATCTATAGCATATAATATAAGGCATCATACAATTGCATTGTTCATTTTCATCATTATCAAATTCAGTAAAAGTATGGACATTAATATTACATGATCAAGAACTGAAATTTATACATACATTTGTATAGCATAAAAAAATTATATACAACAAACTATATATGTATATATATATATATATATATATATATATATATATATATATATATATAGCAAGCCCCTTTCAAAAATTTGCACAAGCCCAAAGATTATTAATAAGGGGACAAATGTTACAGTGCAAGTGGTATTAAAGAAGGGAGAGAGAGCAATAGCCTGGGAACGTCTAGACGTTTGCTGGGGGACTTCTCAATAGTCCTTGAAAATCAACAACCTGCATGGATAACTAATGTTAGTGGCAGTCTACATTGGAAAGTAAATGCATTTCAAAAGACATAAAAAGAACCTACATGTTCATAGATGAAAATGCAGTTTAACATTCAATATAAACTACCACTAAGTAATTTATATCACCTAAATTATATGTGTCAATTTACCATAGTGCCAAAGTTGTCTATATCGGCCACCTATTTTCGTACTGTTGTTATGCACTCAAGGATAAATGCCTCTATTCTAACTCGAAATCAACGCTATGGTCCGACTAACATGCAACTTAGTCACACGTTTTACACTATATTTTACATTCAACAACTACAATTGAATAACATGTCACTAACACGCAACAACATTTGTCTATTCTCGAGCCTTGTTATTGACTAACTCCAACTCCAATTGTAAATTGCATCGCATGTTAGCCTTTGGCTTTACCATTGTTAGCTGCATCAAATCACAAACCGTACATGAATAATGGTCTGAGAGGTTGTGTCTATTCTGGCTCCAAAATAGACAAATCATACAGACTAACAACATCGTGTTAGACAAAAGCAGCCATCAAATGCAAAACCTATGATTAAAAACCTGCCACAAACATGGGGTGTTAGTCCCCCCATACTATTTTTTGCAGCCATAATAGAGGTGTCTTGCTATGAGAGTAACTTGAGTTTCGTGCTAGTCTTTTATCTGACAAACGTACCAAGTTTTGCAGCCCGCAGCCTCTTCTTCCTGTCGGGATGTCATCCAAATGCGATTCCTTCATTCACAATCTTTTAATGTGTTTGTTATGCACAATAAACCGGCGGTAACCATGAAGTATGTCGCAGCCATCCTCTGGCATGTCCACATAATTTTGCGTGGGCCCCGAGGAGTGAAATCAAGAACTCGACAACAACTCCACATCACATACCATGGGTCCGACCACCACAATAAGTTGGCATGGTATGCATGTCTCAAAAATGTGTGTCGATGCATGTCGTTGGTATGATAGGTCCATTGTCAAGCCACAATACTGATAGCCTCCCATATATATTTGCATATATGTTTATTCTGCAATTTTTGAGTGAGATTAGGTGCTTCCAACTTGAGTCAAACATGTCTATTCTGGATTCAAAATGAGATTGTACCAATGACATGAATCGACATACATGAGACGTGTCTATTATGGCTCCAAAAAGGACCTATCGTACCAATGACATGCATCAACATACATGTACGAGAATAAATATATATGCAAATACAAGTGGCAAGCACCTAATAGCTACATGAAAGAGAAAGTGAGGTAAAATGTTCTGTTTCAAATTGAGCTTATTTTACATGGTCTTGACCTCATTTACATGTTATGGTTTTTTTTTTGATGTAAATAGACTCCTCAAAATTAGGTTGTTGATTGGTTGATGCAACCATTCCTTGACTATGTGTGACCCGCTCTTGTTTAGGAGTTGATCTAATGTTTGCTGACAATTAGGAGTTGATATGTTGTTTGTTTTACGATAGCAAACATGGCACCTTTTTAATCTACCTAATATGGAAAAAGTAAGACTAATGCATGAACGAAAACATTATTGTTGAAGGGCTCCTTGTTGAAGTAGCCTACGTCTATTCTAGCTCATTGTTGAAGGGGGATTTATGGGACTGCAATTTTCTGTGTCGTGCTGTGGCTTGGGGTATGTTGAAATCTGCCTCTATAACTCGTATTTTTCCTTTTTTGGTTTGGATTTTATTTAAAATCATCAGGGTTTTCATTGTTTGTTTGCGTTTCTTCTTTGCCTCTATATGTAGCCAGAATAGCTTCAACCTATGTCGAATATTTGCCTGTTTTGGAGCCAGAATAGACGCATACCATCGCGTTAGGGTTAGAGACCGCTAGGGTTAGGTTTTCTTTTTTTTATCTAATGAGCACTTGAGAATAATGGAAATAGAGCATAATATTTCCATAGTTTCTTTTATCTATGTTTTATTCTGTCGTTTTCCTCTGTATTGTAGAGGACATGTTTGTGTGTGTGTGTATCTGTGTGTGTGTGTGTGTGTGTGTGTGTGTGTGTGTGTGTGTGTGTGTGTGTGTGTGTGTGTGTGTGTGTGTGTGTGTGTGTGTGTGTGTCTGTGTGTGTGTGTGTGTGTGCATGTGTGTGTGTGTGTGTGTGTGTGTATTTCTTCATATTGACATATATATACTAGCACACGCCAAACCGCAAACAAACAATGCAAACCTTGGAGGTTTTCAACAAAATCCCCAAAATCAGCCCTCAACAATGAGCCAAAATATATGTAGTCTATCAAACCCATATATATATATGAATATGAAGCAATACACACACACACACACACACACACACACACACACACACACACACACACACACGCCAGCGGTTGTTTATTTTTTTTTGGCTTTTAATGTTATGAAGCAACACACACACACACACACACACACACACACACACACACACACACACACACACCGACAATTGTTTATTTTTTCTATCTTTTTCTAACCTAACACTGCTAACCTTGACCCGCCTTCTAACAGTGAGGCAACTTGTAACCCTAACGCGACTAACCCCAACATGAATACCTAACGTGATGAATACTAAGAGTGGGGGGTGAATTAGTATGCCAAAAATCTCTGTACTTAAACACTTACACAGTCTAAATATAAACCGGTAAAACAGTCTAACAGATAGATCAGTTATCACACATGCAAACCAAAATGCAAATAAAACATTCACCCACAAAAGCAATACAACCATAACACAAGATATTTGACGTGGAAACCCAATTGGGAAAAACCACGGTGAGATGGAACTCACAAGTCACTATCTACAGAATAGAAACTAGACCGGTTAAGGTCTTACAATGTTCTTCACCAGAATAGATCCTATTAGGAATCTCAATCTCTGTTAGGAGATAAGTCCGATTAAAGACTACCTTGTTAGAGGATTTCAGATTCACAGAAGTGAACCACCTTGTTAGAGGATTTTAAAAAGGCTTTGAGGCCTACCCGATTAAGGGCTACAGACTTGTCAAAGATGTGAGTAATCAACAAGTGTTTGATCTATCTTATAGCACATATGGCTTGATTAGATCCAGTATAGTTCACTACTAACGTACTTCAGCATTACTTTAGTCTTCTCTATCTCTTTCTGTTTACAACTCGATCTTCTCAGATAAGATCACTCTTACAACTCCACAATCACCTTAAACCCTAGCCACAACATAAACCCTTTCAGCAACAACAACAACAACTCAAAACCCTAGACATGATGTCCTTTTAAAGGAATCTGATTTCATGTCGATCCAATACGATTACATTACAATTTCCTAGGTTCAATGAATCTAGACATACTCAGTAACACGACACAAAAAGAACTGTCAGTGTGTCAGCACTATCACTCAATCGGTGGGTTGGTAACTCATCACAAAATGCTAGTTGGTAACTCATCACAGAGTATTACCGGTTCATACAAAATACCGGTTGCCGGTTTGGCAAAAATGAAGACTGGTAAGAATGTGTTGTGCGGCTTTGCTCCCTTGTACTGGTTGAGATCTATGAACCGCTTGGGGTCGTCATGCCGCTTCAGACCGGGAAACACATTCTACAAAATCATTAGTCTAAAGACTAGAATACAACATACCGGTTGGAACACATACCAGTTGAGCTCTATCTCATACATACAAAGGGGATCTCAATACAATTGTGTGTCCATCAATGACAATCACAACATAAACATAAAAAATGCCAACAATCTCCCCTTTGGCATTGATGGCAACACTTAGGAAAATAAAATTTTGACATCTAAGTGTTTTACAACAAAAATTTGCCATTAACAAAATTGCTCCCCCTAAGCATATACACTATCCCTTAATCAACACAGTGTATAGCAATTTTTCATACAGAGCATAATCATTGAGACATCAGAGCATATAGCATATATCAAAATATATATCAAAATTTTGAAAATAGATGCTTCTCCCTATTTGTCTTAAAAGTAGATGTACTTCTCCCCCTGTATCAGATGATCAAAATTTTCAAACCAAAAACAGATACTTCTCCCCCTTTGCTAACAATGACAAAGTATCGCTGAACAACCCTTTTTCCATTTGATATAAATAAAAAGTTTATGACAACAATGAATAATATTTGTCAAAAACCGATTTATACTCCTGCAAAAATTGTTTCATGGATAGAGACTAGGACTCAAGTAAGGAGGTGGCCACTTCTATTTTGTTTGCATCTGGTATACCCATTCCTCCATGGCATCAACTGTGCTCAGCTCCTATGTGACTGTCAAGGCATCCAGGTTCAGATAACACTTCTGAAGAATTTGCAGACAAGGAAGTAAAACCAGTTGTAGCTCCTGCAAATATTTAGATCATGTACTGATCTCTTGCTCTATTTTGGCTGACTGGATCTGGAACCGGTGAACGGTTTACTCATATGTTGCAAAGGAATCATAAGGTGTCTTAAATGTGCCCGAGTAGGACTGTAAGTCCGTTTGAAGCTTTTGCTTCTTGGCTAGCACATCATCGCAGAACATATGAGGTTGACAGATTTTGCTTAGTAGCAAGTTTCCCTCAGCCAAGGCATTCCTTATGTCCTTTTGGTCTTTCAATAGTTCAGTCCTAAGCTCATTCATCTTTTTCACCAGAGCAATGTTAAGAGCCTTTTGGTGCTCTTTCTTGACATTGGCCTTAGATGCTTCTTCCAGGCTCTGCACCTGATCATCCACTACAGTACATAGTAGTTTGAGCTGTGCTAGTGATGATTCAGTGTCAGGAAGATTAGTACCGAGGATTAAACCAATAAGGGTGTCTACAGCCGCCTGAATTATGTCCTGTTCCTTTTTCCTGTGAATGATCTCAAGGCGCTCTTGAGCAACCTTGATGCTTTGCATAAGCTCCAACTCACTTGCAGATTGGAGATCGATAGGACTGGAGATATCAGCTGGTTTGGCTTGACTCCCGGATGCCTTCGGAGTCTCTATCTGAGTGCTCTCCATTGCTTTTGCTGCCTTTTTTGCTTCTGCCTTCTTCCTTTTCTCTGCTTCTTTCTTTTGTTCTTGTTCCATGTCTTCCTCTTCTTTCTTTTTCCTGTCTTCTTCTTTCCTCTCCTTCTCTTCTTTCTCTTTCTCTTCCTTCTTTTTCTTTTCTTCCTCATCCATCTTTTTCTTTTCTTCCTCTTCCTTCTTCTTCTTGTCTTCCTCTTCTTTCTTCCTCTTTTCTTCCTCTTCCATCTTCTTCTTTTCTTCCTCTTCTTTCTTCCTCTTTTCTTCCTCTTTTCTTCCTCTTCCTTCTTCTTCTTTTCTTCCTCTTCTTTCTTCCTCTTTTCTTCCTTGTCCTCTTCTTCTTTCTTCTTCCTCTCTTCTTCTTGCTTCTTCTTCTCTTCATCTTTTCATTTCTCCTCTTCCTCTTTTCTCTTCTCTTCCTCTTTTCTCTTTTTTTCATCTTCATTCCTCTTCTTCTTCTCTTCCTATTCTTTAGCCACTTCCTGTGTGTCCTTAGCCCACTCACCACCCTATTCGGCTTGTTGCCCCTGTTCTGTTTCCTCAGAAGGTATGTCCTGAGTGACATCTTCTACATCCAGGGAATCGACATCAATAGTGTCGATTGGTTATTCAACCAGGTTTCCTTCCTCATCAAAGACTTCATCTGGTTTGGAAACAGCCGGTTCTTTTTTCGCTTGAAGGTTGGCCATTTTTTCTTTGTGAGAGTTGATAGCATAATCCATATGCTGATGAGTATCTTTTTCAACATCATCAATTCTCCCCTCCAACAACCAGAGTCTTTTTCTCCTTGTGAAGAAGAGACCTTTATTTTGGTCCAACACATCAAATAATTCTGAATTTGAGAGGTCGGGAAAGTACTGTGCAAAGACTTTCTCCCTAATCTCCTGTTCTTTTTCAATGGCAATGCGCCATTTATTATCTAATGCTTTAAATAAAGAATCCGGTGTCTGAGATTTAATCTTCAATGGCGACCGGTCATTTTTACACAAATAAATGATGATTTCCTGTAATACTTCTTCCTTTTCCTCATGACTAAAATCATCATAATAATCTATTAAATCATGAAGTAATTTTCTCCTAATATTATTAACAGTCCTTTGAAAATGTGTCAAAGGTTTGTGTGAGGAGATGTCAATATTTACCAGTGCGGATGCTGCCGGTTCATTCTTCTTCATTTTCTTTGTCTGTCTGGCCTTCTTTGGCTTTTCATCAAACTCAGTTTCTTCGGAGTCCAGTTCATTTGTCTTCGTCTTCCTTTTTCTTTCAAAGACTTTTGCCAGTGTTACCTCCTGTTGCTTCTTTGCAGGTGACCGCTTGGTCACTCTTGCAGTTGCAATGGTAGCCAATGCCGATGCTACAAGAACTGCTTTGGCTTTTTTTGTTGCTGGTTCTTTTCCTTTCTTAACCGATGGTTCTTCAGCAGGTGCAATCCTCTCCAAGTAGGTTCTGGTCCTTTTAGCCTTTGGATCAAGAGGTGAGGCAATAAGGGTTGAGGCATACCCTTCCAGCATATCATACATAACTTCATAGCCCATTGGCTCCACTTCCTCCATTCTAGGCTCAATAGCCTCCATTAAGCATTTATCCACCTGAATGGTGAAACAGATGTCATCTTCGTATTTCTTTACTATATCACCTGAGATTCTTACCCTTTGACTCATCTTTCTTATGAACTCATCAAAATATTTGTTTAGTACTTCAGGGTAACCGGTTCCAATGGCTTGTATGCTTTCCTTGATCTGCTTAATTACTGGTTGGTTAGGAGACCACCGGACATCTCCTACTCTAGGAAAGTAGCCTCGGAAATAGAAAAACAACCCTATCAGTAGTTGTCCAAAATTAAACCTCAGTGCATTGTTCTGTTTGATTGCCTTTAGATTCAACAGGAGTTGCCTTTGCATACCAGTGCATAAGTCAAAAGATGCATCCTCTTTAATCATCCGATAAGTGGCATTTACCGCTGCAGCAGATACAGAATTAATCCTGTTCGCTGAAAATGTTCTATAGCCTATCACCATGCAGGCGTATTTCACCAGATCATCCTTGATAGGATTAACTGTCATACCCCATGAGTCACTTGTTGAACCATTGAGCTTGGCCATTTCGGTTTTGCTTACCGTTCTTAGGGCTGGCACTTCCCCTATGTTGCAAAAACCGGTGACTGCATGAATTGCCTGAGGTGTAATATCATGCATCCTCTCCAGGTACATCTTGTCACCATGGACTCTGCTCAAAATTATCCTAGTGTGATCCTCTATAAAATCTTCTAGAAAATATACTGCATTATGGAGTTTCTTCTTCTCTAGGATGCTAAACTCCAGTTTGATCTTTTTGTCCTTGTCGCAAAATAAACCTAATTGGGTGTGAATAGCTAAAGACCCTAGGTCTTCTATTTTGCAATCAATATAATCAGAAATTCCTTCTTCAACTATGACTCTAGTCGGAACTTGTGATAGGGCATTGTATTTGGACTTCCTCTGAATAAAACTTTCTGACTCAATGGATGTACTAGAACTGGTATGAGATGCGGAAGCCATTGTTGAGTATTTTCAAGAACATGAAAAATACCTTTACAACACAAATTTAGGGCTTCTTGATTCTACTTCACTCCACTCTCTGTCGGTTGCCAAATCACCGCTTTGTGTTCTCCACGACCGCTTGCAAACTAGATTTGAATCTCCTTCAAGATTTATCAATTTCTTTCAAATCTTAGCTCAAATCGCCTTTTCTTCGCTCTACACTTGAAAACTTTTCTTCACTCGAAAACAAATAGTGAGAAATGATTTGAAATATGCTTTTATACATGTCTCTCACCTACCGCCATTAATGCTCCTCTATTAGGGTGAAAACCCTAATTTGCCTCCTTTATCATTTCCAGTCTTCTACCAAGCGACAGGTATCACGTACCGATTAAGGTATTTTACCGGTGTAACCAGGGGTTCACAATCATTTTGTCATTTGCTCCCCCTAAGCCTCTTTGGAGCTTAGTTTGCCGGTTCTGATATTTCCACACTAGGTGCAGAAATCGGTTCCTCTTCCAACATTGTTGGTTTCTTCCTCCAGATTTTGTTCATGTTCGCTTGAACTTTTTCAACATCAACTTCTCCTTTCTGAGTGACCGGTATATCATCAGATATACTCTTTCTGCTTCTGCAGAATCTTGCAATGTGACCCGGTTTGTTGCAGTGGCAGCAAACCAATCCAAGTGCTTTCCAAGGTCCATTGTTCATATTTCCATTCTTCCTTCTGCATGTAGCCGCAGTGTGTCCATGTCCATGACAAATCCAACAATTTTCTCTCCATCCGGTTGCTAGTTGATAACCGTTGTTGCTTGATTGATAATTGTAGGCATTGAACCGGTTGGGGTTCTGGTTTACAAAATATTCCGGACCAGCTCCTTGGGTCTTCTGAGAATATCTTCCGGTATTGTTCATGACAGACCTGCATTCAGATGCTCTATGCCCAAACTTGTTGCATGCATAACAATGACCATTGAACTTATTGGATCTAGGTACATTGTTTATAAAATATGGAAAATTATTGTAGGCTTTTCTCCTACATACATTGGTAGTGTGTCCTTCTTTAAGATAGTTAAAGCAAACAGGTTTGAATTTTTGTTTACCTTTTCCTTTGAGTGTCAGTTGCTTCTTTGATGCTTCAGCATTTGTTCCTGAGGATTCTCCTTCCTCATGTCCAGAGAAACCAAGACCATTGGTATTCTTTGCTGGTCTAGATGACTCAAGCTTTTTCTCTAGCTTGATAGTACTTTTGCCAAACTTAGCAAGTATTTCCTTTGACTTAGACAGTTCTTTGGAAATAGCAATATTTGTCTCCATTAGACTTGCATTTTCAGAGACAGCTATGTTCAATTCACCTTGCATGTCTTTCTTTTCCATCCTGCTCTCATGAAGGAAACCAGTTAGTGCACTAATCTCTTGTTTCAACTTGGAGATCTCATGATCTCTATCCTTTATCCAATCTTCAGCTTTCCTGCAGTTCTCAAGCTCTTGACTAAACTGGATAGTCAGTCCTTCCAACTCCTTTCTCAGATTGGAGTTTGAATCATTTAGCTTATTCACTTCCGCAATCATGGCTTCCATATTAGCTTCATCTTCAAAACTACTTTCAGATAGCTCCATCAGCTTTTCTGCATGTTCTCTCCTTTTTGCTTGTGATGCCTTGTATTTGACCATAAGATCATCATAGGCTTGCTCAGACTTAGTGAGTCATTGAGTAAGTTCCCTCAAAGTGTATTCCCCCATATCTCTTTCCAAGTGGTTAAACTTATAGAAAGGTTGGCTCTGATACCAATTGATGAATACTAAGAAGGGGGGGTGAATTAGTATGCCAAAAATCTCTGTACTTAAACACTTACACAGTCTAAATATAAACCGGTAAAACAGTCTAATAGACAGATCGGTTATCACACATACAAACCAAAATGCGAATAAAGCATTCACCCACAAAAGCAATACAACCATAACACAAGATATTTGACATGGAAACCCAACTAGGAAAAACCACGGTGAGATGGAACTCACAAGTCACTATCTGCAGAATAGAAACCAGACCGGTTAAGGTCTTACAATGTTCTTCACCAGAACAGATCCTATTAGGAATCTCAATCTCTATTAGGAGATAAGTCTGATTAAAGACTACCTTGTTAGAGGATTTTAGATTCATAGAAGTGAACCACCTTGTTAGAGGATTTTACAAAGGCTTTGAGGCCTACCCGGTTAAGGGCTATAGACTTGTCAAAGATGTGAGTAATCAACAAGTGTTTGATCTATCTTATAGCACAGATTGCTTGATTAGATCCAGTATAGTTCACTGCTAACGCACTTCAACATTACTTCAGTCTTCTCTATCTCTTTCTGTTTACAACTTGATCTTCTCAGATAAGATTGCTCTTACAACAACTCCACAATCACCTTAAACCCTAGCCACAACATAAACCCTTTTAGCAATAGCAACAACAACTCAAAACCCTAGACATGATGTCCTTTTAAAGGAATCTGATTTCATGTCGGTCCAATAGGATTACATTACAATTTCTTAGGTTCAATGAATCTAGACATACTCAGTAACACGACACAAAAAGCACCGTCAATGTGTCGGCACCGCCAATCAATCGGTGGGTTGGTAACTCATCACAAAATGTCGATTGGTAACTCATCACAGAGTATTACCGTTTCGTACAAAATACCAGTTGCCGGTTTGGCAAAAATGAAGACTGGTAAGAATGTGTTGTGCCGCTTTTCTCCCTTGTACCAGTTGAGATCTACGAACCGCTTGGGGTCGTCATGCCGCTTCAAACCGGGAAACACATTCTGCAAAATCATTAGTCTAAAGACTAGAATACAACATACTGGTTGGAATACATACTGGTTGAGCTCTATCTCATACATACAAAGGGGATCTCAATACAAGTGTGTGTCCATCAATGACAATCACAACATAAACATCAAAAATGCCAACATAACGCGCATTCTAACCCAATCCCACCCGTCCAATCCAAAATCTACAGTCACGAAGATAAAAGGCTGACCCACTACCAAACGGCTACTACCACGCCTTTTTGGAGCCATCAAACACGCATCTTGTGCAGTATCTAACCCTAACACGACGGTTAGACAAGTAAATTTTCTCCCTATTCTGCCTCCAAAACAAGAAAAATTTCCCACTACATATAAAGCAAAGCAAGAAAGTTTTCCCACTGCATATAAAGCAAAACAAGAAAATTTTCCCACTGCATATAAAGTAAAATAAGAAACAAAAACAAAGAATGCAAACCCAGAATATACAAGTCCATCATTTTTAATATAATCTAAACACAAATAGAAAAAACACGACTTGTAGAGGCCGATTTCCATACCTCACACGAGCATTTCATCTTTAACAGCTTTGCTCACTATGGAAAACTGACACATATAATGATGGAAATATACATACCTTTAAAATCTTGTAGATATTCTTCACTCTGCCAAACCACAAACAGGTAACCTTGGTATCCTGACATGACCATGCTGCAAAATGATGCCTAATTTTCACAGATAGAACACAAAATGACACAACAAATAAAAAAAATTATTGAATGTCTTAAGGTTTCAAATTACCGCAACCACCTAAGCCTCCACCCAAATCATTGTACTCTTGACATCTCCCCAGGCCACACTCACAACCACCTCTGCAATACAAAAATGATATAAAAATTTACAATTTCAAACATAGGGTTGACGAAGGAATCATAAAACTATCTTTATCTGTTAGGGTTTGAATTTACCGATGCTGCCATAACCCTACACAACAATCTTGAATCGTACCACCCCCCTGTGCGCTACGATACCTCCTCCCTGCACATGAAAAAACCCGCATGTTAACAGGCGATAACAATATACCCAGACAACTCGCGTTATGCATGCGGTCGACTTTTGTCCTCCCCTTTGGAGCCACAGATATCTTGACAATGCATACCTATAACTACAATTGAAGCGCAACTCCTTTGCTCAATGATTCAACCAGGGATAGTGTCATACCACGATCGACATGAATTTACACCATTGAATATTTTGTTTCGCCTCTACCACTGCATTCTACATGTAGCTCCCGGACGAAATATGTTTTCAATTTTTGTGAAATCGAATTTTCATTCAAAATTTTAAAAAAAATTAATTGAAAACTATGCCCATAACATGTGACCATTGATGTTAGTCGACTCATTGACGCAATAAAGCAGGTTACCCAAAAAATGTAAGCCGCGTGGCCATTCAAAAATAAATAAAATCAAAACTGGCAGTCACAAAAAATGTAAACCACCTAGGCGACGGTATGTTAACCGCCTCGCCCGATGTAACCATCGCATCACAGTGACAACGACCAGGAAAATGTTAACCACGAGCAAGCTTTTCCATCAAACACAAACTGACAACATCATCCACGTCATTGCTACTACAAATTCCTCCATGTCATCTATGGGTCCCAGGAACGTCGCTCTCATGGACTTTTCGTACTTGAATGGTATGCCTTCGGCATCATATAGAGGCATACCGTTTTGGAGCCAGAATAGCTACAACCCTAATAAAAATCCAAGCAATAGGTGGCAATCTGTCAATCTAATCGAATTAAAATATGTCATAAAAATCATTGTTTCTGCCAATTGAGATCTAGTATAGGGATATGATCATGAAGCATCTCTATGAATAAATTCAGCGTGTAAATGTGGTTATATATATACACACACGTTTACGTTTGATAGTTATATGTAGTTATATTTATAGTCATTTGTATTGTATCAACAAACATGGGCACCAACATCAAGGATATTTGATAGTTCTTTTGCTTGTAATATGATAGTATGAACTTAAGATACCTTGAGATGAAGTTTAGGGGAAGTGAATAGTTGTGTTTTATTTAGGAGTTTTTCTTAATCAATCATCTAAAATGATTTCTTTTAACTTTGATAACGACCTCAATGTATGTAACCTAGTGATAGTGATAATAGTCACGTGTATAGAGATTTAACTATCTACAACACAAATCCTAAGAGGGAAAACTATGCAATAGTGGTGTGTGCAAGTGATGGAGGGAAAAAAGAGATGAAGATCACATAAAAGAAACCATGGAGAGGGAAATGATAGGAAAAAAGAGTTCAGATCTAAATAGGGAATTCTATGGAAAAGGGTTTTGAGGTGTGGCTTTAATTCAAAGAAGAGGAAACTAATAAACTAAAGGGAAGTGAAAAGACCAAAGAATGGTAGAATGGATGTCAGAAGAGGATTAGGAAAATTGTGGTTTTAAAGATGGTATAAGCTCTCAAATCTTTAGTCTTAAAAAGTTATACTTGTCATCCTACATTTTTAATGGATTTCCTATTGATCAACTAGGTATTGAAGATAATTGTAGTGATTTGTAATGATGCATTTATTCTAACCTAGCAAATGGAGGTAAGCGAGGTCTAACTTGAGTTTCAAACAAGAAGACCATTACAAATGTAGTAACGGTTAAGGCATGAATAATTGATAATTTAAGCCATTTTTAAAAATTTAAACACAAACACATGTCCACCCAATATTGGTGACTAAACACTAGTGCTCAACAAATGCTACTACCTTGGCGATTCAAATGTTCAAAGTTTGACGAGTTATTTAAGATGGGTTCCTAATGCTAGGTCTCCACGTTTATCTATTTGTGATTAGGAAAATGATAGAAATCATGTCAAATGGTTCTACAACACAACTAAATAGATAAACACCAAAGTGACTACAAAAAAGTAAAGTGGATGCTATAAAGTAAGTGTGATTTCTAACATTGTAATGCTCTTTGTCTCACTTTTATTTTCTTTAGACACCTTGTTTATATTGTAATGTTCATTGGATCTTTTAAGTCAAACATCATTCAACCACATGGTAAGCTATTATTAATCACTTTCATGCAAATTTTTTATCGATCTTTATCATGCTTGATATCTTGGTGTATAATATTGATGTTTGAAGACCTTGGTATAGCCTTAATTTTTTCAACAAAATTAAAATACTCATTATTACTAGCAATGTAAGGATCCTCATTATCAATTGTCACTTGTTGAGATTCATCATGTTGATACACAGGGAATGGATTGATCAATATATTTATAATTTTATGGGGAGGTGCTACTATTGACATTCTCAACTTTAATCACATTATTAGCAATCAAATTTGAATTTTATGTTTAAATGCTATACACCTACACATACTACATCCGGGTGTTTAATGATAGTTACAAAAATAAATAGTGCTAAAATAATGTGGCCAACCTATGGATGTATCAATTGTTTTGACAAGAGACAAGGTTACAAGTTAAAAAAGTTGTTTGAACACTACATGTGGAAGATTTTCCAATCTATTGAAACTTTTTTCATTCACCCTCATTGCTCCAATTTTTGAATTTTGACCCTTTTTTTTAATGAACTTATAGGAATAAGTGGGAGCTCTAAGGTTGCAATCTAACCTTAAGTTGTGATTTTTACTAAGTAAATCCACTCCTTTCTTATTTTCTAATTTGGATAGTTTAGACTGTTGGTTAAAGCACAAAGATGTGTCACACTTTTATAAAGGAAATTACCAATGTTGATTCAACTTTCTAAATTAAATCAATAGATAGTAAAATATATGTTTTGAATTTTGAAATGATGTAAACTAATGAAATGTGTATTTTATGTTTTCTATTTTTTTTTTTAAAAATTAATTTTTTTTAAAATATACTTTCTTATAAAGCAAACATTATAATTTAGTTGCTGATAAAATACTGAAATTGAAGATACGCAAGGCATCACACTTTATATACTAAATTTTACCTTTTTTTCTTCAATTTTTTTTTTGTGTATATTGATAACTTGAAACTTTAGTGCAAAAATATATTTTTACCTATTTTTTATGTATATATATTTTTCAATAAATTTGAAAAGTTGTGTGTGCTGAAATATAACTCTTTCCATTTGGCGTCACCTTTTTTTTAAATTATTTATCCAAATTAGAAAAAATATATATCATCTTGACATAGATTCTTTTCTTTAGTGCATTTATTTTTTTCAAAAAATTTAAATAATTTTTAGTCTGTTTCATTTACAAGATAATCAGCCTTATATTTTAGTGTTGATGACCTACTTTTAATAAAAATAAAATATTAAATATTAAAAATAATTGAAATATTAAAAGATATATGTTTTGAAAAATTCACTTATAGATCTATAAAAGGGTATTTTTACATTTCAAAAAAAATATTATTTACAAGAGTAAGAGTAGACCCAAAGTGGTATAAAATATACATTTAGTAGACAATTCCAGTTCAAAAATTTGTGGCCCATATATAAGATAGCTATAATGAATCTTCATAGACCATATGTTTGACAAAAAATATTTTTCAGTTAGAATTACATAAATTCTCTCATGCTGATAAGTTGGCCTGAAACATGACACAATTTTGTGCTTTTACCATAGTACACTATGTAGATTCATTCAACATGTTAAGATCTAAATGCATCAACTATGATGTTCACACACATTATATATAACAATGTAAAGAAATTAGGCAAATAAATTTGTATTTTTAATATAAAATCAAATACATGATTTTAAAATTTTATTTTATTAACATCAATTATAACTACATTGATAGAATTAAATTATATAAATCTAAATGATCCATTTTGTCTTACAACCATGAAATGATTATATGATAATGGAAAGAATAGATACTTCCTCCTACCAATCTTAGTTCCAAGTTAGTGAAATTGAAGAACTTGTGAATATGCAACAACAATTGGTTACCAACATATTATCAAAAAACACCATCATATCTATTAATGATAACATTAGATCTTAGTATAGTATCAAAATCATATAGTCAATATTAATTGAAATAAATAAATATAATTATACCATAAGGTATAATTCTAGTAAGATACATGTTGATGCAAGACCAAGATGGGAAAATGGCATATTGCAAACACTTTTATACTAACCATATAGCCTTATTGGGTTCCTTCATGAAACACCTACAATAGTTAGGACTCTATCTTTCATAGGTGAGGTTTGCAATTGAATCACATAGGGAGAACTAGCACTTGATGACTAACAACCAACTTAAGATCAATATCAATATAACTTGGTAAAGATTTGAGAATGTGGGATGTCACAACTATATCTTCGTCTCCTAGTAAAACTAAGATGACCCAAATATTCAAACATCTTATTATACTACATTATAGCCACATAAATATGTATTACACAACTATACATACTTGTACAAGTGACAGAGACACATGATCATGTTTTATTTAGAGATGGAAGATGTCCTTAACCCAAACATTAAACTCCTTGTATATGGTCTCAATGTATAATATAATTTTGGTAGTGCATATAATAATTGGAAAAATGTACAAGAAGAGAGGGCCTCAAAATTCAATTATTTTTCACTACATGCATAATGAAAAAGGGCACATATTGTTTTATTTAACGGTAGAGTGGAAAATTGAACCCTAGTGATTCTGCACCCAGTAGAGAGAAAGGAAATCACTAGGATGATTTTCACTTGGGGGAAACTTTACATTCAAAAGAGGGGCTTGAATCCACTATATCCAAATCCAAGGGAAATAAGGATGTGAATTCCAAGTGGATTGCAAGGGTTGAAGTGTGTTTTACCCTCTTTTTTAAATAGGAAAGTTGACTTGTTGACTATGTTGAACAAAGAGAGAGATTGGGTGAAATGAGAAGCTACTGGTTCGGGATCGCATTGTAACTTCGGATATGAGCTAATTGGAATAATACGGATCTGCCCTGCAAATTTGGAGAAAAATCTTCAGGACCGTGGCGATAGTGTACATGGTCCTCCACAAAATCCGCGAAACAAAAAGGGTTCTTTCGTCTCTATAAATGAAGCCCAAACCCATAATTACACTTGCACATCTACAACCTACACACAAAAAAGAGAGGGAGAAGGGTTGTGGATAGGGGTTTTCCTTAGTCAAACCCTGATTGAGGAATCAACCTTGAAAGAAAGTAATTGCAAATGATTGAATGTAAACAATGGAAAATGTATACCTTGTAGATCTGCAACTTGTTGATGATGATTGCTTTACTTCTTGAATGTAATCACAAGTGTTGCATGAAATGGCATGTAACATGACAAAACCCTAACACACACACATTCTTGCCAATGAATGTTTTAATATTACTCCCATGGATGAATGAAGAAGACTTGAATACTTGAATGCTCGATCATGTATATTTTCGCCTATGCTTTCTTATGATCCCTTCATCTGAATTTCACCCCCCTTGAAAATGAGAAAACCAACTCCCTTTTATACATGCCTCAAAAGATTAATTCATCTCACCAAAGACTGACATCAGGGAGATTTGGGATCCCGAAGTGCAGATAGGGTCGGAGGGACCTATCTTGGGGCCACCCTAAGAGGGTGGGATAGGGATGTCATGCCCCTGTCCAAGGGGGACAAGGGCATCACACCCCTGTCCTGCCCTATCTTGGGGCCCGAATAGGATCCTAAGGCTATCTCAGGGCTCAAACAGGAAGGGATCAATGGGGTGAACATGCAAAAAGAGGTCCTGGTCAGAAATGAGGATGTTGTCGCCAAAGTGAGGACTTCAAATGTGGTTAAAATTGCAAGAGGTGCAATTTTATGATACTACACTAATAAATTTTAAAATATTTAATAAAGTATCATAATTATATGTACAACATCATTCACTCATGCCATTATATCATATTGACTACCAACTCAATTATTTTGACTATCAACCATCAATTTGTTAATTTTGGTTTTTGGATTTGATTGTGTAGTGCTTTTTTATCATCAATGTTAAAGATCACAATCTATGATCCATCATTAAAGTGACAAGTGCTAAAGGAGAAGGATCATTTAGTATGATCCAAAGCATTGATGATAAAAAAAGCACTACACAATCAAATCCAAAAACTGGAACTAACAGCTTCAATGGATTGTGGAAACTTGATATAATTTATCAACTATTGAAAAAATCTTGTTATCACAATCCATTCTTATAAATTTACAATGGGTATATGATCCATGATGTGACACAATTAAGATGACTTTTTTTGGTCCCCAAATGAGCATGTGGAGAGCAACAAATGAAGCGGAATGACCAAGCCTTAGGCTTGGTCAATTCAAAAACATTTGGAGAGAACCAAATTTGGGGCTCATCAAATGAAAATACATTTTTATAATGCTAGAGCCAAATGGTCTCCATTGGATCAATTCTCTTTCCCTTTCTCTCTCTTTGTCTATCCCACTTAGATTAATTATTTTGAAGAAATAGAATTGTTTCTAGCTCTCCACCTTTGTCTTCAAGTTAGATTCAACCTCCCAACAAGAATATATACATGAAATATAACATTACCTTTCTTATACTTCAAGTTATATTCCATGTATATATGGTAGGATGTGTGAGAGTGTTTCAAATCTCTAGGAGTTATAATGTAGACTCTAGGTTTTTGAAAATATTATAAAATTTTAGACTTAGTCAAGTTTCAATAATCAATAGGCTTCTATAAGCATTCTCTTTCTTCGTCTATCTCATTCTCTTTATCTCCCCTAAACTCTATACCTATCTCTCTATATCATTCTTACTTTTTCCCCTTTCTACATCTCTATATCACTCTCCTCTCCAAGATATAACCCTAACTCTATACCTCTTTCTCAACCTTCACTCTCTACTGTATGTTTCCTCTCTCTCTTTACACACCTCCCCCTCACTCGCTTTAT
Organism: Cryptomeria japonica; assembly: GCF_030272615.1. Classification (NCBI taxonomy): domain Eukaryota; kingdom Viridiplantae; phylum Streptophyta; class Pinopsida; order Cupressales; family Cupressaceae; genus Cryptomeria; species Cryptomeria japonica. Next base: position 103,285,209 of record NC_081407.1, on the reverse strand, counting down.
ACCTCTATTTCTCTAGTTCTCGCTAACCCTCTCTCACTCTCTAGCTTGCCTTCCTTTCTTACCCCTATCTCTATCCCTACCTCCATCCATCTCTCTTATTCTCTCTCCCTCATTGTTTCTCTCATCTCTCTCTATTCTCTCGATCACTACGTCTCCCTCCTACCCTCTCTTTCACAATTCCTAGGTTTCTCCCTCCCTATCTCATTGCCCACCTCTCTCTCCCCTTTTATATTCCTCACCTCTATCTCTCCCCCTAGGTCTCTCACCCATCTCTCCCTAGGCTTTAGGTCTCTCACATCTATATATCTCCTCGCTCTCTAGTTCTTTCCCACCCTCTGCACCTCTCTGCTTTCCTCCTTACTCCTCTTTCACTCTTTGTCAAATCTATATCATTTTCTTCTCTCTTTCTACCTCACCTCTCTATGTCTCTCCTCTCTATTTCTCTTAATAACTCCTTATTTCCCTCTCCCTCTCTCCCTCCTTAGCCTTATCTTTGTCTTTTTTCTTCTCTCTCTCCTCTTCTATATCCCTCCTCTATCTAGGTCATCACCTTTGCATCCATTGTATAAGGTTTAGGTAATAGGGTGTATGATATAGGGTTTAGAGTAAAGGGTTGAGGGTATAGGGTATAACATTTATGGTATATGGTTTAGGGTACATAGGGTTGAGGGAATTTCTTGTATTGATACTTACCTCTATCTATCCATGTTCCTCTCCCCTCACCATCTCCCCCTCCCTCCTTACCTCCATATCTATCTCTCCTCCAGTCTTTCTTATTAAATTTCAGTCTCTTATTCTATCTCTCTCTATTGTCCAAGTCATCACCTCTCTCTCCCTAGGTCTCCCCCGCCCTCTCACTTTATCTCTCACTTCTTTCCCCCTATCTCAATTCCCAACTCTCTCTCCATGCCTACCTCTCTCACCTATATCTCCCCTAGATTTCTCACTTCTATCTCCCTAAGCTCTAGGTCTCTCACCTCTATATCTCCCCCTCTCTAGTTCTTGGCCTCCCTCTCCACCTCTCTCGCTCCCTCCTTACCCTTATTTCTCTCTTTGTGAACATCTCTCTCTCAATTTCTTCCTCTCTCTCTCTCTCTCTCTCTCTCTCTCTCTCTCTCTCTCTCTCTCTCTCTCTCTCTCTCTCTCTCTCTCTCTCTCTCTCTCTCTCTCTCTCTCTCTCTACCTATCTCCTATCTAGGTCTCTTAGTCACTCCTTGTCTACCTCTCCATCCCTCCCTCCTTAGCCCTCTCTCTCTCTCTCTCTCTCTCTCTCTCTCTCTCTCTCTCTCTCTCTCTCTCTCTCTCTCTCTCTACCTATCTCCTATCTAGGTCTCTTAGTCACTCCTTGTCTACCTCTCTCTCTCTCTCTCTCTCTCTCTCTCTCTCTCTCTCTCTCTCTCTCTCTCTCTCTCTCTCTCTCTCTCTCTCTCTCTCTCTCTCTCTCTCTCTCTCTAGGTCATCACCTCTTCTTCTCTTGTATAGGGTTTAGTTTTGAGGGTATTGGTATATAGTTTAGGGTATAAGATTGATGGCATAGTGTTTAGGGTATTGCTTGTGTTGATATTACTATATATCTCTCCCTCTCCCCCCTCTACCTCCCTCTCACCTCTCTCTCCCCTCTCTAGGTCTCTCCCTCTCCAAATCCCCCTCCCTCCTTATTGCCATATTTATCTCCCTCCCTCACTCTCTCTTATTATATCTCCCTATCTTGTTCTCTCTATCCATTGTCCAGGTCATCACCTCTCCCTCCCACCCTCTCTCTCCCCTCTCTAGTTTTTTACATTCCTCCCTCTCCACCTGTCAACCTCTCACCCATGTCTCTTTACCCAACTCTCTCTATCCCCTTCTATCTATCTCACCCCTTTCTCTATAGGCATCTAGGTATCTCACCCATCCCCCCTTTGTTGCAAGTTTAATGAGAATGAGCTGAAATTATGTGTTATCATTGATGTCAACATGCTTTGGTCTTGATATAAAAAATATTTGGTTGTCATTAGTGACTACTTGGTGTAACTGTTATTGAGTTTTTTGTGCAATTGTGTTGAGTAGTTTGCTCCATATATATTCTATGTTGCATATCTATTCTTGTAGTTTGGACATGTTTCTAAGCTATGTTTGGAGATGTTATATTCTATACTTGGTTCTTTGGATTTCTATGATGAGGAAGCTGTGTTTACTAGTATGATTGATAGTGTTTGACAATATTTTTCATGTGAAATGCATGCTCCACATTTCTTCGTATTAAAATTTCTAGCATTGCATTTTTGGAGTTGGGATGATAATGTCCTTAGTTTCATTTTATTCAGTTGGCACATGTTCTTGGGCTTCAGAAGTATTCTTTTCAAGTTTAATGGTGTTTAATTTAGGTTTGGCCAACCTTGGGTGTTTACACTCTACTTTGTTGCTCCAATGATTATGTACCTTTGTATAATGTGTTTGATGATTCTTTTGGTCCTAATTAAAATATGTGTTGTGGTTCACTTTACATTCTTCTCCACCATATAATATTTAGTGCCAACTTAATTTGAATTGTGAATGGTTAAGTTGCTTAGCCGAGCTTGGGAGAATTTTCATGTGAGAAGATGATATATATATTGAGTCTTGGGCATTGCAAATGATGTGTGCGTGTGTGTGTGAGTTTGTGAGAGTGTGTGTGTATGGGTAAAATAAAGTGAGATGTGATGAAGGTGTGTGAAAGAGGATATATCTTCCCGACATTTTGATAGTTGGTGTTGGTTTGGTGAAAAGAGTTGAGTTGTGTGAGCTTTCATGTGTTAGATATCAAAAGAAGTGAGCCAAAGTTATCTACAAATCTTGTGGTTGCAGAAGTGCATTTGTGGTGGATTCTTTCTCTTTTATTCTTCTTCATTTTGGTAGTGAGACCTTCAATAGTGAGACTCTTCTTTCTTTCTCTCAGGCAATGAGCCCTCTGGCAGTGACCCTTTCTTTCTAAAAATTACCTTAATCAATGTCACCTTGACAAGCGTTTATTTCTTGAGAATAGCTTCTCTCTAGTTTTTCCCCTAATAGGGTTTTCCACGTAAAATCTGGTGTCTCATTATGCATGGTGTGTTTGATTTTTCATGTTCATTTCTCTTTGTAGATTATGTATTAAATTTAAGTTGTTGCAAACCTAATTTGGGAATTAAGTTTAAGATTTTATAAAATTGATTCACCCCCCTATCAGTTGTCTTGTGCATTGGTATATTCAACAATCTGTATCAAAGCTTTGGTTCCTTGGAGAAGAGCTTAACTGCTTGAGGAGATCCTGATGGTGCACAAATTAACAATCCCCATGTTTCATGGATTTGACTATGCTTTCTAGAAAGTGAAGATGCAAGGTTAACTGATTTCTCGTGGCTATGAAGTATGGAAGTCTGTTACTAGGAAGTATGTTAAACCATAGACTGGGGTGAACACTTCGAATGAGATCAAGGATATTGAAGACAATGAAAAGGAAAGGTATGCTATCTTTAGTGCTCTTTCTAAATTAGAATTGACAAAGGTTGTATCTTTGGGATCTTCTTATGAAGTTTGGGATAAAATAAAAAATACTTGTGAAGGAGATGATATTGTTAAAGAAGGTAAGTTTCAGAATGCTACAATTAAGTATGAATGCATGTAGATGGAAGAAGACAATATAAATAGCTACCTACAGAAGATAGATGATGTTGTAAATGAGATCAGAGGACTTGGAGGTGACTTACCGAAAGATAAAGTTATGAAGAAGGTACTTAGAACTCTTACTAAACCTTATAGCTCTAAAGTTTCTGCAATAGAAGAATCACATAATAAGAATAAGTACACTAGAGAATACAAGTCTATGACTCTTTTATTGCTTTTGAGATGAGAGAATTTGGTACTACTAGAGTGAGAATAGAAACAACATTAAAGGCTACTAGATCAACAAGAGATGAGGAATTTGATGAAGAAAACTTTGATGAGTTTTAGGAAAACTTTGTGAGAAGGATGAAGAAAGGAATCTGAAAGTACAAAGGTAAAATACCCTTTAAATGTTTCAATTATGGAAAGATTGGTCATTATGCTTCTAGATCTCTTGACAAAATTGGAAATCAAAGGAATAAAGAATTCAAAGGAAAATTTAATAAGAGGTCTTATTATGTTAAAGAAGATGCTAATATGTCTAATGATTCAAATCTGATTATGAAGAATAAATTGAATGTTTTCTTTTGGATCTAAAGGAAGATTCTTGTTCTTCTAAGCTTGCTATAGTTGGGATAGAAAAATCTTTGAAAGATATTGCTAACACATAAGGTATTGTTGTATTTGATTTTCATGCTAGAAGAGATAAGGATGAATAGATTATTGATAGTGGATTTTCAAATCATATGACTGGTGATAAGAGTAAGTTTGTAAAGCTTGAGAAATTTGATGGAAGAGTTGTTGGATTTGGAGATGATCGGACAACTAGGATAGTTGGAATTGGTTCAATTAGCTTTGATGGGATACATAATATTGACAATGTTTTCTATGTTAAAGGCTTGAATCATAATCTTTTGAGTGTTGGTAAAATGTGTGGAAATGGATATAATCTTGTTTTTTAGGATGATGGATGTGATATTAGAAAAAAGTTTGAAACTTTGATTGTAGTTATAAATAGGATAGATGGAAATGTATATTAGTTGAAGAGTGTTGGTGGATATTGTTTCATGGTGCATATCACTAAAAGTTGATTATGTCATCATAGGATGTGTCACATTAACTTTGATAATCTAGTAAGGAACAATTGAATTCAAGCTGTGAGAGATTTACCAAAGATCATAAAACCTATTAATACTATTTGCAATGAATTTCAAGTTGGAAAACAAACAAGGAGAACGTTCAATGTTAAAGATCAATCTTCTAATGGAATGTTGGAATTAGTGCACACTGATCTTTATGGACTGACTAGAACTAGAAGTCAAAAAGGTGACAGGTATTCCATGCTCTTCATTGATGATTACTTTAGAATGACTTGGGTTACTTTCTTAAGAAAAAAATCTGAATCTCTAGAAAAAATTAAGAAATTCAAGGTCATGGTTGAGAATGAGATAGATAGAAGAATCAAATGCTTGAGATTTGGGAGAGGTGGAGAGTTTACTTTTGATGAGTTCAATAAATTTTGTCAGAATCATGGGATAAGAAGACACTTGTCTTCTCCTAGGACACCTCAACAAAATGGTGAAGTTGAAAGAATGAACAAAACACTTCAAGTGGCTACTAGAACAATGATGAATGAATAGTGTTTGTCAAAAATCTATTGAAAAGAATCAATACTCAATGCAATATACACTCTTAATAGAGTATAAATTAGAAGAAATCATGGGGAGACATCTTATGGACTTTGGTATGAAAGGAATCCATTAGTGAAATATTTCAGAGTGTTTGGAAGAAAATTCTATATTAGGAGAGGTGAAGAAAATTTAGGAAAGTTTGACACAAGAGCTAATGAAAGAATTTTTCATGGCTATTCCACTAAAAGAAAAGCTTACAGATGTTATAACAAAAGACTGAGAAGAATTGTTGAAAGAACAAATGTGAAAGTTGATAAAGACACTTCAAAAAGTACAGTTACAAAAATAGGATATGAATATGATGAGTCTACCAGAAAACCAGAGGAAGAAAAGGTTGAAGAAATAGAGGTGCATGATGATAAAGAAGATGCTCTGAAAATTTCTCCTAAGACTCCTAGATATGTGCATAAGAATCACTCAGAGAAGCAGGTTATTGAATTCAAGAACAAATGTGTTATCACTAGAAGTAAAGCTATTTAAGAACAAGTGAATTTATGCTTAATTTCACAAACAAAACTGAAAATAGTGAAGGATACTTGCAATGATCAGAGTATTGGATGAAAGATATGCAAGAAGAATCAGAACACATTTAGAAGAATTTGACTTGGGAACTTGTCCCTACACCGACTGACAAGAATGTGATAGGAACTAAATGGGTATTTCAGAAAAAAAAAGGGATGAGGATAGTCACATGGTGAGAAACAAAGCAAGACTTGTATGTAAAGGCTACTCATAGGTAGAAGGAATATATTTTGAGGAGACTTACGCTCTTGTAGAAATAATGGAAGCTATCAAAAAAATTTTGGCTTTTGTAGCACATAAGGATTTCAAGGTCTATCAAATGGATGTGAAGTCTATTTTTCTGAATGGAGAACTAAAAGAGGAAATATACATTGAACAACTAGAAGGATTCAATCTATCAAATACTCTGGATATGGTCTACAAAATAAATAAGGCATTCTATGGACCAAAGAAAGCTCCAAGAGCTTGGTATGCAAGGCTTGATAGGTATTTGTTGAAGCAAGGATTTCAAAAGGTTACTACAAACAACAATCTCTATTTTAAGGTTGTAGAAAATGACATCTTGATTGTAGTTGTTTATGTGAATGATATAATATTTGGAGGAAATGATGATATGTGTAAGAAGTTTTCTAATGAGATGCAAGAAGAGTTTGAAATGTCTATGATTGGGGAGATGAATTTTTTTCTTGCCTTACAAGTTAATCAGAAAAATGATGGTATATTTATTTCATAATCTAAGTATGTTAATGAAATGTTGAAGAAGTTTGGAATGGAAAATTCTAAACTTGTATGTACTACTATGGCTACTGGTTGTAAGTTGAGAAAAGATTTTGAATCACCGAAGACTGATCATAGCATATATAGATCATTGATTGGAGGTTTATTATATCTAACTGCTACTAGACCAGATATCATGCATGCAATATGTCTTGTGGATAGATTTCAGCAAGACCCTAGAGAGAAACATGTTGTTGTGAAAGGAGTTTTCAGATACCTGAAAGGGACATAAGACTATGGTCTATGGTACCCTAAAAGATCTAATTTCACCTTGATTGCCTACACAAATGCAGATTGGGCTGGTTGTGTGGAAGATAGGAAAAGTACTAGTGGAGGTGCATTTTTCCTTGGACCACGTTTGGTTGCTTGGTCAAGTAAGAAACAGGATTCAGTATCTCTATCTACCACTTAAGCTGAGTATATTGCTACCCCTACTTGTTGTACATAAGTGTTATGGATGAAACAAACTTTGAAGGACATTGGAATATTGTTTGATGAACCTATTTCTATCTTTTGTGACAATACAAGTGCAATAAACATTTCTAAGAATATGGTGCTACATGTAAGAACAAAACATATTTCAATTTTGATGCGGAGCTTCAAAGGACCCAACTCAAACTTACCAATACAAGACTATTTGATGATAAAGTTGACACAAATGGTGTCATAATACTCAATCAAGAGAAACATGACCCTTTGAGACTTTACAAACTGCCTCAATGCATTGACAAAGAAAAATCATTGCAAAACTACCACCTTGCTGCCATATTGATAGACCCTTACACAGGCACCCATAACTTTTGCAATTGAACAAATTTATTCGATCACTCTAGTGAAATTATTCATAACTTGGTTATAAAAAACATATCCAAAACTCAGAAAAATCCAACAGTGGAAATCTGAGAAATGGCCCCCGTATTAGGACTATATTTTCTGCAACAGTCTGCCCCTAAAATTTCAGACCTTTACTCCCACAATGCACATGCCATCTTGTGCATGGAGTCTTGAAACCAAAATTATGAAAATATACAATATAATACACCATCATACTCATTTGTGGGGTTAGATCAATCTGGAAATAAAATATAAAATATTTTCATGCTCACTATTAACCCTAGGGCAAGGATATGATTGTTTTCACAAGAAATTAGACATCTTCACCAAAACAAAACCAAATCACTTCAAACCAAAGCCAAAATAAACTTAGTTCATTATAGAAACATCTCCAACCGTAAAGGAATGAAAAATAATTCATAAAAGCACTCAAAACAATGGAAAATCAGACTGTTCTACGTGGAAACTTGGAAGATACACATGAAAATTAGATTTTTATTGCTTCAAAACTCCAAACCCGAACAAAACAACTTTACCAACAACCACAAAATGATTCAATTTCATCCATTTATAACCCTCAAGGCCTTATAGGCCGAAATCCAACCTAAAACCAACTTATAACTAACTTATGACAACTTTTTGCATTCTTGACAACTTTTTGACAACAAAAAGTTGCTCCAAAGTTGTCATGACAGCTATGTATGTCAACTTGCCAAACCTATATCTAAACTTTCTAAAACATTAAAATGGTCATTAGATGACCTCATAAACATATTTTATTTTCTGATACCACTTTGATGTGGAGCTTCAAAGGACCCAACTCAAACTTAACAATACAAGACTATTTGATGATCAAGTTGACATGAATGGTGTCATAATACTCAATCAAGAGAAACACAGCCCTTTGAGACTTTACAAACTGCCTCAATGCATTGACAAAGAAAAATCATTGCAAAACTACCACCTTGCTGCCATATTGATAGACCCTTACACAGTCACCCATAACTATTGCAACTGAACAAATTTATTCATCGCTCCAGTGAAATTATTAGTAACTTGGTTATACAAAACATATCCAAAACTCACAAAAAATCCAATGATGGAAATGTGAGATATGGCCCTTGTATTCGGACTGTATTTTCTGCAACAATCTGTCCCTAAAATTTTAGACCTTTACTCCCACAATGCACATGTCATCTTGTGCATGGCCTCTTGAAACCAAAATTATGAAAATATACAATATAATACACCATCATACCCATTTGTGGGGTTAGATCAATCTGGATATAAAATATAAAACATTTTCATGCTCACTATTAACCCTAGGGTAGGGATATGACTGTTTTCACAAGAAATTAGACATCTTCACCAAAACAAAACCAAAACACTTCAAACCAAAGCCAAAATAAACTTAGTTCATTATAGAAACATCTCCAACCATAAAGGAATGAAAAAGAATTCATAAAAGCACTCAAAACAATGGAAAATCAGATTGTTCTATGTTGAAACCTGGAAGATATACATGAAAATTAGATTTTTGTTTCTTCAAAACTCCAAACCTGAACAAAACACCTTTACCAACAACCACAAAATGATTCAGTTTCATCCATTTATAACCCTCAAGGCCTTCTAGGCCGAAATCGAACCTAAAACCAACTTATAACTAACTTATGACAACTTTTTGACAACAAAAAGTTGCTCCAAAGTTGTCATGACAACTATGTATGTCAACTTGCCAAACCTATATCTGAACCTTCTAAAACATTAAAATGGTCATTAGATGACCTTATAAACATATTTTATTTTCTGATACCACTTTGATGTGGAGCTTCAAAGGACCCAAATCAAACTTAACAATACAAGACTATTTGATGATCAAGTTGACACAAATGGTGTCATAATACTCAATCAAGAGAAACGCGACCCTTTGAGACTTTACAAACTGCCTCAATGCATTGACAAAGAAAAATCATTGCAAAACTACCACCTTGTTGCCATATTAGTAGACCCTTACACAGTCACCCATAACTTTTTCAGCTGAACAAATTTATTCGATCGCTCTAGTGAAATTATTAGTAACTTGGTTATACAAAACATATCCAAAACTCAGAAAAATCCAACGGTGGAAATGTGAGATATGGCCCCCGTACTAGGACTCTATTTTCTGCAACAGTCTGCCCCTAAAATTTCATACCTTTACTCCCACAATGCACATGCCATCTTGTGCATGGCCTCCTGAAACCAAAATTATGAAAATATACAATATAATACACCATCATACCCTTTTGTGGGGTTAGATCAATCTAGAAATAAAATATAAAACATTTTCATGCTCACTATTAACCCTAGGGCAGGGATATGGCTGTTTTTACAAGAAATTAGACATCTTCACCAAAACAAACCCAAATCACTTCAAACCAAAGCCAAAATAAACTTAGTTCATTATAGAAACATCTCCAACCATAAAGGAATGAAAAATAATTCATAAAAGCACTCAAAACAATGGAAAATCAGACTATTCTACGTGGAAACTTGGAAGATACACATGAAAATTAGATTTTTATTGCTTCAAAACTCCAAACCCGAACAAAACAACTTTACCAACAACCACAAAATGATTCAATTTCATCCATTTATAACCCTCAAGGCCTTATAGGCCGAAATCCAACCTAAAACCAACTTATAACTAACTTATGACAACTTTTTGACAACAAAAAGTTGCTCCAAAGTTGTCATGACAGCTATGTATGTCAACTTGCCAAACCTATATCTGAACTTTCTAAAACATTAAAATGGTCATTACATGACCTCATAAACATATTTTATTTTCTGATACCACTTTGATGTGGAGCTTCAAAGGACCCAACTCAAACTTAACAATACAAGACTATTTGATGATCAAGTTGACATGAATGGTGTCATAATACTCAATCAAGAGAAACACAGCCCTTTGAGACTTTACAAACTGCCTCAATGCATTGACAAAGAAAAATCATTGCAAAACTACCACCTTGTTGCCATATTGATAGACCCTTACACAATCACCCATAACTTTTGCAACTGAACAAATTTATTCATCGCTCCAATGAAACTATTTGTAACTTGGTTATACAAAACATATCCAAAACTCACAAAAAATCCAATGATGGAAATGTGAGATATGGCCCTCATATTAGGACTATATTTTCTGCAACAGTCTGCCCCTAAAATTTCAGACCTTTACTCCCACAATGCACATGTCATCTTGTGCATGGCCTCCTGAAACCAAAATTATGAAAATATACAATATAATACACCATCATACCCATTTGTGGGGTTATATCAATCTGGAAATAAAATATAAAACATTTTCATGCTCACTATTGACCCTAGGGTAGGGATATGACTGTTTTCACAAGAAATTAGACATCTTCACCAAAACAAAACCAAATCACTTCAAACCAAAGCCAAAATAAACTTGGTTCATTATAGAAACATCTCCAACCATAAAGGAATGAAAAATAATTCATAAAAGCACTCAAAACAATGGAAAATCAGATTGTTCTACATGGAAACCTAGAAGATATACATGAAAATTAGATTTTTATTGCTTCAAAACTCCAAACCGAACAAACCACCTTTACCAACAACCACAAAATGATTCAATTTCATCCATTTATAACCCTCAAGGCCTTCGAGGCCAAAATCGAACCTAAAACCAACTTATAACTAGCTTATGACCACTTTTTGAAAACAAAAAGTTGCTCCAAAGTTGTCATGACAACTATGTATGTCAACTTGCCAAACCTATATCTGAACCTTCTAAAACATTAAAATGGTCATTAGATGACCTTATAAACATATTTTATTTTCTGATACCACTTTGATGTGGAGCTTCAAAGGACCCAACTCAAACTTAACAATACAAGACTATTTGACGATCAAGTTGACAAAAATGGTGTCATAATACTCAATCAAGAGAAACGCGACCCTTTGAGACTTTGCAAACTACCTCAATGCATTGACAAAGAAAAATCATTACGAAACTACCACCTTGTTGCCATATTGGTAGACCCTTACACAGTCACCCATAACTTTTTCAAATGAAAAAATTTATTCGATTGCTCCAGTGAAATTATTAGTAACTTGGTTATACAAAACATATCCAAAACTCAGAAAAATCCAACGATGGAAATGTGAGATATGGCCCCCATACTAGGACTCTATTTTCTGCAATAGTCTGCCCCTAAAATTTCATACCTTTACTCTCACAATGCACATGCCATCTTGTGCATGGCCTCCTGAAACCAAAATTATGAAAATATACAATATAATACACCATCATACCCATTTGTGGGGTTAGATCAATCTGGAACTAAAATATAGAACATTTTCATGCTCACTATTAACCCTAGGGCAGGGATATGGTTGTTTTCACAAGAAATTAGACATCTTCACCAAAACAAAACCAAGTCACTTCAAACCAAAGCCAAAATAAACTTAGTTAATTATAGAAACATCTCCAACCATAAAGGAATGAAAACTAATTCATAAAAGCACTCAAAACAATGGAAAATCAGACTGTTCTACGTGGAAACCTGGAAGATACACATGAAAATTAGATTTTTATTGCTTCAAAACTCCAAACCTGAACAAAACACCTTTACCAACAACCAAAAAATGATTCAATTTCATCCATTTATAACCCTCAAGACCTTATAGGCTGAAATCCAACCTAAAACCAACTTATAACTAACTTATGACAACTTTTTGCGTTCTTGACAACTTTTTGACAACAAAAAGTTGCTCCAAAGTTGTCAAGTTTGACAATTATGTATGTCAACTTGCCAAACCTATATATGAACCTTATTAAACATTAAAATAGTCATTAGATGACCTTATAAACATATTTTATCCACCTAAACACACTTCTACCCCAAAAACCCAATTTTAGCCTTTTCTAGGCCTAATTGCTCAAAATGGCAATTTTACACTTTTTGACCATTACATTGCATTTCACTACATTTTATGGCTCACATGGCCATGTTAAATCATTTAAAGACCTTATAGGTCTTTTTTTTCTTCATTTTCCATCAAATCCTCCATAGGGCCTATCAGTGACCCTACTCCACCTTGTCTTCCTAGGTGCTCCTGCACCAAATTTGGTATCACTTCTCAAGGGAGAAAGTTTTGGAGAATGAAGTAAAACTTGATTATGCGCCTACAAAGGAACATATTGTTGATATACTCAATAAAATTCTTGCTAAAGATACTTTTGAATATCTCCGAGAGAAATTGGGGGTCATTTCCCCTCCTTTTTTGAACTAAATGCATATAGAGATACATTAGCCCAGTGAACTTCATGAACATTACTATTCTGGACTAATGCGTTGGTGCTACCTCTTAGGGGGAGCTTGGTGTAGTTTTAAGTTTTCAATATTTGAGAAGAATGAGCTGACAGTTTTGTATTTGAGCTTTGTCCTTGATGGCAAAGGGGGAGAGGATCATGAGAGTTGTTAATGTCTAACAAGGGAAGAGAACATAGACTGGTTTCTTGTTTCTAGTATGAGGGGGGTTGTTGGCATCAATGACAAGGGGGGAGATTGTTGCAAGGTTCATCATAATGAGTTAAAATTTCATTGATGTCAATGTGCTTTAGTCTTGATGTGAACATGATTTGGTTGTCATTAGTGACTGCTTGGTGTAAGTGCTATTGTTTTTTCTGTATAGTTGTGTTGAGTAATTTTCTCTGCATATCTTCTATGTTGCATATCTATTCTTGTGGTTTGGACATGTTGCTAAGCTATGTTAGGAGATATTATATTTTAGTTTTGGTTCTCCAGATTGCTATGATGAGGAAGTTGTGTTGACTAGTATGATTGATAGTGCTTGATAGTATTTCCATGTGAAATGTATGCTCCACATTTCTTCGTGTTACGGTTTCTAGCATTGTGTTTTTGGAGTTAGGATGATGATTTCCTTAGCTTCATTCTATTCAATTGGCATGCGTTCTTGGGCTTCAGAAGAATGGTTTTCAAGTTTGATGTTGTTTACTCTGGGTTTGTCTGACCTCAGGTGTTTACAGTTACTTTGTTTCTCTGACGATTGTGGACTTTTGTATATTGTGTTTGATGATTCTTTTGGTCCTGATTAAGATGTGTTGTGGTCCACTTTACATTCTTCTCCACCACAGAATGTTTAGTGCCAACCTTAATTGAATTGTGTTTGGTTAAGTTGCTTAGCCGACCTTGGAAGATTTTGTATTTGAGAAGATTATATATATAGTGATGCTTGGGCATTGTAAATGGTGTGTGTGTGTGTGTGGGTGTGTGAGAGTGTGTTTATGGGCAAAAGAAATTAAGATGTGACGAAGGTGTATGAAAGAGGATCTATCTTCCTAACAGTTTGACAATTGGTGTTGAGTTGGTGAAAATAGCTGAGCTATGTCAGCTTTCATGTGTTAGCTATTGAAAGAAGTAAGCCAAAGGTATCTATAGATCTTGTGGTTGTAGAAGTGGATTTGTGGTGAATTATTTCTCTTTTATTCTTCTTCATTTTGGCAGTGGGCCTCTTCTTTCTTTCTCTCAGGCAGTGAGCCTTTCTTTATAAAAATCACCTTAATCGATGTCACCCTGACATGTGTTTATATCTTGAGATTAGCTTCTTTGTGGTTTTTCCCCTAATAGGGTTTTCCACGTAAATTTGGTGTCTCATTGTGCATGTTGTGTTTGATGTTTGATGTTCATTTTTTTTTTCAATGGATTATATGTTAAAGTTAAGTTGTTGCAGATCTGATTTGGGAATTAAGTTTAAGATTTTATAAAACTAATTCACCCCCACTCTCTCAGCTGTCTTTTGTGTTGGTATATTCAACACCCTTACCCTTCTCCCTGTTGTTATTTTGGTATGGTTTTGTCATTGATGTCAACACCTACTGAAAACAAGCACTTTGGAGATCCAGCAACATTCACCGGCAAGCAAATAACTATTGCAACAGTTACTGGTATATGGTTCACTGGCAGGATATAATGTTCACCGGTACCTGGAATGATATGGAAGACACTTGGTAATGTCGAAGACATCATGTGGACACTTTTTTTTGAAGAATTAATCATTGGTATATTCATATTTGCATATTTGCTTTTACTGACAAATAGGTCCAGGGTTATCTAGGGTTACACCGACAGGTTTATCTTTTCCAGATCAGCATGGAACACTATGGAGATGATTTATTATTGATGTAAATGCATTAAGCCGACATGTTTAATCGGTTATTGCATCAAATATTATATTGTATGTAAAAAATTTTATTGTAATATCTTGTAGAGCTGACCTACTAAAATTGGTCTTAGGTTATGATATAAATGTAAGATCTTATTTGTAAGATCAAATGTGGAAAGTGGAATGCGAAAAAGAATTGTGTGAAGGTATATGCGAGATTAAGCAATGCAATACACATAGACATCATTTGAAGGTGAAGCTAGGTTTTTGTGGAAGCATATCAGCATTACACCAGTACTGAATCTAGCATATGAAGATGCTATTTTGTGCAGTACATTTTTATTGGATTTAACCATCCAACAGTAGTCAGTGTGACTCCCATTTTGTGATTGAGTAGTGAGCTCTAGGCTATTGGCCTTTCTACATGTGCAAACCCCATTTCTGTACACTTACTATCTGCAGTAGTATCATCTGATTTTGGGTAAGGTTTCCCACCGTGGTTTTTCCCCTTACAGGGTTTCCACATACAAATATTGGTGTTATGTGTTCTGGATGACTTTATGTTTATGTTTCATGCATTAATACTTACCGGTATAGCAATTTACTATTAACACTGTCTACCGGCATACTTAACTGGTTTACCGGTATTAAGCATTAAGTTGGTTAATTGGTTCTTGGTTTGAATTTATTAGACAACTGATTCACCCCCCCTCCCCCTCTCAGTTGTCTCTGGGACCTAACACTCCCTTCATGAAATCTCTCATTTTCTTCTCTCTCTACCTTCAATTCTTTATCTCCTCCTTCCCTAGGTCCCTCACTCCCTCCATGTCTACCTCTCCCTCTATCCTTTCTTTGTCCTCTTGGATATAAGAAGAGTGATATAGGGAGAGAGATAGGTCTAGAGTTGGAGGGAGATAAAAAGAGAGATAGATAGAGAAAGAAAATGTTGGTAGAAGCCTACTAATTACCAAAATTTGATTGTCTAAAAATTAATAAGACCTTCTAAAATATAAGAAAGAAAAGTATGATAAAAATATTTTGAAGATGCAAGTGCATTATCTAAAGGCATGTGAAATGATTGCATCTAAATTTGAAAATTTTAATGTGAATTCATGTAGTGTAGACACCTAAAAGATATATTTCAGAAATGATTGCAAATATGAATAAAATAAATGCATATAAATCAGATCTAAAAATAAAAATATAAACATAAGATAAGTCGAGTTCACCAAAATGATATGCAGGAAATGAGATCCTAGCCTACCAGTGTAAACTAAGATCTCAAATCTCCATTGATGTATATCATTAGAAGCATAAACTAAGTTTAGCTATAGTCTTAACAAAAGAGTTGAGCACTCGTGGGTTTATGACTCCTTTTTTATTGCTATGGATTTGATATTGTAAAGTGTGTGTAAATGAAGTAGGTTAATGATATAAAATTGGCAACTTTCAACAAAAACAAAATTATATAGAACTAGAAACCAAAATAGTAGTATAAATTTGAAATTAGGAGATAGAGAAGAGATTGTGATGTCCAACAATATGTATTAGAAAGTGCTAAACTAGTGTGTTCGGTACCCTAGTTTGAAGGTGTCTTAATCAACAAAAATATTTGAATTATGGATCAAGAGGTTTTGTAGATCTATCCCTCTAAAGACTAGCCTAAAAGTATTGAATAGGTGTGAAAATTACCATAGTGCAGGGGTTTTTCTTATCCAAAGTTTAGGACTGTTCATCTCAATCTACTTAGCGCAATTCTATAATTCTCAGTTGTTGAATATGTACCTGCACACATGAAAAGAGGGAAAATGGTTGTATTGTATATGAAATTGCCTAATTCAAACCATGAGTTAGTGTTGCCACCTCCACAATAGCAATGATGATCTAAAAAGAGAGCTTACTCCTAGTACGGTAGAGGCTAAATATAATTGAAATGTTGAATCAACAATATCATACCTTAGGATTGATAATGGTGGTGATACAATGCTCTTTAGACAAGTCCTCTAAGTGTTGATGCAATAACACATATATGACATAAAATTATCCATCATGAAATCATACTTGAAGCTAGGTTGTAGCTTATTGCTCCTTGTACTAAGATATGCTCTTAAATTAAGGAATTAGGAATTCTTGAGCATTAGGAATTATAAGTTGTGAAATTAGACTTTATGAATGATAAAATATTACTTTATATAGGGTTCTCAAGTTATTTTTGAGTTTAGGTCAACATAAAATGGTCAAGTGCCCAAATCAAGACTAGATTTGACAATGTAAAGGCCAACGCTTGCATGCTACAATTTAAGGTAATTTTGGTAAGATGTTGGAGCATAAAAATGATGTTGGAGTGTAAAAAGGATGTTAGAGCATAAAAAGGATGAATTTTACATTTTAACATAGTCCCACCAAAATAGGGCCTTTGAAGGGGAGTCACTATTGGAGAAGCTAAGATCATGGAGTCACATCCAAATAATCACTTATAGGGTGTAAAATGAGCCAAATAACAATCAACACATCAATTACCATAAATTGGATTAAAGTACATAATAAAACACCCGTATATATACAAGATGGGTGTGAGGTGAGATGGTGCAAACCAACTGTGAGTAACTCTCAAATGTGAATGACACATATGTGCACTTGTAGGGTGATGAAAAAGTATCTTTAATCTCCCATAAGGTGAGGAAAGAATATATCCAACCTCTAATGAGGTGAGATGTATAAGTGGCTAACCTCATGTGTGCACACATGGTGAGACAAAAAAGTGTCTTTAACCTATAAAGTGAATTTAATCTTTAGTTTCAAGATTAAGTTAGACCTAACCACTAAGTGTGACTTAAGCCTAGGTCTGGGTTAAGTAAACAATACACTCTAATACCCCATTAAGTTATACTTAGAGAGTAATAATTCTCAATAGTAAATATGGGGCTAGGATCAAACCCTAATAAGGTGCCCATGTGAAAATATCTCATCAAGTGGAAAAAAAGGAGAAAACCCAATGGGAACAAAACTTCTCTCCAAAAGAGATGATAGAGATGCAATGAAATGTACAAGTGAAAAAAGAGAAGTGATAAAAGGAAGGATTCATGATGATCCCCCAAGGACTACTTCTAGCATAAGTATAATAATGTTCCCACATAGGAGAGAAAGAAGAGAAGGTCATGTGAACACCCTAGAAAATATGAAGTAATGAATTTCATGTGAGAAAATACTTCCTTCCAAAACTGATATGAGAAGAGAAACCATGCAACCTCCCATCAAAATAGTGCTTCTAGTGTTGGTAGATTTTAACACTAGATATTGAAGATGATCCATGTATGTTGAACAACATTTCTCCCCTTGGAATGGAATGCCACTACATATGTGTGTAAAGGCCCTCCCATTCCTGATAGGAAGATGTAGGAAGTACAATGAATGTCTTTGAATTGTGTACATGATCCAAAGACTAAAATAATTCCCATGATGGATGCTCAATGATCTCCAAGCCAATGATATAGTCATCAATATCGATGCAACCTATCATGATAAAAAAAAATTGTGAGAGGCAATAGCAAGGTTGAAATATGATAATGGTGATGCAACTTCATCAATGTTAACATCAAATAGAAGACAAATATCCTCAATAGTATCATCAAATCAATAAAAATGGGATTCTATGAAAAGACATGAAATGTCAAATAGATATGAATCCCTCCATGGATAAAAATAATGACAAAGAAAAAAATCCACCCTTACAAACATCTGACCATTCATTTAAAAACACTAATTTAGCAGATAAAATTGAGTGACCAAGTCCAATAATGATGAACTACCCCATGTTGAACTATGCATCTATGGTAAATGCTACCAATTATAAGAGGTTTTGACTTCTTCCAGTAGCACATTATGTAGCCACCAGATCAGTTATCAGTTGAATCCATGGGTGAGGTAACATGTGTGAGACAATTCAACGAAACATTCTATCTAATGAGCACTTTCTCCATCTCCATTGAAATAGTCTTCTAGGCAGGAGAAAATATGAGAGAAAATCCCAACATGAACTTGTTTTCTATAGATATCTCCAAAAGAAAGAATCCTTAATGCCTGGTAGATTATGATGTGTTAGAGAAAGACAAGAGAAAAATTTGTGTAGGGAGGTTGTTGCTTTTTTCCTTGCCAAATGTTGGTCCATGTTACAAATCACAAGACCGTTGGGACTTCTTATGACAGTAAATAACCTAGCCAACATGTTGCTACAGGTTGGGCAAGTGTGTGTGGGCCACATAAATTATTTTAAATCCTACAAAAAGAACAAAAAGCCTGCAAATAGGTCGATACCACGAACAAGAAAAGGTCTTATAGTCCAAATTTTGCCTCTAAATTTGGATTTTTATCCAAAAGACAAAATGTGCAAAATGTTTTGACATATGGGTTAGCCTCTCATACCTATATAACTCTCTCTTTACTCAAAAATCCCTGTACAAGAAAAATAGAAACTTCTTCCATGACACATCAAATCAATCCAAATTGAAAAACAAAGTATCTTAGTTTAATGACATTAGATTTCCACAATCCATAATATTGATGATTTGTTGTTTTTGGATTCAAATGTGTGAGAATTTTTGCATCAATGTTTTGGATCATACTCCATGATCCATCACCAGAATGTAAGAGTGCATAAACTATCTTAGTTTAGCTCTAGTACCATGTTAGCATTAGGATCACTAAGCATTTTCTAGCATCAAATCTAGAGTGATTTCATAATAAACAATGTGTGCAGTGCACATATAGGTAGAGTGATCGGGTCAAATCAAAAGTCAATCCCAACATTCAATGAGTGGTGGCAACTAATCTTTGCCAAGTGGAAACATGTGTCTTGGATGAGTTTGACCAACTCTCCAAGTTGCCATATAACCTACCTAAGGTGGCTTAAAGCCATGTGTAGAATGCATTGGATAATTACAGTATACACTAACATTATCAACTGTGGAAACAACTGGTTGTGAAGGAACACTATTTTTTTTTTTTGGTAACCCTGTGGTATCCCCTGGAAGGATCTTTCTATTTACCCATCGTGAGACTCAATCCAGTGTCTCCTCAACTCTTAGCTTGGTCTTACTTTTTACTGCCAAGTTGGGGACTTCGAAGAGGCAAGCTGAGGCGAGACTAGTCCACAGGAGGTGACCAATTAGGCCCGAACGCCCTGACCACCGGTTAATTCCAGAGCAACGTGAGCCAACCTCAAGACCTATATGGGACAAACTCTAAGGCCTTAGCCAACCATGCTACCCCGTGGGGCTGTTGCGAAGGAACATTATTATAAATAATTGATCATTTGCTGAAGATGTGTCCACACAAGTTAGGGTAGTAGGTGTCTCAGTGAACGAAACATCATGATTAGATGAAGATTCAAGATCTCCAAAAAACTATTCGATGGTTTAAATCATGAAAGGTCACTCTGTGTGCTCTATGTGATGAATATATCGCTCATAAACTATAATGTCTATTAGTCCATAAAACCTTATCATTTTTGTTAAACAACTTATTCTTTTGATATTTATCATGTGGTTCAACAACTAGTCCAAGGAGATAGGGCAATAGACATGCTCATGATAGTGATTCAGTATTCCTTGTTTCCAAGGCAAATAGTTCTTTGGATTAAGCTTGGCAATAGAAGGCTGAAATTCTGATTTAGATGACATGATGGACTTCCCTCAAAGCAGAACTTTATCTCAATTAATGATTACATGCATAATCACCATGACATCTCAATTAGTCTCGAAGTCAAGAAATGTAAGAAGAAGTGCAAAAGCAAATAAGATGCAATACACATTACATCTTCCTTGATTGAGTTTTAAGCCCCCCTCTTACAATTGGAACTTTATGCAAGTTGGATTGAAAAATGACACTTTATAATGATACTATAAAATCAACTTCATTGGTTCGAGCTCAAAAAAAATAAACACTTAAAAAAATGGCACTCAAACACGATTCTCAAATGAAAGTTATGATATTTTTGACAACTTAGTTCTAATCATTCAATTATTCCCTAAGGTCAAATAAATGGCACATTATAGTCCTCTCATCCCAAAGATTGCATCTCCTCAAGCAATTTGAACTTGCATGCCAATATCAAGTCACAAATGAACCTATAGAACTCCATCCATCTTTGCTATACCAATCTAATACAACTAAGCCTCTAATTCTACCAATCTATGTCAGATTGTGAAGGCATTAATTTCATTGGTTTCCAATGTAGTAGTTAATGGTTATTGAATAATGTTGGTTCTTCATGAATTTGACTTACTTCATTATAGGAAATTGTACCCAATTTTTAACACTACCAATTGCAATATAAATGAAATATAGTAATAGATACTAGATAATTATAGATGAAACCAATTAAAACTTAATTTTAAGGTAGTGCTTGTACAAACCAAATGAATACTAGGGAGGATCACATATGCAATCAAATTATCTTTATTGAATATAAGAAGCATATGTCAAGTACCCATTAGTTGCCAAGTACAATCATCGACAACCACTTACAACCAACTCCTTAAGACTACTTGGAAATTAAAAAGTAGATGATACATAGTCAAATACAAACAAGACACTGTAGTCACACAAATCTGTCCAGCTTAATTAAATGAATATTTTGTATTTATTTGATTAAAAATCCACTAGCCATCAGTTAATTAAATTAATATTTAATTAATTCATCTCTAAAACATTCTTCTATTAATTAAATAAATTATTCAATTTATTTTAATTAATTCATTAAAATCAAATTCCAATTAATTAAATAAATAAAATCAATTTATTTAATTAAAATCCCCTTTTCCTCTTTTAAATAAATTAAATAAAACATTTATTTAAATCATTATCCCCACCCCACTTGCATTTTCCTACAAATGCAACTTGCACACATTTATTGAAATAAATGAATTTTTATTTTAAATAAAATCCTATTTTCCCTCACCCACCAAATCCACTTGCAAAAATCTAATCCCCTTCTAGATTCTTCTAACCCCTTCTAATTAGCCTAAACCATCTTCTAAACTTTGTCACATTCCTAAGCAAAATGGAGTCACTTCTCAAAGCCTAAAAGTCTTTGATAACCATTAAAGGCTTTCAACCTTCAACCACCAAAACCCTTAAAGTCTTTGAAAACCATTGAAGGCTTCCAACCTTCAACCACTTAATCCCCAAAGTCTCCAATAACCATTAATGGTTAATTCAAACCCTCCCACATGGTTAAAACATTTGTTTTGACTCAACCTCTACCCAACCCAAAGGTCTCATCAAGCCTTTAATGCTTTGACCATGATTATCTCTTAATCATTTGCACAAAGGTTTATTCTTGGATTAATTCCTAATCTAGTGGGTAATCCTAATTTAGACTTGACTCTTAGCCTTTAGATAACCATGAGGTCTTCTCAGGCCTTTAATGCCTCCAACCTCTTCTTTCAACCCAACCCTATGTGGACATTTGTCATCATTTCATTGGTGCCAATTATGCACATGGATCCCCAACTTTCAAGCTTGACCCTTGATTAAACCCTTCAATCCTGGCCATCCATTGCTCCATTTTTCTTATAAATAGAGTACATTCCTTCATAATCCAGATCCTGAAAACTTGTATGCATTTAGGCTATAGACATTTTTAGAGAGCATTTTAGCATAGCATAACTAAAATCTTGTCTTTTAGTAAAATCAATCATTTTAGCATCACTAGCATAATATTTAGCTTTTCATTTCATATTTGGAGCTATACTACAATCTCAATCCTCCATAAGCATCCATAGTGCAAAAAGCTGCTGAGAGCTACACTATTTTGGAACTTGGAGAGGAGAGGAACAAGGGAGAAGAAGCTAAAGCCATGCTAAGAGGCTGTTGGAGATGCCTCATAATCTTTGCTTTGTTTATTAGATATATTAGCATGCTTTTAGTGTCTCTCTTGGTATGCCTTTTTAGATTAGTTTTTGATTGACTAACACTAACGATTTTCTAGTTTCTTGTGTTGTTTATCATTGACTAACCTTGTGCCATTTAGGAAGGCATCAGACACAAACAAGATACAAAGTCATTTTACACTAACTACAATGTGGAAAGATGTGTAGTAATACTCTTGCTTGAAAAGAAATTTGGAAAGGTATTTGGGACTACGATTCTTATGGTTATGTGAAAATTATGATTTGTGTTGGAAGAGATGGATTTGGATAAGTGTATCAAGAGTGATGGATTGGAAATTGTGGGAATGTTGTTGTGATTAATGTTGAGGAGATTCATATATCTACTTTGATTTTAAATAACCCTTTAAGAGGATATAGTGGCTTGATCTTATGTTGCCATTGGGTAGCAAGTCCCTTGGAAACCAATTCTCTCTAACGAAAATGATCGTCCTTTTTCACTTTGAAAGAACCATTAATTGGTTCCTTGTGATCATTCCCATCCTTCAAGTATTTTTTTACTTTTTTGGTCAAGTGTTTGAGAACATTGTGTAGACGTCTAAAAATGGTCAACGCTTGCGGAGTCATACTTTAACATTTGCGCATTGCCTTATTTTAGGGTTTTTGCATCACATTAACATTTCTCCTATGTCGCGCACTTGGTCTTTATCATTTGCGAGCAACGAGTCCTTCCTCTGCATTCTTCATTTGTCTCACTGTCAAATTTGGCCTTGTCGACAACAATCTTCAGTCATGATTTTGGTCAATCTTATCTTGTCGCATCAATGTACGTGCTCATTTGTCATCATTTTGGACATCGTCAATCCTAATTAGGGTTTTGTCCTCTTATCAATCTTATCATCTGAGGATCGATTTGTCATCAATCCTTGTCATTTTCAATCTTTTCGTTTGGCGATCGATTTGTCATCGATCGTTGTCATGTTCAATATTGTCGTCTTGTGATCGATTTGTCATCGATCGTGGTCATTTTCAATCTTGTCGTCTTGCAATCTATTTTGTCATCGATCCTTGTCCCTTTGTCAACTTTGTCATTTTGCGATCGATTTGTCGTCAATCATCGTCTTTTTCAATCATGTCGATTTGGATCAATTAGTCATTATTCCTTGTCAATTGGTGCCTATCAATTTGGTCTTTTTATCAATCTTTGTCAGTTTGTCAACCAATCTCAATCATTCGTCAGTATTGGTCCTTTATCAAGTCAGAATCATGATCAAATCGAATCGACATCAATTATCTTTTGTCAAGACCTAATTCATCTTTTAGGGTTTCATGATTTTATTCATTTAACCCTGTTTGTCATTTCTTCATCTAGGATAAATAGTTTATTTATCCTAAGTCTTCTCGTCACAATTAAATGTTCATTTAATTGGCTAACTAATTCCTCCCTCTTTGTGAATTAATTAATAAATGAAAAATTGTTAATTAATTCACTTAATTCCCAATTTTCCAATTTACCTAATTTCTCCTAATTCCTAATTTCCTAATTTTCATCAATTTCTAATTCCTAATTTCTTAATTTTCTATTTCATCTAATTTTCAATTCTCTCCTATTTTCCTCCTAATTTCATGGGAATGACATTTCAATTTGTCATAATTTGTCATAATTGACAATCAATCAATTTTGACATAGAAATTTGTTATAATTTTGTCATAATTGACAATCAATCAATCTTGCATAGAAAGTGCAAATTTGTCATAATTTGTCATATTTGTCATGCTTGATTTGCAATTTCCATTCGAATCTCTTCATGCTAATTTGATCTTTTCTCCAATTTGTCTATAAATTGGATGAATTTCTTCAATCAAGATCCTTGATCCCTGGTCGAATCAATCACGCTTCGAGTATTCTTGCGCTATCATCTTGTCTACTTGCTTTCACATCATGCTTATGCACTAGTAGGTGAGATCCACAAACAAAGCTATTTGAAGGAGAAAGAAGGACAATGGAGCCACATGAAGGAGACATTCAAGTTTGCAATGGTTTGCATTTGAATTGATGTCTTGTTTTCATGTCTTTATTGAGTGTTTTTAGGATTGTTATCACTGCATTTGAGCTTTCGTGATTGAGCTAGACTAATATTGATTTGCTTTGATGATTTCCAGATTCCTATCTACACATTGATGTGCTTATGAATATTGATCCTTGGCCAATCTTCCTAGCTAAATAATTGTTTGTTATAGCCACCTTCAAATTGAGAGGAGGCTACATCCCATTAATTAAATTGCACTTTAGTGGAACCTGAAGTTCACCCCTTTGAATGTGGAGACCTAAAGACTTATAAATTTATTTATTTATGCACTTCTATGTGATACAAAGGGAGACTCTCCCTTAAACACAAAATCAAAAGATACAAAATATACAAAAAAATATATATAAATGATCATTCATGGCTTCTCACTATTCATCTCACTTTCTCTCCATTTCCTTCCCAACTTCATAAATCTCTCTCTTTGCCTTCAAATCAGCATCTATTCTCCCTTTGTTGCCATCCCAAAAATATTTTATTCAATTTATGAACAACCCAAAGAATGAAAGATTATCTTCTTTTCGAAGCCATATTTTTACCTTCTTTCTTCCACATTTTCTACCACTATTTTAACTTCTTTCCACGTTGCCTTCTGGTGCAGGAGCACCTAGTTGAGTAAAACTCCCATTTTTGAGTTTTTAATGCTTTCATGTTTGTAATGTCTTGTGATAGGTTGATAATGTTGTTTTAGGTTGTTATGATTTATGTATAGTGGTTTTGATCTCATTTTGGGCTCAAGAGATCAAATTTTACATTTCAGGCTTTGAGTTGACATTTTTTGGCAAAAAAGTGCAAAATTGCTAAAAAGGTCTTCTAATGCTTTCAAAAGCATTGAAACATGTTTGGTAGGTGTTTTTAGGCATGTCTAAGTTGATTAGACAAGTTTATAAGGCTAGATTGTCAAAAATGCCTTTTTGAGCAAGAAATGTTGTCATTTGGCTCAAAAAGTTGTCAAAGTTGTCATTTTTGTGATTTTCTTGCAAAACGTGATTGTGGAAGCCTCCTATCCATACTGAGATTGATAAACCACTTGTTGGACTATAAAAATACCTCTCTTTTCTTTGAAGAAGGTTGGTGATTGTTTAAACAAGAGTTTCTTCAATAAAATCATGAGATAATGGCTTTATGACTGGTTTTTGTATCTTTTAGTGCAATGATCCATACTGTAGCTTCTTAATCCATACTGTACCTTTCGGAAAGTGTGCATAGTAGTTTTATAATGTTCTCTAGTTTATTTTTGCGTTGGTTTCTTCTAGGAGTTTGATTGTACAAAACTATTTCCAAACTGTGTGCTCGCTGCCCTATCAAGGGTTTGAAGTTCCAAAATGACTCCACTTGACTAATCCATGCTTGGGAACCCACAATATGGATTCATTCAAGTTGGAACTCATGTATATATTGTAAATATGCTTTGTTCTAAGCCAAAATGGTGGTTGGAAGAAGGATTTGAGTGAATACTAGGCAAGTATTGATTACTCAACTAGTAGTGTGTTTAAAACTCAAGATTTGCACCCAAAGTCTAATTTGGAGTGAACAAATACATGAGGTAGAGGTTTGGGCATATGGCCAATGGTGTGTAAGATTAAATTTTCTCATTGGTTTAGCTTGATCATATTAAACTTTATCCTTTTGTAAGCAAACAGTGAGTTCACTGTTTTTATGACTTGTATTTGACAAAATGCTCATGGAATGATTAAAGAGCGTAATCCAAGCCTTGAATCATGAAGGAAATGTAATGGGAGGTTTTTTTAATGTTTGAAGACCTCATTGAGGTTTTGTAAAAGTTCATACTTCTTGTAAAACAGGTCCAAAAAGTGCTGCAGCAATTTGATTGGTAAAGGGCAGCAAGTTGACAGTCACAGTGACATTTCTCTCCATTGTCAGTTGCTTGCCAAGTGTTTGGCATTATGCTTGTGTGTCAGAGGAAAGGGACACATGTCTGAGACAGATCAAATAACCTAAGAAGGTCAGGCACTTGCTTTGATGGACAACAAAGAAAACTAGGTGGACAAGCTTCAAAACCCTCCAAAACCCTACAATTAGGCCACAAATGGTGGGCAGTCCTCATATTGCCCTAACAACGGCCTAAACCATGAAAATAAGTTAGTATATACCTCTAAACCATCAACCAAATTAATTTTGTTGGAGGAGAAGCCCATCGTTGGGCAGGGTGAGCAAATTTAGGCCAATTAGGCCTCCACGGGCTAGTAGCCCTTTTTGACAGTTTTGACAAAATTTCAAAATCCGATTTCAAGGAGGACTTGGCGACTCATGGAATCTTATGAGATCTCTCCAAAACCATTAAATTGAGCATCAAATAGGCCTTTGGATAGTGTGTAGTCCCTTTTGGAGGTTTTTGACCTTTGGTTGGAGTTTGAGTAGCTAAGGGCTATGAGCCTAAAACCAAATTGTGAGCATCAAACCTTGAAGAAAACTTTGCTGCCCCTACATGTCCATGTAGAAGACTCCTAATGAATTCTGAAACAATGTGTTGAATGCCAAGGGAACATGGTTTGAGTTGAGTATTTGGGTGGAGTGAGAAATTGAAGTAAGTAGAGCATGGGTGTGAGCCATCACCAAGGAGAGGAGGTTGTTGGTGGAGACTTGTAGAGAGAGACCTATCAAGTGTAACTAAACTTGTCATTACAAACATCAGGAGTAGACACAAACAACACTTCTTGTTTCCTATTATTGGCCTTAGAGTCAAATTGGCCCTTTTGAGCACTTTCCTAGCAATCTCCCTATCATAGTAGTATCAGAACCAACAAAATATTCAGGAGGAAAGAAAAATCAAGAGTAGACACAAACAACACTTCTTGTTTCCTATTATTGTCCTTTGAGTCAAATTGGCCCTTTTGAGCACTTTCCCTGCAATCTCCCTATCATAGTATGGAGACACTATCTTCTTCCTAAGGAATTTGTTGTATACACAGATAATCAGGCACTCTGTTTCTTAAACTCACAGGATAAACTGAATCATAGGCATGTTAAATGGGTAGAATACTTGCAAACTTACACTTTTACTCTTAAGCATAAGAAGGGTCAGTTGAATAAAGTTGTAGATGCTTTGAGTAGAAGGTTGTTGACTATTCATGAGATTCAAGTTTAGAGTATTGGCATTGATAGTGACTAATGCAGAATTGGCCAAGAAGGTTGAAGACCAAGAAGAGGAAAATAGGGCACTCAGAGAAAGATTAGATCAACTAGCAATGAAACTAGATAAAGTAGAAGTCAAAACTGAAGAAGTCCATGATAAGGTTGGAGATCAGGGTCAAATGATGGCAATAGAGGATGAGGTCCCCATGCTTGACCCTGTCATTGAACAAGAACCATTCTTGAAAGCCTTGAGAGCTATGAGTGGTAAAACCTTAGAGGGAGTGGCTCTTTTCAGTGGGAAGATGGATCCAGATGCCCTTATAGAGTGGATTGAAGGGCTACAAAACCATTTTGAATGTGATGGAGTGATTGAAGCACAAAAGGTTAAGGTGGCAGAATCAAGGTTGAGAGGGGCAGCCTTAACTTGGTGGAAGTTCATCCAAGAGGAAAGGGTGAAAGAAGGTAAGCAACCACTAGTCACCTGGAAAGCAATGGTAGCCAAAATCAAAGAAACCTACCTGCCTGAAGACTATGAAATACAACTTCACTGGAAAAGACAAAATTTGAGACAAAAAGACCTAGATGTCAATAGCTACACTGAAGAGTTTCAAAAACTGTGCATGAGATCCAGAGTAGTGGAGGATGAGAGCATAAAAGTGGCAAGGTACTTGAATGGGTTAAGATGGAACATCTAGGAAGAGATGAGCTTGTTATGCCCACAAACAGTACACAAGTGCTATCGATTGGCACTTAAGGTGGAAGAGAAAGGTAGGAGAAAGCAAGAGAAAAACAATAGAGGAAGAGGTAGGGGAAGAGATGGTAGAGGCCATAGAGGCAGTTTTGGGGGAAGGAGCATAGATCAATGATCCCAGGGAGAGTCTAAACTTCTAGAGCAAAGTGGGGATTCTCAGAGCAAACCCAACTATAGGGGTAGGGGATCAAGCAACCCGAGTAGAGGTAGATCTAATGGACCAGGGAGATGGTCCTACTTCTCAACCATGAAGTGCTATAACTACCAAAAGTTGGGCCACCCTGCCTATAGATGCCTAGAGAAGCCTAGTTCATCCTATGGAGGTGAAAGAGGGTAAATTATGTTCAGGAAGATGGAGGTAGTACCAGAACTTCAGCATTGAACCACCTAGCTTCAGAAGATGGTGAGAGTTTGATGATTAAAAGAGTGTTAATGAAGAAGCCACACAATACAAAGGTCTCACATAGAAGAGCATTGTTCAAGATTAAGTGTAAAATAATGGGAAAGGTGTGTAAGGTGTTCATAGATTTAGGATCCATGGATAACATCATATCAAAAGAAGCAGTAAGCAAATTGAAACTACCTAGGATACAACACAAGGAGCCATACAAAGTCACATGGTTAAAGAAGGGACAACATGTGTTGGTAAATGAGCAAGCCTGGGTAGATTTCCACATAGGAGGATATATAGATAGGATCCTATGTGACATCCTTCCTATGGATGCTTGCCACCTACTATTGGGTAGACCATGGCAGTTTGACTGAAAAGCACAACATGATGGGGAAAGAAACTCCTATTCATTTCAAAAAGATGGAGTAACCTATCAGATTCAATCCCTCATTGAAGAAGGAGAGAGCAGCAACAAAGTACCTAACATCTTGTTAGTGAATGAGAAAGAGTTCATAAAAACACTAGAAGAGGGTGAAGGAGTGGGATTTGCACTCATAGTGAAACCCAAGGAAGAAAAGGTAGAAAAGAAAGTTGAGATACCATATGAGGTGCAGTAAATCCTTGATAACTTCAAACAAATAATCAATGATGGTACACCTGCAGCCTTACCACCTCCTAGAGCCATTAGCCATCAGACTGACTTCATACCTGAAGCCTCTTTGCCCAATAAGGCAGCCTACAAGATGACCCCTAAACAAAACAAAGAGGTAGCAAGACAAATACAAGAACTCTTAGACCAAGGGCTGATTAGGAAAAGCATTAGTCCTTGTGCAGTACCTACAGTGTTGGCACCTAAGAAGGATGGAACATGGAGGCTTTGTACAGATTACAGAGCCATAAACAAGATCACCATCAGATACAGATTTCCCATACCCAGGATAGAGGACTTGATGGATTGTTTGGGGGGTGCACAGTATTTCAGTAAGATTGACTTGAAGAGTGGTTACCATCAAATAAGAATCAAAGAGGGGGATGAGTGGAAGACAACTTTTAAAACAAATGAGGGTCTCTATGAGTGGATTGTCATGCCTTTTGGACTCTCTAATGCTCCCAACACATTCATGAGACTCATGAATGAAGTTTTACATGATTTCATTGGCAAATTTGTTATAGTGTATTTAGATGATATTATTATTTTCAGCAAGACTAAGGAAGAGCACTTACAACATTTAGCTATTGTTTTGAGATAGTTATCTGATGAACAACTAACCATTAATCTTGAAAAATGTGATTTTATGAAGCAAGAATTGGTCTATCTTGGTTTTGTTGTATCAGGAGGCAATCTGAAAATGGATCAATCTAAAGTTGCAGCAATAACCAGTTGGCCAACTCCTAGGATAGCCAGTGATGTCAGAAGCTTCCATGGTTTGGCACAGTTTTACATAAAGTTCATCAGGGGATTCAATGAGATTTGTGCTCCAATGTTAGACACCATCAAAGGGGGTGTAAAGGTAAAATTTCAGTGGACAAGTGCAGTAAATAAGGGGTTTGAATTATTGAAAACTAAAGTAGCTACTCAACCAGTGCTCATTTTGCCTAGTTTTGATAAGCTTTTTACTATTGAATGTGATGCTAGTAATATTGTTGTAGGAGCTATTTTAAGTCAAGAAAATAGACCAGTTGCATTCTTTAGTGAGAAGTTGAATGATGCAAAGAAAAATTACTCTTCCTATGATTTAGAACTTTATGCATTAGTACAAGCACTTAGGAAATGGAGACACTATCTTCTTCCTAAGGAATTTGTTGTATACACAGATAATCAGGCACTCAATTTCTTAAACTCACGAGATAAACTGAATCATAGGCATGTTAAATGGGTAGAATACTTGCAAGATTACACTTTTACTCTTAAGCATAAGAAGGGTCAATTGAATAAAGTAGTAGATGCTTTGAGTAGAAGGTTGTTGACTATTCATGAGATTCAAGTTCAGAGTATTGGCATTGATAGTTTCAAAGACATGTATCCTACTGATAATGATTTTGTTGAAGCTTATAAAGTTTGTCACGATTTTGAGAATAACTTCTATGGTGCATATGCTGATTTCACTTTGCAGGATGGTTTGTTATTCAGGGGTGGACAATTGTGTGTTCCAAAGGGTTCTATGAGAGAGAACCTCATTCAAGAGAAGCACAATGGGTGCTTAAGTGGACATTTCAGTCTCAACAAGACCTTAGAGTTGGTTCAAAGTTTCTATTATTGGCCTAAGATGCAGAAAGACATTAGGAGGTATGTTGAGTAGTGCTTGGTATGTCAGAAAGAAAAAGGTAATTCCTCTAATGTTGGTTTATATCAGCCTCTTCCCATTCCACTTAGGCCTTGGGATTGCATTAGTATGGATTTTGTGGTAGGATTAGCTAGAACTCAAGCAAGATTTGATAGCATCTTTGTAGTAGTTGACAAATTTAGCAAAATGGCTCACTTTATTCCTTGTAAGACAACACATGATGCAAGTCATATTGCTTATTTGTTTTTCAAATAAGTTGTTAGAATTCATGGTTTGCCTACTAGCATTGTTTCAGATAGGGATGTTAAGTTTCTTGGTCATTTTTGGAAGAGATTGGGTACTAATCTCTCTTTTGGTTCAGCTTATCATCCACAAACTGATGGCCAAACCGAAGTTGTGAATAGGTCTCTTGGAAACATGCTTAGGTGCTTGACAAAGGAATATGGGCAGATTTGGGATCAACTCATTCATCAAGCAGAATATGCCTACAATGACAGTGTTAACCGGTCTACAGGTAAAAGTTCATTTGAAGTTGTTTATGGTATGCATCCAAGGGGTATAATGGAGTTGAGGGATATCACTAACTTGCAGCATAAGAGTGGAATAGCAGATGACATGGCTCAGTCCATGAAAGAGGTTCATGAGAAAGTGAGACAAGCTCTCCAAGATACCTCTCAAAAAGTCAAGGCAAGAGTGGATGCTACAAAGAGAGATGTTCAGTTTTCCATAGGTGATTATGTGATGGTTCATTTGAATAAGACAAGGCTACAACAGGGAGTTCCAAGCAAACTTCAGATGAGGAGGATAGGCCCTTGCAAGATCTTGGCTAAGTATGGGTCTAATGCTTACAAAGTTGATTTGCCTACTAATGTTTCTTTGTCCCCCATTTTTAATGTTGTAGATCTGATTGTTTTCAAAGGGAAGCCACCTGAGGAGATTCAATGAGTTTTAGATGTTTCCAAATCCCTTTCTGATCTATCTCTCCCTTCTCTTTCTTTTCCCCAAGCAGAATAGGTTCTAGACTCCAAAATTCTCAAAAAGACAAGGAATCACACCTACATGGAGCATCTCATCAAATGGAAGGATCAGCCTATCTCAGAGGCCACATGGATACCTGAAGCTGACTTTCAGAAAGTTGGCATACCTTCTTCTTTGCTGCCTCAAGGAGTCACATGACTTCTTTGTCTTTGGGGGAGTATGGTGCAGGAGCACCTAGTTGAGTAAAACTCCCATTTTTGAGTTTCTAATGCTTTCATGTTTGTAATGTCTTGTGCTAGGTTGATAATGTTGTTTTAGGTTGTTATGAGTCATGTGTAGTGGTTTTGATCTCATTTTGGGCTCAAGAAATCAAATTTTACATTTCAGGCTTTGAGTTGACAATTTTTGGCAAAAAAGTGCAAAATTGCTAAAAAGGTCTTCTAATGCTTTCAAAAGCATTGAAACATGTTTGATAAGTGTTTTTAGGCATGTCTAAGTTGATTAGACAAGTTTATAAGGCTAGATTGTCAAAAATTCCTTTTTGAGCAAGAAATGTTATCATTTGGCTCAAAAAGTTGTCATTTTTGTGTTTTTCTTGCAAAACGTGGTTGTGGAAGCCTCTTGTCCATACTGAGCTTGATAACCAACTTTTTGGACTATAAAAACACCTCTCTTTTCTTTGAAGAAGGTTGATGATTGTTTAAACAAGAGTTTCTTCAATAAAATCATGAGATAATGGCTTTATGACTGGTTTTGGTATCTTTTAGTGCAATGATCCATACTGTAGCTTCTTAATCTGTACTGTAACTTTGGGAAAGTGTGCATAGTACTTGTATAATTTTCTCTAGTTGATTTTTTCATTGGTTTCTTCTGGGAGTTTGATTGTACAAAATTATTTCCAAACTATGTGCTCGATGCCCTGTCAAGGGTTTGAAGTTCCAAAATGACTCCACTTGACTAATCCATGCTTGGGATCCCACAATATGGATTCAGTCAAGTTGGAACTCATGTATATATTGTACATATGCTTTTTTTAAGCCAAAATGGTGGTTGGAAGAAGGATTTGAGTGAATACTAGGCAAGTATTGATTACTCGACTAGTAGTGTGTTTAAAACTCAAGATTTACACCCAAAGTCTAATTTGGAATGAACAAATACATGATGCAGAGGTCTAGGCATATGGCCAATGGTGTGTAAGATCACATTTTCTCATTGGTTTAGCTTGATCCTATTAAACTTTATCCTTTTGTAAGCAAACAGTGAGTTCATTGTTTTTATGACTTGTATTTGACAAAATGCTCATGGAATGATTTAAGAGCGTAATCCAAGCCTTGAATCATGAAGGAAATGTAATGGGAGGTTTTTTAATGTTTGAAGACCTCATTGAGGTTCTGTACAAGTTGATACTTCTTGTAAAACAAGTCCAAAAAGTGTAGCAGCAGTCTGACTGGTAAAGGGCAACAAGTTGACAGTCACAGTGACATTTCTCTTCATTTTCAGTTGTTTGCCAAGTGTTTGGCATTATGCTTGTGTGTCAGAGGCAGGGGACACATGTCTAAGATAGATCAAATGACCTAAGAAGGTCTAGGCACTTGCTTTGATGGACAACAAAGAAAACTAGGTGACAAGCTTCAAAACCCTCCAAAACCCTACAATTAGGCCATAAATGGTGGACAGTCCTCATATTGCCCTAACAACAGCCTAAACCATGAAAATCAGTTAGTATATACCTCTAAACCATCAACCAAATCAATTTTGTTGGAGAAGAATCCCATGGTTGGGCAGGGTGAGCAAATTTAGGCCAATTAGGCCTCCACAGGCTAGTAGCCCTTTTTGACAGTTTTGACAAAATTTCAAAATCCGATTTCAAGGAGGACTTGGGGACTCATGGAATCTTATGTGATCTCTCCAAAACCATGAAATTGAGCATCAAATAGGCCTTTGGATAGTTTGTATTCCCTTTTGGAGGTTTTTGACCTTTGGTTGGAGTTTGAGTAGCTAAGGGCTATGAGCCTAAAACCAAATTGTGAGCATCAAACCTTGAAAAAAACTTTGCTGCCCCTACATGTCCATGTAGAAGACTCCTAATGCATTCTGAAACAATGTGTTGAATGCCAAGGGAATAGGGTTTGAGTTGAGTAATTGGGTGGAGTGAGCAATTGAAGTAAGTAGAGCGTGGGTGTGAGCCATCACCAAGGAGAGGAGGTTGTTGGTGGAGACTTGTAGAGAGAGACCTATCAAGTGTAACTAAACTTGTCATTGCAAACATCAGGAGTAGACACAAACAACACTTCTTGTTTCCTATTATTGGCCTTTGAGTCAAATTGGCCCTTTTGAGCACTTTCCTAGCAATCTCTCTATCACCTTCTTACTCTTAAATTTGCATTTAAATTTCTCTAAGGCATTTTTGTGTCTTTTTCTCTTCTTTTTTTAGCTTCAAAAGTTGTTTAATATATCATTTATGATCTATAATTGCTCCAAGGAAAATATGTCATGGAAAGAGGTTTGTTTCCACTAGCAAAAATCTAATTTTAAAACCAACAAATTAATAACTTCCAGCTTGGTTTGAAAACATGACACTTACACATCATTTGAGGCTCTCAAAACAATTTATTTTGTTTATTTTTAAATTCAAATTTCTCCAAATCTTTTATGCAATGCAAAGATGAAGCATAAAGGAGTAAATAATAAACTATTTAATTTCCACAAACTCTATATTGCCTTACCAAAATAATTCAGTCAGCTTGGTGTTTTTGTGAGGTTGTAGCTATTCTAGCTCCAAAACAGCATGGCTCTATATGATGCCGAAGGCATACCATTCAAGTACGGCAAGTCCCTGAGAGCAACATTCGTGGGACCCATAGATGACATGGAGGAATTCACGGCTACGATGACGTGGATGATGTTGCTGTTTTGCGTTTGACGGAAAATCTTGCTCACGGTTAACATTTTCCCAACCATTGTCACTGTGATCGGGCGAGGCGGTTAACATACCGCCGGGCAAGCGGTTTACATTTTTTATGACCACCAATTTTGATTTTATTTATTTTGAATGGCCACGTGAGCATTTTTTTGGGTAACCCGCTTTATTGCATCCACGAGTCGACTAACATTGGCATGCACGTGTTATGGGCACAGTCTTCAATTAATTTTTTAAAAAAATTTGAATGAAAACTTGATTTCGCGAAAATTGAAAATTTATTTTGTCTGGTAGTTGCATGCAGAATGCACTAGTGGAGGCGAAACAAAATATTCGACCGTGTAAATTCATGTCCCCGGTTGAATCACTGAGCGAAGGAGTTGCGCTTCAATTGTAGTTATAGGTATGCATTCTCAAAATATGTGTGGCTCTGAAGGGGAGGAGAAAAGCCGACCGCATGCATAACTAGAGTTGTCTGGGTATATTGTTAGTCCTATTGTTATCACATGTTAACACACGGGTTTTTTTCATGTGCAGGGAGGAGGTATCGTAGCGTACAAGGGGTGGTACGATTGAAGATTGTTGTGTAGGGTTATGGTGGCATCGGTAAATTCAAACCCTAATAGTTAAAGATAGTTTTATGATTCCTTCGTCAACCCTGTGTTTGAAACTATAAATTTTTATATCATTTTTGTATCGCAGAGGTGGTTGTGAGTGTGCCCTTGGGAGGTGTCAAGAGGACAACGATTTGGGTGGAGGCTTAGGCGACTGCAGTAATTTGAAACCCTAAGACATTCAATAAATATATTTTTATTTCCTGTGTCATTTTGTGTTCTGTCTGTGAAAATTAGGCATCATTTTGCAGCATGGTCGTGTCAGGATACCAAGGTTCCCTGTTTGATTGTTGACGGCTCATTGTTGAGGGCTGATTTTTAGGATTTTGTTGAAAACCGTCAGGGTTTGCATTGTTTGTTTGCGTTTTGGTGTGTGTTAGTGTGTGTGTGTGTGTATATATATATATATGTCAATATGAAGCAACACACACACACATGCACACTCACAAAGAGAGACACACACACACAAAAAAATGTCTACTGCAATACAGAGGAAAACGACAGAATAAAACATAGATAAAAGAAACTAAGGAAATATTATGCTCTGTTTCCATTATTCTCAGGTGCTCATTAGATAAAAAAAAGAAAACCTACATTCCCATAAATCCCCCTTCAAAAATGAGCTAGAATAGACGGAGGCTACTTCAACAAGGAGCCCTTCAATAATAATGTTTTCGTTCGCGCATTAGTCTTACTTTTTCCACATTAGGCAAATAAAAAAGGTGCCATGTTTTCTATCATCAAACAAACAACAGATCAACTCCTAATTGTTAGCAAACAGCAGATCAACTCCTTAACAAGAGCAGGTCACACACAGTCAAGGAATGGTTGCATCAACTAGTCAACAACCTGATTTTGAGGAGTTTGTTTGCATCAAAAGGCAAACCATAACATGTAAACGAGGTCAAGACCACGTAAAAGAAGCTCAATTTGAAACAAAACATTTTACCTCACTTTGTCTTTCATGTAGCTATTAGGTGCCTACCACTTGTATTTGCATATATATTTATTCTCGGACATGTATGTTGATGCATGTCATTGGTACGATATGTCCTTTTTGGAGCCAGAATAGATGTGTGTCATGTATGTCGATTCATGCCATTGTTACAATCTCATTTTGAAGCCAGAATAGACATGACACAAGTTGGAAGCACCTAATCACACTCGAAAAGTGCAGAATAAACATATATGCAAATATATTTGGGAGGCTATGTGTATTGTGGCTCGATAGTGGACGTATCATACCAACAACATGCATCGACATAGATTTCCAAGAATAGAAACTTAATTGTGCTACAAGAATTTAATTTTATTTGTAGTCATATATATTGAAATGCTTGGCTTTGATGTTTGTTGAAAATATTCAGGACTAACCAAGTTACTGAGAGGGGAGGGGTGAGTCAGTAACACTTAAAACTTTTAAGTCATTTCTGCAAAACCATTCATTCATTTAATCTACTGTATGCATGAAAGTATAATCATTCACAACACTTAACACAAAGATTTGGTGACCCAGAAACCTTCCAAATAGAAAGTAAAACTGGGGTGGGGATGGTACCCACAAAACTTTGGTATTGCAGTAAAAGTTGGCCGGTTAAGGCTTACAATGATCACTTCTGATGATCTGCCCTGTTAGAAGCAAATTTGGACTGCTAGGTCCACCTTGTTAGAGGATTTACAAACATACAATGAAGTATGCACTCGGTTAAGAGATTTACAAAAGACTGTTAAGTCTACCCGGTAAAAGGATTTACAAACTGATTCAACTGTTAGGATGAAACAGTAGATCTTGACTTACAACTTTATTGCTGATAAGATCTTTTGAGTATTGATCTCCTTCTGAGATAGATATGTCGATTCTGCTCCTTTACTGACTCTGCGAAAATGTTCTGGTCTGCTGCCTTAATGCAGTTTCTGCTCTGCTCTTTCTAATTCCGCATATCCATACATCTTACAATTTTCATCATACTACAGATGGTATAATACATCATATATATACCGTCCATAATTACATTACATTTCATAAAGTCGGCCTCATACAAATTAATAACATAAACTCATTCTTAAGTCGGCCTTACATAGGTGAACAAAATATTACTGAGTCGGTAGATACTCGGTTCCACAAGCTGGCTCGGTGATCTTCTGATACACGGCGTCCACTACAGTACTCGGCATCGTCATGCTCTCGGTAAGAGTAGAAGCTCGGTTCATACTAGTCCCAAAGTGTAGCTTGGAACTCGGTAGCTGTGGTGACTCGGTAGATATAGTGTCACTCGGTAACCACTGGTGACTCGGTGAGAACTGACTTCTCGGTAACTGCTGTTGTCTCATATGCTCGGTGACAGTCTTACTGCTCGGTTTGAACTGTTTAATCGGTGAGCTTTACTGAATGCTCGGTATAGGCTATGGACTGAGTGATGAGCTCGGTAAGCATTCAAAATCGAATAAGTGTTTTCACTAAGTGTTATTCACTAATGACAAATATATCATTATTCCAACAGATGTTATACAACAATTTCATGCACATACAATCAAAAACATTTGTTTTTTCACCATATATAATGAAATGTTGACAACAATTTCAAAATAGAGAAGATAAGAGTACTAGTTGGTGTCAACAAAAAAAAATTTTGTCCGATAAAGCTATATTTTATATTAATTCTAAAAATGTTTACATTCTAAAAGATAAACCTCGACGGCTAACCGACTAGACCATCGAAGTCGGTGGATGGTATACATAACGGTCCATACATAACACATTCAAAAACATTTAAAAAAAAAAACACAGCCCTTTCTTCAAAAAAGGTTGTATGTGCCATCTTGCTACGCCACGTGAACAGTGACTGTGCCCTCTTCCATGTCCAGCACTTCCATGTTCCTAACTTGGTTAATTTATGTCTCCCTACTGGAACCTTCACCGAACTGCAGCACATGACCCTTCTTAGTTGTTCTTCCACAAGGTCGATCCCGTCGTTTTGTGCATGCAGGAACCGTTTGTTGCACAAGTGCTCTATATTCCAATCAAGGTCCCCATTTTTCCATCTCCACATGCGCTTCCCAGACATCGACTGTATCAAGGTATTGCACAATACCATACATCCCAGCGTGTGCTACACTTCTTCTAGCCTCTTTATCGAATGTGGCACTCCAGAGCAAGAACGGTCGCAAGGGAGGAGTCAATTCACTCACGTGAATCCACGCTCTGCCCACACTTTCAAAGTCGTCCATGTCTCGTGCCAAACCTAATAAAGCTTCCATTCCGCCTAGCCATTCCTTCTTCACACACTTGTTCATGATTTCTCTGACTTTCAGAACAGGTCGGAGCTCCAGACACCATTCCATAAACAGAGACACTATGTTCAAATTCGTTCTATACTTCCATCCACCGTCTACGTACTCAGGCCCAAGGATCAACTTCACCACAGACAGGAATGCAGTGTCTTCATAGATATAACAGGTTCATCAACCTATCATCGCTTATTCACCCCCAAAATGTGACCTGTGTTTTGTTTGTTTCTAAAGAAAACTTGGCCTCCATATTTCAAATCAAGATACCTATGATTCCAAAACGGACATGCAAATCTGGCAGACTAACAACGACGTCTATAAATTATTTCAATTTTTATCAACCTATGCCTTAAATTTTTAGTGCTTTCTAATAACTAAGTTCATCTACCACATGTTCCATGTTATTCTACAATCTAAGTTTCTGCACAATAGCCTGTGGACATTTTTGTACACTTACACATTTCCATATCATGCTATCCTACGAAGACCTTGGATTCATATGATGCACACAACTAATCAAAAGTTTCTTCGATTAACAAGGTGTGTTATGCACTTTCGCCCATGATCACTCCAAAACAGTAGTACGCAATGACTAACATGCCTGTTAGTCACATGTTTTACACCATCGATTTTGCAATGAATGGGCAACGATTGACTAACACAATGCTAACATGTTGTACAATAGGTGCTCCCGCTCCAAAGCAGACCTTTCGTACAATGTGTTAGCGATAGGTTACTCAATCGCAGCCATTAATTGCAAAATCGATGGTGTAAAACGCTCTACTAACCCCCGTGTTAGTAAATCCGTACTTCATTTTCGAACCAAAATACACGCACGTGAGACTAACACATGTGTTAGTCAATCCGTATTGTCTTTTTCGAGCTAGGATAGACGTGTTCGACTGAAGCTATTCTGGCTCCAAAACAGACCTTTCGTACAGCGTGTTAGCAACAGGTTAGTCAATCGCAGCCATTTATTGCAAAATCAACAGTGTAAAATGCGCGACTAACATGCATGTTAGTCAATCCGTACTGCCATTTTGGAGCCAGAATAGACGCGTTCGGCCACAGCTCCAAAACATACATTTTTTTTGTTATTTTAGACTATTTATGTAATAAATAGTAAATCATATTAAAAAAAGAAGACAAAAATACTTGTGTAAAATTATCTACAAATTTATATGGGTATTTCTACATATTCATTTGAATCATTTGAAGATAATTTGAATATTAGTGTTAATCGTCCAGGGACTAACACACGTGTTAATTGTTAATCGTCCAAGGACTAGCACGCTTGTTAATTGTTATCATCCAAGGACTAACAAGCGTGTTAGTAAATCGCGTGTTACTCAATGTGTACGATGGAGTCCGCAAGGCCGCAGCTATTGCGCGACTAACAATGCATGGAAATCCATTGGAGAAGCGACAAAACTGATAACAACGCATGGAAATCAAAGGTCGGACCTATCGACATTACTCTCGCTGATTAAGTTAAGAAGGCAATGATGGTTACATCGGAGAAGCGAGAAAAGCATAATACTGTCTTGCCGATAACCGATGAGGCTATTGGTAAGACTCATACCGAAAAGCGCAATAGTGGAAATATTGCCAAATGTGAAGGTTGTAGCGAAAAGAAAGTCCAAATAGCTTTACCCAGAAATGACAGACCAAATAGACGCGGGCAACCTAACACCAATCACCCACCAAAATGGTAGTACAACGAGACTAACATGTGTTTTTGTTGTATGTTTTACCACAGCTTTTTGGAGCCAGCAAACACCAACGCGAATAATTTCAAACTAGAGCAAAACAAGAATAACCAAAGCAAAACAAAAAAATTAAATTTTTTGCACTACGTATAAACCAAAACATGCAAATTTTCCCATTGTATACAACCAGAAAAAAAATGGCTACTAAACATACCTGACAAACTTTAGAAATAAAACCTCCTTCAAGAACGCAGGCTACCCTTGAATAGTAACTCCTCACTGCCTCCTTCTTGAAGCCCTTCTTTCCCTTCAAAAACAACAAAAGACTTCAACAATGAGGGCTTTGGACACTTTCTTTAATCGTGCATTAGTCTTTCTATTCTCCCTTTTTTCCACATCATGCAAAAAATGGCAGGAGGACGCGTCGTACAGTTCACCTAACACGTGTGTTAGTGAGGAGTGGCGCGTCCGCATTCTACATCGTCCATTTTTCAATGAACAGCTGCGATTTTTTCCACATGAGGCCGCAGAAAATGGCGTCGGTATTCTGTTGAAATGGTACAGGGCGTACTACGGTTTTCCTAACACGCATGTTAGTGGCACATTCTACATAGTCAATTTTTCACTGAATGACTGTGATTGGCTAAGGAGTAAGGACACCACCTGTTAGTAGCATGTACGAGAGGTTTTGGAGGGAGCCACCGCGGTTTGGAAGCCCACGCCCTCTTTTGCCCACCGTTTTGGCATTCGAACACGGTCATCTACACTTACCGCCGGTTGTTTGTTTTTCATGGCTTTTAATGTGCGTGTTAGACACAACACACCGGCGTGAG
The DNA here is from genome assembly GCF_030272615.1 of Cryptomeria japonica. Lineage (NCBI taxonomy): Eukaryota > Viridiplantae > Streptophyta > Pinopsida > Cupressales > Cupressaceae > Cryptomeria > Cryptomeria japonica. Next base: position 103,243,741 of record NC_081407.1, on the reverse strand, counting down.
CCAAGGCCCAAGATCCGCCGTCCTTCGGCATGTCCACGTAGTTTCGCGTGGGCCCCGACGTTTGAAACAGCCGAGTCCAGGACAACTCCACGTCATTTTTCATGGGTCCAGCGGCTACGCCAAATTGGCACCAAATTGGCATGGTATGCATGTCTTAAACATGTATGTCGTTGGTACAACAGGTCACTTTTGGAGCCAGAATAGACGTGTCCTTTTTGTGATGCCCCCACTTCGAAACATAATTTAATAATAAATTAAAAAAAAAATATATATATATATATATATATATCCAAAATCAAATGAAGAATATTGAAACAAGCATATCCTAAGCAGCTATTGAAGGTTTACACAGTGATTAATGAAAACTAAGCAGCGATCTAAATTAACAATGATTGATGACGCATTAGTTGCCTAGCAAAAAGGTACGATCAAGTTTCTTCAAGAGGTAGCCACATCGATATCAAATTGCCTGATAATTAATTAGTGAGGATAATAGCAGCGGTTTGGCCAGTAATCAATTCAAGTCAGCGATTAAGATATATCGTCATCCATAAATAGAGGGAATGATGATACTCAGAACAACGATTACTTAAATGATTAATATATGATATACATCCAAAAAGGGTTAATATAAACAACTGATTAATTAGAGATTTAAGTATTGTAAGTCAAAACCATTGCCAAAAGAAATAAGTATGACTTGTTTATAAGTACTTCAATGTTAACTATAATAAAGGGGTGCACCCGTTTAGTCTCACATCTCCTCATGATATATAAAAGGAAGGAGACATCCGACACTTTAAGGGGGTTTTATCGGCAACCAGCTTATAGATGGGGGATTATCGTATAGTCTGTACTCATAAAAGGAGGTCAGACGATGGATCAGATCAGATCATAACTGTTATTATGTTACAGGCAGTAACATCTTTGTTCTTGTTGATATGCATGGGATGTACTTAATATGTGGTTGTGTTTGAAGCCGTTGGCTCACATACAGGGTTTAATAATAACACTAATAATAAGAATTTAATAATAATACAAATATTAATAACAAAATAATAATTATGATTATTATAGTATTTGTGAGAACTGCTCTACAGTAATACGTATAATGTTAATATCTGAGTATATATGTATATATATAGATATATAATGTAAAAATATAATATACAATATATACAAGTACATATATAAATATAAAAAAATACTACATTTGATCCAACAAACTAATATTGGAATATAAATCAGGAAGAATTCATAAGTTAATAATAGAAAGAAAAGTATGTTTTTCTATTAAGACTGCCAGTATTTAAGAGGTTGGGGAATGAGACCTGGAATTATTAATGATAGATTGATTATCTAGCATAATAGATGAACTATTTACTCATTAATAATTGATTAATTAATTGGAACTATGGAATATTATTGACTTGATTCATAGTTTTGTCTCCTAATCAACTTAGTTTATGCCATAAGTAGGTTGAGATGGATTGATTATGGTTAGAATAGGCCTAAATCTAGTAGGGGACATTACAAGTGGCATCAGAGCATGTTCCTGCTGACCTGAGGGAAAAAGGCTGCCAGCTAGGATTAAAGGAGAAGCAAGCAGTGATAGGTACGCATGAGGCTAATTTTCTGAGTTAGTTTTAAATGTAACAGTTGTAATTTATATATAATAAAATAGTATTTGTTAAACTTTTGTGTACAATCATAATTAAATCAGTGACGCCAATACAATATGATATTGGATGGGCAAATACCATACAATTGTTCAAAAAAAATGTTAAGGCTCCATTACTGTTAGACACTGTGCATATATATATAAGTAATAAACCTGGAAATGAATTAGAAAATCAAATTCAATCTGTGCAAATTGTTATAAATTTATAATACTATGAATTCATATAATGCTAATAATATAAGGATTAGTGTAGTGATTGACAAACAATGATTAATGCTGATATAAAGCAGAACTAACAAAAAATATTGATACAAATATAAATCAAGGAGAACTGCTTATAGGGCACCCTGTAAATATAAATCAGGGAGAACTGCTGATAGGGCACCCTGTAAATATAAATCTTGGAGAACTGCTGATATGGCACCTTGTAAATCTAAATCAGGGAGAATTGCTTATAGGGCACCCTGTAAATATAAATAAGGGAGAACTGCTTATAGGGCACCCTATAGATCTAAATCAGGGAGAACTGCTTATAGGACACCCTGTAAATATAAATCAGGGAGAACTGCGAATAGGGCACCTTGTAAATATATATTAGGGAGAACTTCTATATAGGGCACCCTAGAAGACTACATTGGTAGGGAGAACTGTTATATAGGGCACCCTACAAGATTACATTGGTAAGGGGAACTGTAGTTTAAGGCACCCTACATGATAATATTGAGTAGGGGGGACTGTTGAACAAGACACCCTACATAATTATTTTCTCCACTATCATAATTTATGTTTTTGTTTATGATATTGCTACATGAGTCTCTCTTTATGCTATAGTTGCTTATATAATCATTCCCTAGTGAAAATTGTAGTATTTTCTAACTCTATTTTGCAGGTTTAACTACAATAGAAGTTGAGGTACTTTCTCTTAATCCCTATACTGAGATCTGAAACATCATAACTAGGATATTTCATTAAGGGACGTGTTTGATGTGTATTCATTGCCTTATGCCTAACATATGTACTTCATGTCTTACATGCATTTGTGATTCATGACTTGCAACTATTCAATGAGCATTCGTTCATATGCTTTAAAATATATATGCACGCCTTGAATGAATGGCCATATATTTGTATGTATGCTTCATGACCTATATACTTTATGTGTATTCATATGGGTGTTTCACACCCTATGTGTATTCATATGTCGTAAGTATTTTCATGTGTATGACTCAAGCCATATGTGTATTCATATGGGTGTTTCACACCCTATGTGTATTCATATGTATTCATATGTCATAAGTATTTTCATGTGTATGACTCAAGCCATATGTGTATTCATGCCTTGCAATGTATATGTTTCATGTTCTACATGTGTATGAGTGCCTACGTATATGCCTAATGTTTTGCTCATTTTTATGTGCCTTACATGTATAATTTATGCTTCATGTGTTTTCATGTGAATGCTTCTTGCCTTAAGTATATTCATTCTTATTCTCTATGTCCTGTGTATACTTTATGTTTTACGTGTGTACTCATTGCCTTACGTGTGTACTTCATGCTTTAAGTATGTTTCTCTTAAATGTATGTTTCTTGTAATTATTTGTTTCCTATATGACTGATGTGTCTTCAACATGTTCACTCCATGAGTGCCTTCCTTCTATATGTTGTGTACCTTAGGTGCATTTGTGTATTTCTTTAGGCCTTACATATCTTATAGTGCATATTTCATGCCTTAGTGTATATTAATTTGTGCTTTACGTGAATGCTCCATGTCATACATCTATGCTCCATGCCTTATTTATATTACTTCATGTTTACATGTGTGCTATTTCATACTTTGTGTATATACTTATGGATTTGTGCTACATATCTGATATGTATTTAAGTGAATTGCTTCATGCTTTAAGGGTATTAACGTACCTGATGTAAGTTTCTCTTAAATGTATATACACTTCATAATTTGTGGATATTTATGTGTCTGATATGTCTTCAATATGTCTGCTCCATTGTATGTTTTATGCATGTACATGTATACTTGTATTGTATGTATAATTATATGATTGCTCTAGATGATTGTCTCATCTTCAGCATGACTGTGTCACACATGCCTTCCTTAGGTATGCTCATGTCTTGAATATTCTTGCATCATGATTGATATGTTATTCCATGTGCATTTTATATTTCTTTCTCAAATGCGTCATATCTTAAGGACTGATATGTTTTCAGAATGCTGACCTCATGTGCATTCTCTAAGTGTAGATATCATGTATGCTTTACACACAATTGCTTTCTATCTAGCGTATGCTTGTTCTACATAAGCATCTCTCACATAACCATAAACACTCACACATATACTTAGTGACTTACGATAATGTATGTGCATGCTTCATGCTTTATGTGCTTCATAACTTATGTGAAATCCTACTTATGCACTACATGATTCATGTGTTACATGTATTTTACTTGTTACATGGCCTAATTGTATTCACTGTGCTTCACACCTTGTGTGTACACTGTATTCATGTGTATACTCCATGCTTTATGTAGATGCTTATTGCCTTTATGCTTTGGATTTACACCTTATGTGTATCCGTATGTATGACTCATGTCTTATGTATTCATGTGTATGCTTGATGTATTGGGTTTGTACATGGAGTGTTTATACATGCTTTGCACCTCCATGAGATGTGTACACTTCATATCTAATGTGTATTTGTACAGGGATTACTCTTGTCTATGCTTCAAAACTCCCATGTATAATTCAAGCTTTGCATGTGTTTAAATGACTTCATGTGTATTAATTCATGGCATCCATGCCTTACATACTCTTAATGCCTCACACTTCTTGTACTAAAGGTATTTAGGTGTCATTACCTTACAAGTATTTTGTGTATACTTCATGTATGCTTTGTGTCTTGTGTTATATTAGGAGGTGACTCAACTTGAGGAAATTGTCAATTGCTCGAGGACAAGAAATTTTGGGAAGTGCAGATTGTCATGCTTGATAATAAATGGATTTATATTTAAAGACATGATGATGAAATAATTATTTGAATCAATGATTTTTATGAATGCTTAAGGGTAAGCATTTTCCAAGAGGGGGAGACTGTGATGCCCCCACTTCGAAACATAATTTAATAATATATATATATATCCAAAATCAAATGAAGAATATTGAAACAAGCATATCCTAAGCAACTATTGAAGGTTTACATAGTGATTAATGAAAACTAAGCAGCGATCTAGATTAACAATGATTGATGATGCATTAGTTGCCTAGCAAAAAGGTACGATCAAGTTTCTTCAAGAGGTAGCCACATCGATATCAAATTGCCTGATAATTAATTAGTGAGGATAATAGTAGCGGTTTGGCCAGTAATCGATTCAAGTCAGCGATTAAGATATATCGTCAGCCATAAATAGAGGGAATGATGATACTCAGAACAACAATTACTTAAATGATTAATATATGATATACATCCAAAAACAATATCGTTCTGCCAAAGGGTTAATATAAACAACTGATTAATTAGAGATTTAAGTATTGTAAGTCAAAACCGTTGCCAAAAGAAATAAGTATGACTTGTTTAGAAGTACTTCAATGTTAACTATAATAAAGGGGTGCACCTGTTTACTCTCGCATCTCCTCGTGATATATAAAAGGAAGGAGACATCGGCCACTTTAAGGGGGTGTTATCGGCAACCATCTTATAGATGGGGGATTATCGTATAGTCTGTACTCATAAAAAGAGGTCAGACGATGGATCAGATCAAATCATAGCTGTTATTATGTTACAGGTAGTAACATCTTTGTTCTTGCTAATATGCATGGGACGTACTTAATATGTGGTTGTGTTTGAAGCCATTGGCTCACATACAAGATTTAATAATAACACTAATAATAAGAATTTAATAATATTACAAATATTAATAACAAAATAATAATTATGATTATTATAGTATTTGTGAGAACTGCTCTACAGTAATACGTATAATGTTAATATCTGAGTATATATGTATATATATAGATATATAATGTACAAATATAATATACAATATATACAAGTACATATATAAATATAAAAAAATATTGTTTGATCCGACAAACTAATATTGGAATATAAATCAGGAAGAATTCATAAGTTAATAATAGAAAGAAAAGTATGTTTTTTCTGTTAAGACTGCCAATATTTAAGAGGTTGGAGAATGAGACCTAGAATTATGAATGATAGATTGATTATCTAGCATAATAGATGAACGATTTACTCATTAATAATTGATTAATTAATTGGAACTATGGAATATTATTGATTTGATTCATAGTTTTGTCTCCTAATCAACTTAGTTTATGTCATAAGTAGGTTGAGATGGATTGATTATGGCTAGAACAAACCTAAATCTAGTAGGGGACATTACGGTTTTGAAAGTGTGCAATCATATGCTAAAAAATGACTTTCAATGTAACAATTTCTTAGAAGGTCCGTTCCATTTGAAAACTAGCAAAGATGCATGGAATGACCTCTTAAAACTCTTGTAAAGTCACTTCATTCCAGCTTAAAAATAATCTTAAAAATAATATTTTTTCATTAATTGTCAGTAAAAATAGAGAACTTTAAATCCCTTCAAATAAATGAAGAATCCAACCACAAAAATTGTCACATTAGATGAAATGAATCCACAAACATCCTTGTAAAAGGATTTTGCACCAACTCTCATAGATTTTTAGAAACAATTATTTTCATAAAACTAATTCTTGAGCATTAAAATTGTGTTCGGCAAAAACTCTTTTTTCCCAATTCCAATAAAATCAAAAGTTCTCTAATGGTTTTTTAATTTTATAAAAGGCTATAGCCACATTATATTAATAGTAACTATATAAAATTGGATTACAAAAGTTCTCTAATGTTGAAAGATATCAAGAAAACCAAAATAAATAAAAATAAACCAAAATTTAGATAAAACAAATCAACATTTTTTTTGGTTGAGCCAAGATTGCTTGAGGACACGGATGCTCTTACATCAAACATGTTGGGTAGGACTATCCTTTCAAGTAAACAATCTATAGAAAGCTCCATTACTAAATTAGGTTCATCAAAAAACTTCTTCCTTTTGCCTCTTCCAGCATCTAAGTGGGACAACTTTCATCCTCCAAAAAATTTCCTCTACACTCCTCTTTCTAACGTGGCATCAGTTCCATCATAATTTGATCTTCTCCATCAATTGCAACTCTCACTCTTTTCTAATCTTGTTGGATCCAACCCACCATATTCTGGCCATCTCCACCAACATGCATTTGCACTATCCTCTGCAACATCAAACAAATCTTTCTCTACATACAAGTCAATGGTACATGGGGACACGTCCACTACATTTTTGGGCCTTGTCCCGCATCTCAGTGACATTTTGGGTATAGGGGATGCCTTGGGGACGCTTCTAACACATCCCCAAAATGTCTCTTTTTTCAAGGGACGGCCCAAATTGGAGGGGATGTTCTAGAAACACTAAGTGGATGGTCAACCGTTCTTGAGACACATTAAGGATGTCTAAGGGATGGCTAGCTGTCCCCTTTTTTTCATTTTTGCTTCATCTTTACAGTTATCCTAAAACAAAATTTTGGGGGCATAGCCCAAACCCCCACTTCTAGCCAACAAAGGAATGAAAAATTCCCCTACACCCCCTTTATTGTTGGGTTTTTCTCACCTCTAACAACTTGTGCAACTTTTTATTGCTGCCCCTCAAATTTTTGGGTTGCTGAGTTGAGTCCAAATTGTCAAACTTTGTTTTCATCATTATGTTTTATAGCTTTTGACATTTGTAGTGTAAATTTGTAGCCTTTGGAAATTTTGGTGTATGCAATACTACTATTTTTCATATGCACATTGACATGAATTATCAATTATGCAAGCGATTAAATATTACTATTAATTTGTTTGACTCTCATGTAAACTCTATTGTTTTATTTTACTTTTGATTCTATAATGTATATATCAATATGATTACATTTGCAACTTTATCAATGTTATCAGCTATGATTTATCATATGAAAATCTCTCTATATATGTCCCTTCTAGTCTCCAAAATTGACTTAAAACTATTTTCATCCCTGAAACATGTCCCATCGTCTCAAAAACTTGGTGGAACATAGAAATCAACACTAAAAAAATCTATTTTTACCATCTATTCTGCATTCGGTAACTCTTCTTCTATACTCACTACCTCATTCATCTCAACATGCAGATCTTTTTTCTTAAACTCAAAAGGATATAGCTTTACCTCTTCCACATGTTCCTCTGCTGCAACATCTAAAATCTTTTCTTCCTCTGCTATCTCTTGCTTTACAACCAACCTCTCTATATTCTGGTGGTCAACGCTCTCCATCATCCTTATCCCCTCCAAAAGACATTTCACAACTTTTGCTACATCTTCACATTTATTCTCCATAAAATCTCTGCTGCAGCACCACCCACAGCTGCAAGTTTTTCTTTTCTTATTCCATGCCTTCCCAAAGACATGTCTTCATTGCAACCTCACTTTCCACACTGTCCATGTCTTGTTTCATATATGTTGCTGCAACTTCACCTTCTGCTACAAGCTCTTCATTTTCATCTACACACAGGTTCATTAGCAACCAAACCCATGTCCTCTTATTTCCTATGCTCCACCGCTACTCTAGTTTCTCTCAAACCTCTTAACATCCTCTTCATATCATTAATGCCAAGCTTGTACTGTTTTTCTCTTCTAATGAGTCTTGAAATCCCCAAAGGCTTTCCAACAACCAACTCTTCCTATTCGAGATCTTTGCATACACAACTACACAATCTGCAACCTTTTGCAGCCTCCACTCACACATTCAACAGTTATAGGCCAGACTACACTCCACCCACAGATCTTAGTGCCAGACTGCATCACACCCTCAGGAACATTCACTCTCATACCATTTGATGCAGAGGGAGACTCACCCTCAAACACAAAATCCAAAGATGCAAACGAAAGACAGTAATTTTATTGACAATAAAATTTGTTAAACATATTATACAAATTTATTCTTCTTTCTCTCCATTTCCTTTCCAATTTCATGAATCTCCCTCGTTGCCTTCAAAATCTGCATCTTTTCTCCCTTTGTTGCTGTCCCAAAGAATGGACTGTTGTCCTCTTTCCCAAGCCATCTTTTCGCCTTCATTCTTCCACATTATCTACCACTCTTTCAACTTCTTTCCATACTGCCTTCTTACACTTAAACTTGCATCTAAAAAATAAATTAAAACTTGTTTCTTGTAAAAAAATTAGAACTTCTTTTTTCGTCTTTTGCATTTTTTTCAGCTTGAAAAAGTTGTTTAATACATCATTTATGATCTGTAACTGCTCTAGGGATAGTATGGCACGGAAGATGATGTTTCCACCAGCAAACATCTAATTTTAAAACGTGCAAATTTATAACTTCCAGCTTGGGTTGAAAACATGATACTTATACACCATTTTGGGCTTTCAAACAATTTATTTTTGTCTATTTTAAAATTTGAATGCCCCCAAATTCTTTATGTAATGGAAAGATGAAGCATAAAGGATTAATAATCAGCTATTTAAGTGTCACAAATTCTATATTACCTTGCCAAAATAATTCAATCAGATTAGTGTTTTGAAAGTGCATAATTAGATGCGGAAAAAAGACTTTCAATGTAACTTCTTCTTAGGAGCTTTGTTCCATCCGGAAACTAACAAAGATGCGTGGAATGACGTCTCAAAGATTCCAATTAAGTCATTTCATTCTAGCACTTCAATTTTTTTTTAAAAAGAATGTTTTTCATAAATTGCTGACAAAAGAAGAGAATTTTAAATCCTCTCAACCAGTGAAGAATCTGACAACAAAAATTTACTACATTAGATGAAATGCATTCACAAACATTTCTGTAAAAGGATTTTGCACCAGCTCATATAGATTTTTAGAAACTACTTGGGGAACACTAAAACTGCTTTAGGGTGAAAACTTTAATTTTTCATTTCTGATAAAATCAAAAGTTTTCTAATATTAAGAAATGTCAAGAAAACTAGAATAAATCAAAATCCAGATAAAGCAAATCAACTTTTTTTTTATTGATGCAAGATTGCTTGTGAAATCAGATATTACTGCATTACTATGTAAACATTAAAAAATAAAATATTTAACTGATTCAAGATGTAATTTTATGATCTCATTTGAAGAAGATGAAAGTTTTAACTGCTGAGTGTAACCTTGGAGAGGTAAGTAAATAAGAAAGAATTATGAACTTGACTTCATTTTGTGTTTTTGAAGTGAAATAAAAACATATAAATGGACTGACAAAATTTTGAAATTAATGATGATTTGAAAAAGTGAGATCTAGGATAGCCTTCATTACTTTTTAGTTTTTACATTTGGTATGAACTCTGATCAGATCAGGAATTTTTTTTTTTTAATAAAAAAAAGTTGAGTCTTAGGTTTCAAGAAAAACTTGTGGTTTTGTGGTGTTGCAAACGCTTGAATGCCAGAAATTCAGAGGTCTTGTATTAGGATAAAGTGACAAACCATGGGAAACCCACTATTAAATTTCTCTTTGGCAGATCCTACCAACTCGCAATCAGACCACTATTGTTGTCAGAAACAAGTGGTCCAAAGACCGTAGTGCCACAAACCACATGTTTCCAAACTACTATTTCTCAGGTTCTGGCAACGTGCAGTCAAACCACAGTTGTCATAAAAAATCTGTAGTCCGGAGTAGTAAAATCTAGGGGAAGAGCATATAAAATATCAATTTTTGTGTATTCATGCATCAATAGTTGTGACTTTAAAGTTGTTATTGTTAGGAAATGTATCATTAGTTGTGAAAAGTAACCAATCATGTGATGCCACATCATCTGCACATGTATTGTGCCTCTTTTGCTCGTCTATTGGTCTCACTTTTTTTTTGGCTGTTTTGGACACTTGGGCAAAAAGCATGTTGATGTGGCACCATACTTGATGATGTGGCACTGAAACCTTAGTTATAAGCAGGGGACTTGCCAAGTAAGCTACTGTAAAATATTGGGAGTGATTTGAAATTTCCACGTAAGATTTTGAGATGCGAGAAATTAGGGTGCACAACTACTAGGTCCTCTCCCCTATAATTTGACAGGTCCTCCGAAAACCCTCAATCCAAAGACTTAAAGCTCTGATTTGGAAATGCCTCAAAGCACAAGTTTCCAAACTGCAATTTGTCAGGTTCTGACACCTTGCATTCAAACCACAGTTGCTGCCAAGAACCTACAGTCTAATGACTTGAAATCTGCAGTTTGGTAGTGCTTTAGACAACAGGTTGAGTAAAAAGCTGTAGTCAAGTTCTATTTAATATTTGGACTAATTGGGAATGAAATTTCTTCTTCTGATTGATTATTTGTTTGTCATATGCTTTCATTGAAAAAAGAAATTTAGATAATGATTTTATGTTAGTAAAGGAATTTATTTGAGTAATACAAGATAGTATAAATGGTATATGCATAATTGTTCTTTCTCTTTTCATAATAATTGAAAAGGTTAAATTTACTAAATGTCAATTGCTAGTGGCTAGCATAGTTTAAGAGACCAAGAACTACACTCTTAAGTAACTAAGAATCGCATCTTTAAATAATAGTCAATTTTTTTGATGTTAGATGTCCTACTATAAATTTTGATCAAGAAGCTATCGGTCTTGCTGATCTTTCCTTCTCAAATACTTCGTAAGGACTTCCGAATTTCAGATTGCTTTCATACTGGATACAGATATCCCTATAGGCTGTACACAACAAGACATTCTTCTGCATGTCGTTAGTATTAGGTGGCATTGTATATGGCAGAAACTTCTTGTGCATGTCACATTGCTCTTGGGGCGATGCGTTCTTTGCAAAAACAAATTGTTTTGCATTTAGGTTTAGGGGTTAAATGGGTGTGTATTATGGAGTGAAGGAATTAATTGCAATAACAAGAAGACTGATAGTGGAGAAAACGTGTCACGTGGGCACATAGGCTGAAGAAGAGTTGCCTTGGAAATCAAGGCATGGACCCTGTAGAAGTGTGCAATAATAAGCATTCTATTTGGTTGTCATGTGTTTCCACGTAGGTTTAGTGATGCCATGTAGGATCTAGTCCATGCCTTGGAGAATGGATGTGCAAAGAAGCCATTCAGAGGATAATAGGTGTAAATGAAAAAAACCTTGTCTATAATGTCAGATTATGCAGAATGTAGCATATAAAGGTGCTCCAAATCTAGCAAGGGAATCAGTAAACATGCAGATGAAAACTGAAGCATCAGGAGATCTTTGAGCTTTAATTACAAACAAGTGGCACATAAAGAATTTTCAGTTCCCATTCCTATAAGGAAAATCAAAAGATGCTACCTAAACATACAAAATGGACCTTTCCTTTATAGAGGGTGCAGAAGTTGGGGCTTATCTCTGAGCATAAGTCTGGTTAAAGTTGTGCAGAAGCATTGCTTATTTAAACACAAAGGTATAGATTGGAAAAAAAAGAGTGTGGACAAGCAAGTTGAATATTTTTTTGGTTGTGCTGAATAGGTTGGTCAAAGTTCCACATGAGTATCTTAATAGAACGTATAAATTCTTCTATATATAATAAAAATTGTGTTTTCTAAAATTTCATTTTTTATTTTTTATTTTATTTTATTCAATTTTAAGAAATTATGAGACAGTTGTTTGATTGATCTACTTATTATTTGCATCATATCAGTACCATCAAAATATTAAAAAAAATAAAAATAAAGATACATTATTTGCATCATATTAGTACAATCAAAATGTTCAAAAAAAGACAATAAAGATACATTATTTGCAATGCTAAAAAAAGACAATAAAGATACATTAGCTACAGTGTTATCAAATTATTTGAAAAATACAACATTTCCATGTATACCAAAATCAACTATGGCACATTGCTATGGAATCAAGTATAGTTGTGATCTGAGTAGTTAGATTTTTTAGCACATAATGTAAGGAGAATCTAAGCAATTTCAGGTTGGACACGGTGATTTCAAACCAATTCTAATGCCATGTAAATTTTTCAATGCACTTCTCATTTTTGGACCAGGAAAACCCTAAACTATTTTCACTAAATGCTTTTGATTAATAAAACAACAGACAAGGATGTAGACCCTTAAAAAAAACACAGCCCAAAGGTAGTATAGGAAACACCAAAATAGGGATAGGTGAAAGTAACCTATCAAACCTTCAACAACCCAAAACCTAGCTCAAAGATGGAGAGAATTATCTAAGCCAAAGAAAATTTGGGGGATGGGAGAAGATTTTCCCTTCCACCTGCAACGAACCACGGTCCAGGCAATACTATCATTAAGCCCATCAAAAGAAGGATTGGGTGGGGAGGCCCCCATAGAGTTACAGACAACAACAACAGCAAGCTGCTGTGGCAGAATGGCAACAGACTGTTGTAGCAGAGCACCAATAGGCTGCTGTAAAAGAACAACATCAGGAGCAAATTCGATAGGAGTGGATTAGTGATGTTGAGTAGAAGCAACAGTCATAGGGCTAGAGGAGGCCAAATCAGTAGCACCAAGGCGTTCAACAAGAGCTTCAACAACAGTGAGAGGCACTACCTCATCCCGAGAGTAGTCATCATCTGCTAGAGAGGAGTCATCAGTATTAGAAGCATTGACCGTCAAATGATCAGCAATAGCGTCCTTCCACCAAGTAGCAAAACCTTTGTGTCAAGAGAGAGAACAGTTTAAAGCCAAGTGACTTGTAGAGAAGCACTTTCGACAGTAAAATGGGAGGCCGTCATAGTCCAATGATTGAGTCCAAGGCCTGTCCCCAACCATAAGAACCACATCCCCAAGGAGAGGCTTGAAAATGACAATGTCGATTAAAATGTGGGCAAAGATAGAGTGACCCATGGGGGATGTGGCATCATCGACCTTCAAGAATTGACCAATAGAGTTACCAATGGTCTCATAACAAGAGTGCTCCCAAAAATGAAGAGGAAGATTAGGTAGGCGAACCCAAAGTGAACACACATTGAGTGGTTAGGTGAAGGGGTTAAAGGAAGTTGTCCAAGGTTTGGCAGAGAGAGAGTGATCTCCCCAAGCTACAGATTGCCCAAAACCAAATCATGATCGTGGGAAGAAAAAAAAGCAGCAATGAAAAAGCCTTTAGCACAAAGGAAAAACTCAATGCTATAGGCAACCAAAGGTTTCCAAGAAACACTCACCCAACGATGGAGATCCGGGAGAGAAGGCCAGAAACCCGTAAATCTGCAAACCAATGCAATGCGCTGGTAGTAATCAATATTCTCAGCAACTTCCAGACCACAGACCACCACATGAGAGGTCTTGACACAAGGAAAAGGACAGATCCCTTGATTGTAAGAGCAGCAGAATGAGCCACGCGAGAAAAGATACACCCACCAGTAGAAGGTCTGGAAGCCTTAGAACCCGCAACATTGGCAGCAGCCATGGTACCAAAAAGAGTAGCTCCAGTACCCACGACATTTTCAGCAGAAGGGAGGGCAGCAGGCAGATCCTCATAAGAAATGACAGCATCACCATTCACCCGTGGAGAATCAAACTCAGACCTAGCAACGCTAGCAGGGGGAAGGGAGATGGCAGAAGGCTCTGTGATAGGAAGAGCACCCACAACACTGCAAGCAACGCTAGGGTCCACAGCAGGAGGGAACACCGCCACGACAGAACACTGCAAAGAGGGCTCAGCACCATGGCAGCCACCAGCACATAACACCCCAGACGCCTCAAACACACTACCAGTAGGACCAGAGGGCGTGAAGCAGGCAGGGGAAATGGTTGCAACGGTCGAGTTGCAGTCAAGAGTGAGAGCGGGAGAGGGCATTTTGAAATTACTTGTCAAAATGTTAAATTGGGCAAAGAACCAAGGGCATTTTATGGATTTTCGTCAAATGTTAAATGATCAGCATATTAGACATTTCGATATTTCATTAGTGAATGAATCATGTCAAACACACATAAATAAAGATTGATATTATATTATCATTAAAAATAAATTATATCATAATAGGCATATTTAGTTGCATATATACTAGTACTTGCACCAGAAGGGGTGCAAGGGTATCATTGTTTCACAATTCTCGAAGTCTTGACTTATAGATTTTTTGTCTAGAACCAAAGCAATTATGTGTCATTGAAATGAGGAGATTTTTGTTCAAATATCAACTACTCAAGCAAAGCAATGACAACGCTTAAAATAAGTTTTTGATTTCAACTAGTGAAGGCTTTGTCTTGCAAAGTTAAAAAAGGTTGACTCAAAGATAACAATAATCAAGAGCACATAGGAAAGGGAAATGCTCTATCTTGACAAAAGAAATAAATTGAAATATAGAAGTACAACCATGTACTTCACTAAATAGAAATAAAATATATTGTTGTAGTCATATGTGTGAGAAGGACTAGTCGTCTTGGGGAAAGAGAGAATAATGCATCTCCAACTTGAGTCTCAACTATTGGTAAAGGTCGTCCCTAAGTAACTATAAAAGATGCAATTTTTGAGAATGATTGCACTATTAGAGACATGCGTAGTGATCGTCAATATCATTCATTTTTTTATTTCATTATAAAACAACGTTGCTTTTATCTATTAAATGAAAGCACTAATTTTGTGTTTTTATCTATGGTTGTGTTTAGTTGGGTTAAAAAGAAGCCATGGAGGTAGACTCGAAAATAGACAAAGAAGTTTTCAAGGTTTGGTCGGTAGTGAAAACCATTTTGCTTGGCCTTTTCTTATAAGTCAACAAAGTGTCATTTTGATATTTCCCAAAATTTCAAGCACTCTAGCACAAGATATGTGTCCAAATATCCCTTTCCATGATACCCTATTTACAAGAAATTGACTCTAACAAGAGAATTTTCATTGTTGACATATTAATTCTTTAAAATATTAGTATTTAATTTATAATTAAATTTTAAACTTATACTACCATTATAAATTGAAAACTAATAACATGAGTGATAAACCCTAATGGAGGTTATTATTTTGTAGAGTTGTCATTGTTTTCAATCAACTTAGCAAAGTATCAACAAAATATCAAAGTTTCAAAGTTAAGATACCAAAAATAAAATATCAACAAATTTACCAAGAACTACAATTATTTTAACACTACATGAAGAACATGCAAATAAATTAATTCCAAAATTAGATCAAAATATGCAAAGAAAAATGAATGAGAAATGAATGAGCCAACCATTGAGATTTTGTTAGTAAAAGAGAGACATCCAAAAATTAATACAATATGAATCTTCATGGTTGCCCAATGTTCTATGGGCAGAGGGGTCATGAAAAATCCATTCAAAACAAGTCCATTTATAGTCATGCAAAGATGCTACCCTTCTATAGGTGGTAAATATGCTTCCCACTTCAGGAATTCCCCTTTGCAGCTTCATTGAGTGCTTTTCGTGTCAACTTCCAAGGTAAGTAATTCAAGAGAGATCTCATCACTTCTCTTTAGAAGCTCCTTATGCATGTTTTTTTCAGCTTTAGTAACATCAAGGCTTTTGGCATTCTCAATTGAATGTACCTATACTAAATCAAAATATTTTGATGCTGATCGAAGAAAAATGCAATGTCTTTATCAGTTAGCTTCCTTAAAATTTGTCCGGTTGCCTCCCCAGACCTGTTGGAGAATAACAATACAAGATCATTTACATGAAACATCATGCATAACTTGAAGAATACGTTGGCTTTCACAAAATGAATGTTAATTTCTACATACTAAAATAAAGTAAACAGCATAAATCCTCTAAATAGACAGGCAATGAAACCTACAAAAACTTTGTTAAGCACAAGATGAAGATCAGATTTTCATTGGCAAATCAATGACAAATATGACTACACTTAGTCATAGTTGTTCAATTGTTGAAAAGACAAAACCATTGGATTAGAAGACCTAGACACATCAAAATTATATATGGCATATCAGCATTAGAGGAACAACCATTGCTATTAGAACAAAGCTTATGGGATAACAAATAACTAACTCCAAATTGCCAAAATATATATTAATTTTTTTAAGTTTGAAATATGCCCATATAGGCTTCTACATTCAGGAGTGATGCACGTATCCGAAAGATACGATTTTTTTATGAAGTGGCCACATAGGTAAAAATAATACAGTGGAACAGAACACCCTGGCAATACAAGAATACAGTGCTTGCCCTGGAGTGATGAATGTTGGTGCAAATTAGATCCCTTTCCTAATATCAATCTTTATTTGTTAAATGCAAGAGAATATCATGGCATGTCATAGGAAGGAAGACTAGATCCATGGGTGGCAGGTTGACTGTTGATATCCATGAAATCCTAAGGGATAGAAGAAAATCGTCTAAAATAATCCAGCTTGTTGATATTCATCAAATCCTACTGCAATCTCTACAGTAAAGATTCCAGTGTTGGACGTGATGGCATAAGGTGCAGAAGGTATGTTTTAAACAAACAAACAAACAATAATAATTGTTTTTTAAAAAAAACTTCATATTGTTGCTATAAAGATCTAGTGTGAGATGTGAAAAGTGTTCGCTTTCATACATATCATTTTGGTTTACTAAAAAAGCTTTATATTTAAAAAAAAAAAAAAAAATCATAACAAATGTTAGGTTTTGTAAATGGGGTTGCAAGCTGAGTGAGCCTAATCTTGGAGGAAACTCCATGGTTAATCATGCTTAAGTTGGAGTAGTATTGGGATGGGTGACCTCCTAGGAAGGCCTAATGCTTTACCTTTGTGACCACCACCTTATGCAATGAGTGCTAAGTGTACCATTCATTCTCATGATAGATGGGTTCTTGTGAACCACTACTCATGAATCATGGGTCAATGAGTTACTTGAAAACTACACAGTTGAATCCTAATAGCAATATCATAATATACAGATTACCGTTTTTCTTGAGGATATCGGGGAAGCATACTAGTGGCAATTATAGTTAGCTTCGTGCACCCACAAATTCTAAATGGTACATCAGATTTTGATGATTTTTGTTTGGTTGTCTCTGCATGTGACTTAACTACTTATAGCTATTGTTTTGGCTTCTGGGTAGCAACAATGCATGTTGTGGGATTTGTTATGCGTGCAAGGGTAAAAAAGTATACTTTTTAAAGTGTTGCCTGATACCTGTTTAAAGATGTCCCAATAACTATGCACTTAAAATCGCTAATACTTATGCACTGTAAATGCCCCATTAGTCGTGTGCTATGGGTACCATTAAAAGTGCACAAGTGGGCCAATTATGATCCAAAAAAGCTAAAAATTGAGCGACCATTGGTACATGTGTAATTTATTAATGACATTTTTGTTTTTTGTTTTTTGGTTTTTTTGTTTTTTTTTAAGTTAGTAAGTGGGGGGTTGAGTGTGCAAGGAGTAATTGGAACATGAACGGTAAAGAGTGCTCTTCCTCTACGTAATAAAAAGAGAAAGGGAAAGCATATTTAGGACAGTTTTGAAAGGAGATTGTCAAAATTTGTGATCAATAGGAATAATTGATTTTTACTTTGAAAAGTATTTTGGTGAATTTTAGAGATCATAAATGTAGCTAGTAATTTTATGTAACAATCATTAAACTAAAATAAAGAAAATAGAGAAAAAATTTATCATTACATAAACGAATTAACGACTAATTTCAATTTCAACTAAAGATGAAACAATAATAATTAATTGTCTTTCATCAGAAATGAAAAATTAACTAATACAACTAAAAGTAGTTTAACTGCAAGAGTAGTTAAGAAATAATCTTCATATGCTTGAACAAGAAAAGATTCAATAAATAATTTTATTCTATCAAAGAAATAGGTAAGAGTTTAGAGAATACAACTCATTAAGCTTCCATCTAGTAATTTGTACAAGCTTTGGCGTTGTCTAGGAGAGGGGGAGCATCATCAAAAGATTTTCCAACCAACCATAGACCTAATAGTCTCATGTACCTCTTCCATTTGGAAGGGCCTGATCCTTCAAGAGGGTAGCAAACTAAGGATTAGACCTAAATGCCACTTTACAATATAAGTCTAGCATTTATAACCTACGCGTAACTAGTCGATCACACACTATAGGTACCTCCTTTCTAGGATAACCATCTGACTAGAAGGTGTATTTGGTTCATGTGAACTGACCGTCACATGCTAAATGTAGTGCCACCTTGTCCAAGGTTTTATTAAAACTACACACATGTTTTGTCAAACTTCACCACCCTTACTCGACTTGTCTATACTAGAATACAACTGACTCACAAATCATGCAGGTTCAACTAACCCACTAGACTCTTATCCAATAGTCTTATGTCTACTGACATTAACAACCATAATGACCTTCATGATAATATGACATTAACCGACCACTTATTAATTGTAACCCACAAAAACTAACCTGAGATAGATCCTAACAATTCATTCATTGACCTCAAGATCAACTGATCAATTAACATAGGACTTAATGTAATAGCCTTAAATATTCAAATAATCATACATGGGTTTCATTAAATTCTGTTTTACAGAATTTGTTGCATTAAAAGATTGGAACTGATTCACCTGAACTGAATATTGGTTTCTTATTGCATGAGTATCAGTTTGTTATATTTAATAGATCACATTAACTTAATCTAATGGTGAGATTCACATAATGTTGCTCAACATATCATGACATAGGTACATGAGCAACCTTTATTCTTAGGCATTATGCATCAGTTGTACTTCGACTACTCAAGATAGAAAGTACTCGACTAAATAGAGAAATTTTCTTTTAGTTATTTCCTCCTTTCCTTTTAATGAGTATTATTTTCTCTATGAAATAGTAATACATGATTAATCTTTGCATTTCAATCAGTTATGAACTAGATACATGCATCATCCACAAGGCAGTACAAAGAAAACATAATGAAAAGAGATCCAAATTGGATTTCATTATCACTACTGTATCGTGCCTAGGGAAAACTTTAAGAAACCCCCCCCTTGGACAAGGTGTAAAAACCTGGCGAAATTTGTATAATTCCGAGGAAAATTTTAATTTTACTGGCTAATTTTTGCAGTTTACGGAGAAAAATAATAATTTCCATTGGCGAATTAGCCATGATTGCTCAAAGTTTGTGAAAAATCCTGGCCAATTGTACTATTTTTAAAACCCAAAAAATAATTGCATGGGCGAATGGTAATGTTTTTAAAACCAGAAAAATATTTGCATTGGCAATTTCAACCTATTTTCAAACCATAAAAATAAAATATTGGTGATTTCAAGCTATTGTCAAACCATAAAAATAAAATATTGGCGATTTCAAGCTATTTTCAAACCATAAAAAAAAATATTGGTGATTTCAAGCTATTTTCAAACCATAAAAAAAAATATTGGCAATTTTAAGATATTAACTTTAAGTAATTAAAACATGTGGCACACAGTTGTCAACTCTCTGCCTGGAAGATTGCCCATTAGAAAATCTCACGACCTAGCGATTCTTAACCTCGAGATCTAGAGACTAAGGGAAACTAAACTGGCACTCGCCAATTCTCGATCACAAATGTTAAGTCCTCGTCACTGCAGCGACTTGGAGATAATGGTAACTTTAACCCTTGTCGCGTACTCGCCAACATAAAACTGTTTATCTCAGACCAACTCGAGACCTCACGACCGAAGCAATTTCACTAACAATCTCCAGCTCAGTAACATAAAATGCTAACACCCAAAAAGCTAGAGACCTTGTGATGTAAACCCAAACCAACTTGTCGCCAACTTGCGGCTTGATCACGTCTTTAGACATTTTACCTCGCGAGCTAGTGATAACCATAAAACTTAACCACAAACTATTTGGTCGCTAGCTCGCAACCTAAAAATTTTAAGGCTTGGATGTTGACTCGTTCCTGAGGGACTAGTTTGAAGGTTTCTCTTGAGTCAAGGTTGATTAGACAAGCGAAGACAATAGTTTCAGAGGCATAAAAGGATTTGATAGCTTCTGAGTTAGAGATGGGAGATCACGGATTTCTCTGAGAAATAAGAGCTTAGTTTGCTTGTTGTCAGGGATTTTGAAGCAGAATTTGTCCAATCAAGGAAGAATAAAATCAGAACAAAATCGTTCACAATAGATGAGCCTTAGCAAGATTCAGTGGATTTGATAGGCATGATGATGACTTCTAGAGTCTACAGTCATGTTGAAAACCACCAAAATGATAATTTTTCACGTGAATGAGCATCACCAAATGAAGTGTGAAAATGTTATAAATACAATGGAGTGGTGACTTAATTGGTAGAAGAGAAAATAAACCTTTTTCATTTTCTGAGAGTGGTTTTTTTCCTCAGAAAGGAAGATGATGTTTGAGCAGGATCGTGCATGGAGTTGTACTTGTTGTGTGCTCTATGATACCGGATGGGTGTTTTTTTGTTTTCTTCTGTGTGAGTTTGTTTATTATCAGAGGGGTTGTGAAAGTGAGAAGGATTTCCAGAGGGGGTGTGAAAGCCTTTTCTTGTCAATAAGGGCCAAGCATGGCACATCCTCTGCTTCTACTCTGCCATAGGATGGCAAGGGGTTTAAAGAAGGAGCCCGCAAAGGAATGAAAGAAGGATTTGTTTGGGTGGGGAGTGACAACCAGTCATCTTTGTGACGACATGGAAGCTGCAACCCCTCCCCAACAGATTACATTTACCCTAAAGCTCCTATTTCCACTTTCCCTGATCGTGGGCATGAAGGCTCAAGTTCATCTTTCCATTTTCTTTGTTTCTAGGCATGAAGGCTTCCTCCTCTATTTGGAAATGATCTGTTAGACTTAGACAGAATGTAACATCTCACATTCCATCCGAAATGAAGGCATCAAGGTGATAATGGCATGGCTCAAGCAGTTTTGCAAGTTGTATAGTCATTGGGGTTCCTTTTTCTGGTTCCAGTAGTGATTCTAGACTTTAGGTGAAGGGAGCAAGTTGTATACTGTATACTGTATAGTCATTTACAGAGCAAATGAAAAGCATTTAGTTTCAAGCTTTGTGTAGGTTCTTGAAGGAGTTATATATAAATTTATTTTGTGTATAATTCTATCTCTTTCAAATGATCAGAATCATGAGATTTAACTTTTTTCATTTGTTGCATTGTTATGGTGTATGTAATTTTTCATTTAATGCTTCTTAGTCCTATTATGCCTAGGAATGCAAAATTTCTATTAGTCTAGAATCATATTAAATAATTAAGGATTCACCTCATTGTAATTGGTGGGCGGATTATAGACAGTCATAGAACACCTCCATATATATTACATAAACATCCATAGCATATAAAATCATAAGAGTATTAAGAATGAAAGTATTAAACACCACAATAGATTATTAGATAAGAATACAACATATTACATAATTAGTAAAACATCAAGACAACTTGATAATAAACTTCAATAAGATTCATTTGCAGATAAATAGGAATGGATTATGAAATTATCAGTAATGCCATTACATACACAACCCAGATTCATATGTAAACTGAAAAACCCTTGACCATTCAATTCACAGTGAAAACATAAATTCAACACAAAGAGTCAAAGACAATTATGTGAAGATCTCATTTCTCAAAGTGCAAATGATATTGATATTATATTCATAATGATATCAGAAAGTAAATTCACAATGTGATTCAACTATGCACTTATCAAATTCTTGAATAGTTGAGCTATTATAACTATATAAGAATTTTCAAGTTCAACATCATTGATCAATAAAAGTGGCAACCTCAACCTGAGGATTCAACAAGCTTAGGATTACTGTGAAGAATCTTGGGTAGCAACCTCAACATGAGATTTCTTCTTTGGCTTTGGCATGGCTTGCCACCTGTCCACCTCTTTCTCTATTGGCCAACTGAATGCCTTTACCTCTTCCAACATTGCAACTGAATCTGTCCATCTGGCATCTGTAACTACCCTGAACTCAACAATAAACTTTGCATGGTCAACCTCAACCTTGAACAGTGAATCAAGCAGACCATTAAGGAAATCAACATCAACCTGTTCATTTACATGCTTGATTATTTTTTCTTTCTCCAGAATCAAATCAAATTCACTGGTCCAATCAGAAACTGATTTCAAATCTCCATTACTACTGTAGACACTTAAAAATAATTATTTTAATTATTTTTAATTCCTCGCATAATTAATTAATTAATTATGTTAATTCAAATTAATCTCAATATTAATTAAATATAATTAATATTGTCACTATAGCATATGATTGATTTATTTAATAAATCAATCCCTTTCTTTATTCTTCTAAAAAAATCAAATCCTCACAAATCTTCCTCTTAGCCAATTAATTTCAAATCATCTTCTTAATTCATTCTTCTAGAAACTCCCTAAACTCACTTAACATTATTCTTCTAATTTTTTATTCCCTCCACTCATTCTCTCTCCTAGTCAAATTCTCCTACAAATATTAATCTCACCTAACAATTCCTCTAATCCCCCTCCTAATGAGTCGTTAATGGTTAATCATCATGATCACTCACAAAGTCAACTCTTTGTCCTTTTCATCTAGCCACTAGCTTTAAATGCTCTTTTCCTAGGTGAATGTAAGATTTTTGAAATCACACATTCCTCTAGGCATCCCCACTCCCAAGGAATTTTTAATTCCTTTTTATTCCTCCAGTCCCCATGATATCCTTTTTTGGAGAATTTTTAATTCCTCCAATGCATCTTGTGGAGTGTGGAGATACGAAATGCCTTTAAGGCATAATTCTTGGTCTCCACACCCTCTCTTGGACCTTGTGTGAGATCACAAGTAAATCTTAGCCCTTCATCTCAAATTCATCATAGCCATCTGTTTCCCTCTCCTTTTCCTATAAACTAGGGCTCCATCCCTTCATTCAAAACATCTTGAAATCCAGTAAGTTTATGCTGCCCTTTTGAGCCCAAGAAATCATCTTGGCAACTTGATCATCTCATCCTTATCATTTTTCAAATCCATTCCATTTGTGCACAACATTGGAGAGCCATCCACATCCAGCAATCAAAGGAGCACATCAAGTGGAGCATTATCAAGGGGCGCCTTCACTTCATCAAGCTCAATCCGAAGGAGAAGGTAAAATAGCAAAGTGAAATGGTCTTTTAATGATATTTTAGTATTCTGCATGTTTATTTCGTTATGTTTTGATCATGACCTTCAAATTTTTCTCTTTTTTTGCCATATCTTCTTTATCTCAACTCCATTTTCCTCCAAACTTCACCAGATTCTCCGCATTGCCATTTTCCACATTTCCTTCCTTGGAGGCCTTATCCCAAAAATCCACTTTTTGAAGCCCAAAATCCCATATTTCTCTATTTTTAGGGTTTGTCATAACTCCTTCCCCTTTTATCCAATCACCTCCAAATTTTTCTCATATTATCCATCTCCAACTTTTGCTTCTTTGTCCCTCTTGGACAAATTTTCCCATTCCTTCATCTCTCCTCCAAAATCCCCATTTTTCGTTTGACTATCCCTTGGAAAGTGGCAAAAACCTAGTCAAACCCCATTTACCCATCAAAGCTTTCTTCAAATCCACATTTGTCATTAGTAAAAAAGTTTTTATTCATGTTTTTCTATTCATTCCTAAAAAATAAAAATAAAATTAATATTTTTGTCATTTTGTTGTTTTTTGTAGGACGCTTGTTGAAGACTCTATTTTTCCAAACTACTAATCAAGTTGTTTTGTAGGACGCTTTTTGAAGACTCCATTTTTCAAACTACTAATCAAGTGGTTTTGCAGGTTGCCTAGCTGATTCAATCAAATATTGTGCATTTATTTAAATTAGGCACCTAGATATTAATTAAAATGGAATGAACCATTGTCTTATGCGTCTTTAAGAAAAGCGTAAAGGTAGGACAACCTAATGCTTATAAATTTAATGGAAAATGTTTTAATTGCAACAAGTTTGGTCATAGAGAAAATCAGTGCAGATTTAGAAATAATCAGAATAACTCACCCATCGGTCAATGTTCCAAATGCAACAAAGTTGGTCATAATTCAGAAAATTGCAGAATGAATGTGAAATGCTATGTTTGTGGTAGATTTGGGCATTTATCTAATCAATGCATAACACAAACTAGTCAAGGATATGGAAAGGCTATTCAGAGGAATAATGTAACTTGTTATGCATGTAACAAGATTGGACATATTACAAAATTATGTAGAAGCAAGAATAAACTGACAAACAATAAAGGATATAGTTTGAAGGGAAAAGAAAAGGTAGATGAATTAAAGCAAGAATTTTCAAAACAATGGATTAAGAAGAGTGATCAGAGATCTGATGAATCTGTCTATGCATTGATAGAATAGAGTAACCCTCCACCAGTAGGAGATTCTTCATCTAACTGAGGAATAACCTTTAGGGGGTATTGCAACAAGTTGAAAATCATGCATTCTACCCTCGGTTGATGGTGAGAAGATACATTTATTCTTTACCAACAGATGTGTTAAATTTTCACTTAACTGACGAGCATTTAATGTGGTTGTTGGAAGATATTTCATTATATAGCACCAAAAATCCCTCGCTTTCGACTCACCAAGCATTCAAATAATCAGAGAGCATGAAACTGAGCAAGGGCATTCTAAGGCGAAGCTGCGAAGTGACTTTTAGGCATTCAGATAATTTCAGCTAAGAGGTATTTATCAAATGGAAACCTCATCTTATGTTCTTGAGTTTATTGCAAACCCTACCATTGTTGAAAACGTTAAACGCCCCAGACCCACATTTAAGATTATCCCTGAAATTGCAAAGAAGGATGATTTCAAAAATTCTGACGGGTGCAGCAATTGCTGAAGACCCTAGAATCTACATACATTGCAACATAGAAGACCTAGGGACTGAGGATTTAAAGAAAATGTTTAATGATGTTATTATCAATGAACAAGGTGTGATTAAACCTAAACATAAGATTGTGGAAGACTTAGGTTTTGTAGAAATTCTGAACATTCTCGTATTTTCGAAGGAAGTCATAAGACTTGTATTGAGCAGAGTCCATGGAGAATTCATGTGGTTAGAGTCAGTTTGCAAGATATCTAAGGAAGCAATTAAGGCAGTTACAGGTTTACCTTCAACTGGTAGTAGGCCTGATAAAACCAAGAAAATACCTAACAAGGGAGTTATGGAGTTAACTAGAGCCACATATGATAATAGATCACTTAGAGTCAATGATGTTAATGATATAAATGTGAGATATGTGAGTATGATACTAGGATATAAAACAACACATGCAAATAGACTAAATTTGGTTTCTAGCCTTTGTATTCATAGTGCATATGAGATGGTGAACAACAATGTTAAGATTGATGTTTGTGAATGGCTTAAAGATGAACTGATTGACAACTTGAAGAAGATTAAGGGACATAAGAAAGGTAATTTCCATTTTGGGAACCTACTAGTATGCTTGATGCTATACTTTACCAAAGAGATACTTGATATAGGTCACAAAGATTTTGGTTATGACATCTCGATAGGCAAACAGATTAAGGAAGCTTTCACCAGTATGGGCACTGACAATAATAAGAACATTATAGATTACTTCAAAACATTTCAAACTAAGATGAGAGAAAGAGAGAGATTATCGCAAAGCATAATTGATAAGTATGACAAGAAAATTTGTTTTGTCATTAAGCGAGATGAGACTTGGATTGAAGAAGTAAGCCCTAGAACTATTTGGGTTACTGAGATGGGTTATGAGGTAGACCTACCTATTTTGGAGACATATGCAAAAGCTCTACTTGATGCACCAAGGGAGCCATCTAAGAAATTCTTTGGTAGTGCTGAAACAATTGAGAGTAATGTATCTATGCTAAAGAGGAGAAAAAGAAGAGAAAAATTTATTAGAGATGCATCTAAGAAGGTCAATGAAATTAAGGAAAATGTCATGAATATCAGTGGTATATCAGCTAGTGAGCTTGAAGGACTGCAACCAGAAGCACATATTTCACAGGTTGTAACATCTTCTGATACTGACAATGGGAAGGTAGACGAGTTTAAAAGAG
Source organism: Cryptomeria japonica (assembly GCF_030272615.1). Lineage (NCBI taxonomy): Eukaryota > Viridiplantae > Streptophyta > Pinopsida > Cupressales > Cupressaceae > Cryptomeria > Cryptomeria japonica. The sequence goes on along the minus strand of NC_081407.1, from coordinate 103,217,100 downwards.
ATGAAAGGAAGAAGAGAAAACCCTCACCAGTACCCTCTCCTTCACCTAAAAGGCCTAGGACACTAAGGAAGAAGCAGCAGGCAGTTAGGGAACCTCAAAAGAAACTTACACCAAAGAAGAAACATACACCGGTTACCCCCAGACTGGATGATCTACTAGATGAGATAACACAAGAAGGCAATCTGGTAAATGTGAACAAATTGTATGATTCTTTTAAGGATCCTAACAAAGAAACTATTGAAGAAAGCATCATCTTACATTTGGATATTTACAAGAAAGTTTTGATAGAAGTAATTGATGACTTACCTAATGACTTATACATGAGATTGGAAGCTAAAAGACTATATATGATGGAACTAGATAAGAAGTTGAAAGTTGGAGCACTTTTGGCTGTACATCTAGTAAACTCTAAAGAAGTGATAGATGAGTTTATATCTGAAGCAAACTGGTCAGTATTTGTCATTGGACATCGGCAAGTAAGCCTGATGGCTATAAGAGTTAAGGAAATTTCATATGAGATTGCAGATAAATGGGACATATTTTTTGTTGAGAAGGAAAAGCAAGAGGAAAGAAATAGACCGAAAGTGGAAAAGACATTCAAGGTATATCAGAAAGATAAAGGAAAATGTAAAGTAGGTGGTGTACCTACTATAAAAGTAATAGATAACATACCTCCACTAGCTCAAAACATCCCTCCATTAACTTCAACATCACCGGTACATACATGATGATACTAACCCGGAGTCATAAATACTTTTTACAATGAATGTAGGTACACATGACATAAACATTGTTGTGGATAAAGAGACCACAAAGGTTAAGGCAGATGATATTAAGGGTGGCAATATCTCTGAGATACTGGCACACACTGTTGACTCTCAGGAAACTGGGATACTGACACAAGATAAGCAACCGGAGACTAAGAAACCAATAGAGGTCAAGACAACTAACACAGAGCAACCAGAATTAGAGAAACCATGTTGAGTCTAGGAAACCAGTAGTTGCAGAGGTTCTTAATCAAACTAAGAAACCATCAAAGGTAGAGGTACAAACATAGACAGATCCACCGGAAGAGAATGTAAGTAAAGTGGAAGCATATGATGGAAATAAAGAGGATATAGTGAAGGTAATTAGACAAACATCTGTTGAGAAGAAACCCATAGCAGAAATGAGCACATCTATAGATGAATTTAGACCTACTAACATAAAAAAGGTTATATTGGATTCTATCAAGAGGATAATTGATTGCAATACCTTATCATTTAAGGCAATTGATAACACATTACCTATTCTGAAGATGATTATACCTAATTGTCAGGTAGATCACATTAATGATTCTATAGGTAAATTAGACACATTGTCCAAATTCATTGTTGATAATGTAATTGCCATAGATAAAGTGAATGAGGATATCATTAAGGAGAGAGTTGAGGAAGATAAAAATACATTCTTTGAGAACACTATAAAGAATTGTACCGATTACTTGGACACACTTTTGTCGGTACTCAATTCTACAATTTTGGAGTACAAGGAGTTATATAGAGAAGCATGTAAACCACACTATTTGACAAAGGACATTGATGAGGAAATTAAAAAGACACAGAAAGAGATTGATGATATTGCAGATAACATGATAGGTTCATCTGGACTTATATCAATTTTTGAGCAGGAAATGACAGTTTTTGAGGAGAAGTTGGAGAAACTTAAGAAAGAGAAGGCATGAATAAGGTCCAAAGCCCGGGAACTAAAGAATAAACTTGGTTCAAGGTTGGATAGTCTGATTACTTAGAGAATTGAATTATCTAAGGCAACAGTTTAAGGAGAACGAACACCGGACCAACAAATGCACTATCTCACCGGTATGATCCAGCAGACTGAGGCAACTCTAATTGACAACAACAAGTTTATGTAGAGTTTGAATCTAGTTTTGGTAGACATCTTTTAGATTGTAACCAACCAGTTACAGACCTTTAGGTAGTATTTTTGTACTCTTTTGATTATTTATGACATCCTTTGTCATTGATGTCAAAGGGGGAGTAGTGCAGAGAAAAATGCATGTACAGAGGAGATCACTTGCTTAGGGGGAGCATATCTTTTTGAATTTTAGTTTTGGATAACAGTTTTGGATTTTTCTCATATATTTTGCCATCAATGCCAAAGGGGGAGATTGTTGGCATTCTACACTTATATGAGAATAGTTGATGTTGTCATTGATGGCAACCAACTGGCAACCAACCGGCAATAGGTTTCTACATTCACTGACATCACAAACTTTATGCACTGGTAGGCGCTTACACCGACATTCAGATTACATAGGCAAAAAAGCATATCGACACTTAGGCCGACATGGGATGAACTTTTTTTTATTCTAATATAATTATCTTTTGTAAAGTTGACTTGGTATATTATAAAAGACTCATATATGTATGAGATCTTATAGGTCATTTTGTTGTGAAAATAGTAGTAGTATGGTGAAATGAATAGGAAATTATTGTATAAGGTGATATAGTGGACAACAAAGGTTTTGGTTAATGTCTGAGCTTAAACTGGTACTGAAATTGGCATTAGAGATGCTATTTTGAGCAGTACATTGTATTGGATTTGATTATCCATTTTGTAGTCAGTGAGACTCTTCATTGAGCAGTGAGCTCTAGGCTGTTGGCCTCCCTGCATGTGCAGGCCCCTATTATAAGTAGTATTTATTTATTGGCCAGTGAGTAAATATTATGGGTCACAAATACCACTGAGGTTTTTCCCACACCGGGTTTCCTCGATAAAATATCTTGTGTTATGGCGTGTCTCTATGTTGTCTCTGTTATTCTGTTTACTGCATTAATTCTTGTTTACCGGTACACTGTTTTGGGTTGCAAAGTTCTAAATAAGTTTAAATATTTTGCTAATCGGTTAGACACTGATTCACCCCCCTCTCAGTATCTTTGGGACTGTCATTGAATCTAATTGTAGACACCTAGAAGTTGCATAATGAATTAAGTGAATTTTATTCATTTAATTATTCTTAATTCTTCCTATTAATTAAATTAAGATTTAATTAATATCCATATTCTTCTAATCGCCTATTAATTGAATTAAGATTTAATTAATATATCCTTCTTCTATCTAAGCCATTTAATTAAATTTATATTTAATTAAATACCCCTTCTAGCCCATTTAATTAAATCCCCCTTCTAGCCCATTTAATTAAATTTACATTTAATTAAATCCCCCCACTTGCAAAATCCTACAAATGCAAGTTGCAACCACAATTGAAATAAATTAATTTTATTTTAATTAAATTCTATTTTCCCCACCCACTTGCATTATCCTACATCTCCCACTTGCCTCTCTAAACCCCCTTCTAGATTCTTCTAATCCCTTCTAAATTAGCCCAACCCATCTCCTAAATATTTTCACATCCCTAAGCAAAGGGAAGTCACTTCTCAAAACCCTTAAAGTCTTTGAAAACCACTAAAGGCTTTATTTCTTCAACAAGTTAACCTTGAAAGTATTCCAAACCATTAATGGTTAACTCAACCTTCTTGCATGGTTAGAGACTTTTTGCCTAACTCAACCTTCATCTAACCCACGGGTCTCATCAAGCATTCATGGCTTTGACCATGGTTATCCCTTTAACCCTTACACAAGAGTTTATCCTTTGGGTAAAAGCTTTATCCAATGGATAATCTTAACCTAACCTTATCCCTTACCCCCTAGGGTAACCATGAGGTCTTCTCAATCATTTAATGCTTCTTTCATCTCCTCTCAAGTAGTCTTATGTTGACAATTATTGCCATTTCATTGGTGAGAATTGTGAACATGGATTGATAACTTTCAATCCTGGCCCTTGATAAGATTATCCAATCTTGACCATCCATTGCCCTATTTTCCCTATAAATAGAGCCCATTCCTTCTTCAAAACAATCAAGTCTTTGTGCATCAAACTTATAGTCTCATAACATTAAGCATATTATCTCTCTTTGATTAAATATCATTTTAGATCATCTTGATAGAATTATAATCTTAGATATATCATGTTAATTTCATATCATGTTAGCTTCATCTTAGTATCATTTTCATACTAGTTTAAGCTTCATATCAATATCTTGAATCCTATCATCACTAAGATCATAGTTACATTTCATTTAGATCTTAGAATCATTTAAATCTCATTCTTTAGGTTGTCATCTTAAAGAATCAAGTGCTCTTCCAAGCTGAGAGCCACCTTGAATCTTGAAGATCCTTGGAGATAGAGGAACATGGAATGATTTTAAAGAGTTTATATTCATTTAACTTGATTTGTTTGGATTTCTAACCTCTAATGAAATGTTTCATGTGTGTGTTTGAATTCTTTTCTCCTATTACAAGCTGATACCACATTTTTAGCATACATTTCTTCTCTCATCTTGGAAGAGCACTCGATTCTTTACAATGACAACCTAAATAATGAGATTTAAATGATTCTAAGATCTAAATGGAATGCAGCCATGATATTAGCTAATGATTTTAGATATGAAACTATAGGATGATAGGATGCAAGATATTGATATGAAGCATGAACTAGCATGAAAATGATACTAAGATGAAGCTAACATGATATGAGATTAACATGATATATCTAAGATTATAATGCTATCAAAATGATCTAAAATGCTATTCTATCAAAGAGAGATAATATGCTTAATGCTATGAGACTATAAGTTTTATGCACAAAGACTTGATTGTTTTGAGGAAGGAATGGGCTCTATTTATAGGGAAAATAGGGGAATGGAGGGTCAGGACAGGATGATCTTATCAAGCACTAGGATTAAAAGTTATCAATCCATGTTCACAATTCTCACCAATTAAATGGTGACAATTGTCAACATAAGACTACTTGAGAGGAGATGAAAGAAGCATTAAATGCTTGAGAAGACCTCATGGTTACCCTAGGGGGTAAGGGCTAAGGTTAGGTTAAGATTATCCATTGGATAAAGATTTTACCTAAAGGATAAACTCTTACGTAAGGGTTAAAGGGATAACCATGGTCAAAGCCATGAATTCTTGGTGAGACTCCTGGGTTAGATGAAGGTTGAGTCAGGCAAAAAGTATCTAACCATGCAAGAAGGTTGTGTTAACCATTAATGGTTCGGAAGACTTTCAAGGTTAACTTGTTGAAGACATAAAGCCTTTAGTGGTTTTCAAAGACTTTAAGGGTTTTGAGAAGTGACTTCCCTTTGCTTAGGGATGTGACGATATTTAGGAGATCAGTTAGGCTAGTTTAGAAGGGATTAGAATAATCTAGAAGGGGGATTAGAGAGGCAAGTGGGAGATGTAGGATAATGCAAGTGGGTGGCGAAAATATAATTTAATTAAAATAAAATTAATTTATTTCAATTGTGGTTGCAACTTGCATTTGTAGGATTTTGCAAGTGGGGGGATTTAATTAAATGGCTTAGATAGAAGAAGGGTATATTAATTAAATCTCAATTTAATTAATAGGCGATTAGAAGAATAGGGATATTAATTAAATCAATCTTAATTTAATTAATAGGAAGAATTAAGAATAATTAAATGAATAAAATCCACTTAATTCATTGTTCAACTTTTAGGTGTCTACATGTTGCCCCTCTTTGAAGTGATGTGTGTGCACATTTTGATTCAAAGAAAATTTGTCAGATATGATGTTTGTGTCGAAATGTCGATATGATGTCCCAGATTTGATGAACGATATTGATGATGTCTAAGATATGAAGAATTTATTTGATATGACAAGTTGATATGAGATTGATGTTGTAATACCCCACCCAAAACCACAAAGGAAAACCCACAACAAGGGTGAAACAATTTTTTTTTAAAAGTATAAACATCATAAGTGAATTTACACAACATGCATGATAACACAAGTGAAATACTTACACTAGAACTCCTTAAGGGTTACCAACGAAGAATTAACTTCAAGAATAAATTCCACAAAATCATAAATCCACATATACGCATCATTAACTCAATGATCACAAGAAGCCATAAGAAAATAAAGATTCATCATAGAAAGATTGAAAGGATACAACATAATTTCCACTTCAATAAGCATTTACTAACATCATCAAGGAAACTGATAAAAACATCCAAACATAGGATTACATTGCTCTTCCAATACATAGCTTCTCAATAAACATAAGGGATAGATCTCATCCAATTACAAGGTTACGTAAGATCAATATTACAATGATAAAATGACCACATAGGTCTAAAAATACCAATAATCTTCAAAACATGAGATGAAGCATGAGCCACGAACCACAAGAACACCTACGAAGCCAATCCTCACATGAAGGTACAAATCCAAACATCTGATGGGAAGTGACACTACCACCTGACCATGTTATTCCCAAATGGAATCACCCCACCGTGCTAGGAGATAGCTGAGGACCCTCAAACAAGCATAAGCATGACATGGTCGACAAAACAATATGACTCCAGGACAACAAAAAAGACTCCACAATAATCCAAGTGACTCAACTTCACAAACATAAGTGAACTGACATCACAAAACACAAGTGAACCAAATGAGAGAGTGTCATCGCATAGCTTAAGATGGATACCATGGTACAACCTCCATAGGTCTCAGCTCACTGTCATGGTAACCTTTCCCGACCTCCAGCTCCAACTAAGTCTTATGTGGACCCTACTAGCCTTTCGTGAAGACAAGGTGGTTGGTTTGCCATTCCAGGCCTTCTCGCCACATTATGATCCCTGTACTAGCACTCACCTATGCACGAGGTACAATTATCTTTATTAATGTTATGATACTACCCACCTAATCAATTCATTAGATTACTAGTTATTATCTAACTTTCACTGGGCCGTAATACCTACCACTTTGGGTGCAACCCCCAAGCGAAAGCCACTTTCTCAAAGGACACTACACAAGCATGGTCACTCCTCAAGGACCCTATGGCGAAGTAGACAGCCATAACACCACTATTAGAAATAAGTGGTCAAACAAGGACATACTGACTCTTGACTAACCATAAGACAAAGACACTACATGGTTAAGACAACGGAGCCAACATATATCTCTTGCTAAAAGGTACCAATTACACCACCATAGGGTGACTGAACCACAGACCAAAATATCACAATAAACACTTGCAAGGATGGCTAAATACATCAAGTCCGCACTCAGACAATCTTTGAGAATATCAGCATCATAAGCACTTGCAACATCATTGATTGAAAAAAAAATGAAATAAAACACTCTTGCAATAGTCACATTATTCAATTCTCAAATCAATGTTCCATCAGAAATGAAATCCACATTATACATTCAACTGATTATAACATGAATTCCAACAGGCATTTAAATCATTTTTAGAATATATCCAAAACTACCAATTTGAATCTCTAATTCATGCCTTGGAGGCCGGTGAGGGCTCAAAGCTAAGCGGGGGTCAAACTAACCTGCGGTTGTGTTGCTGCCGGGGGCAACAGACACTACCTATCGGTAGTGCTGCTACCACTGGTAACAACCCTATCGACTGGTGGCTGCTGCTACCAATCGGTAGCACTGCCGCTACCAACCAGTAGCACTGCTACCAACCAGTAGAGAAACTGCCAACCGGTAGTGCCCACTACCAACTGGTAGTGGTATTGCCGACCAGTAATGTCCACTACCAACCGATAGCGGTACTGTCGACCGATAGTTCTACTACCTGCGGGTAGCAGACACTACCAACCCACATGATGAGGCAAGCCCATCACGAGAGCAGTAAAGTCCACAAGAGAGGCACAAGAAACATGCCTCCAAGCATTCTAAAACCGAAAAGACACAAAATCAATAACCACAAGGGACATTCCATTTCCAGAATTATTTCACAGGCACACACATACAGTGCCAATTTCCAAAATTTCAAGGAGGAGTTTACCAGCAAGGTAGATGGTGAAATAAACACACTGGAAAGAATAAGTAGCAAATTCTTGACAGTAAGAAGCAAGGATGCACCCAACAAACCCAGTCTAAAATTATTTCCTTTCAAAAGAAGAGGTAAATCAAGAAGTTGTTTTTCAGAATCAAACACACAGCACATAGAGAAATGAACCATTTCCTTCCTAAATGCAAACATGTGATATAGATTTCAAAAAACCAACAATAATAAACACTATTTCTTCCATTCCAATTATTCCACAAACATCTACAAGAAAATTATATAAATTTCCACACATAGGAAGCAAACTAAAAATTTTAAAAAGAAAATTCAAAACAAGAAGGGAACCTCCAACCTTGAAGCAAATAGCAAGCAAGAGGTGAAGAAAATCTAGTCTTGCAACCAGTTCAAATTTCCAGCTCCTCCAGTAATTTTTCCCGAAATATTTTCTTCTCCTCCAAAATTTCTCTTCTTCTCCTATCGTGAATCCCTAGAATGGATGCCCAAAATATCTTTTTAACCTAAGATTCTAGGTTAAAGTTATTTCATCCAATCAGATTTAAATATTTTAAAACTAAAAAGGCAATCAGATTTATTTCTTTCCCAAAAATAATAATTATTTCCAATGATTAAATTAAAAAGGCCAAAATGGAAAAATAAAAAGGGAAGCTTTTATTTATTTCTTTTTCCATAAATACTTCCTTCAACATAAGTATTTAACCTTTTTAAATGGCTAGGCAATTTATTTATTTCACAAAAAATATCAATGCAACTTTACACAATAAATTAAGCCATTTAACCATTTAATCTAGGAATTCATCAATTTAATAAATCAATAATCACAGAGCATAATAATTAAATGATTACGCCAACACAAGATAATATCATCCATTTAATTTAAATAATCATTTAAATAAACGGAAATACACAAAACCAAGACAAATCAAATGACGACTCTCAAATGACCAAACCAAGACACCATGACATGCATAACAACCAGACGGGGAAACACAACCGATTGACAACACTCACATGAGTGTAACTATAGTCAAGCTAGGGTACAACAACTATCTCCTCCACTCCCATTGGATATATATGCTCAGACCTATGAAACTAGGTGGAGTCGATACCCCTTACCTATCCGGTACTTGTACCTGCAATGTCCTGCACCAAGGAACCACACGTGCATATAGACAATATACAAACAGACATGATAAACACACCGATCAAGGAGAATCATGACGTTCCCTGTCTCACTGGAGTGAGTGAAGGAAAATCATCCCCATGCATCCCAATACACTTGCAAATATGCAACATATAAATAATGCATCACAATATAAGGGAAAAGTGTCAGTCCATGATAATGATCCATAAAAAATAACATTACTCATAAGCACTGAAATACTGCATAAAATCATACACCATAAATCTAGTTAAAGTATGAAATAATATTGCATAATATCCGAATCAAAATAAAATAATGTTCCATAGAACAGTCACTAAAGTAACTCAAAACATACCAAAGAGGTTGATCGAGGAGGGGTACTACATCCTCCCCCCCAAGCCTAGGCTTACTTGTGGAAGCCTAAAATAGATAAGAATAAAGCTCTCATCTTCACTGCATCTTCCCAAGTCACAAAGGAATCATCACTGGGGTCCCATAGGACCCTTACCTGCTTGATGGTATGACCCCTGAGTGTCAAATCCTAATGCTAAAGGATGCACACGGGCTCCATGGAAAGTTTCCTATCCTCGACCTGCAAAGCATTCCAATCAAGAACATGGGTCACATCACAATGATAAGGATGAATAATAGAAACATGAAAGACATCATGGATGCGGGATAGACTTAGTGGCAAGGCAAGGTGGTAGGCAATAGGTCCTATCCTCTCAAGGATCTCAAAATGGCCTACAAAACAAGGTGCCAACTTAGAACCCTTTCCATAACGGATCGGACTCTTCCACAGACGTACTCTCAAGAAATCATGGTCACCAACCGAAAACTAGCGATCGACTCTATGAGCATCGACATACTTCTTTTGCCTATCCTGGGCAGCAACCAAATGCCCACGAATCTGCTCAACTTGTTGTTCCATCTCACAAAGCAATTCCAAGCCTAAACACACCCTATCCTCCAACCGATCCCAACTCAAAGGAGTATGGCAAGGATGAACATACAATTCCTGGAAGGGTGACATGCCTATAGAGCTATGATATCTGTTATTATAAGCAAACTCCACAAGGCAAAGATATTCTTCCCAACGAGATTGCTAATCCATAACATACATGTGAAGCATGTCCTCCAAGACCTGATTCACACGCTCAGTCTGACCATCGGTCTCTGGGTGATAAGTTGAACTGAAGTTCAACTGGGTCCCCAAAGCATGCTGAAGTGAGGTCCACAAGGCCGATGTAAAGACAAGGTCTCTATCAGAAATGATCCGCCTTGGGATCCCATGCAACCTCACCACATCTTCCAAGAAGACTCATGCCACCACTGCTACAGTGTAAGAAGATCGAATAGGAACAAAATGAGAAAATTTGGTCAATCTATCAACAATGAGCATGATGGCATCATGACACCATGAAGAAACAGGCAACCCTACTATGAAATCCATGGAAATCATATCCCATTTCCAATCCGGTATCAAATTCAACTATAAAAGGCCTACAGAGTGTTGATGCTCCTCCTTCACCCGTTGACATTCCAAGCTTTTGGACATAAAATCAGCAATGTCACATTTCATACTAGCCCGATGATATATCTATCTAAGATCTACATGCATCTTCTTGACACCAGGGTGTGCCAAATAAGGTGCATGATGGGCCTCAATCATGATCAAAACATGAAGACCCTCCAAAGGAGGTACATAGATCTATCCAAGATGTCTAAGAAGACCATCTGACTCAAGAGTATATCTAGAATATCTACCCTCCAATGGTCTTCCAAACTCCGCCATGGCTCTAACATCCTGATACCAGGTGTCCTAAGGAAGAAATTCAAGAATTATCTCACTCAAGTCCATACCAAGGGACAATACTGCAACCTCATGCCACCTACGACTCAAAGCATTTGCCACTATATTCTCATTCTCCTGAATATAACGAACCTCAAAATCATACTCGCAGAGGAATTCCATCCATCTTCATTGTCGAGCATTGAAGTTCGGCTGCGTGAAAATATACTGCAAACTGCGGTGATCACCATGCATCTCAAATCGACGCCCCAATAGGAAATGTCTCCAATGAGCCAATGCATGCACTACAACTGCCAAATCCAAGTCATGAAATAGATATTTCAATTCATGATCCTTGATTTTGCGAGACTCATAGGCAACCACACGTCCATCCTGCATAAGCACCGCACCTATACCTTCTAAAGAGGCATATGTGCATACCATGAAATCTCTGGATTGGTCAGGAACTGCCAAAATTGGAGCACTAACAAGGAGTTCCTTCAAGGTATGAGAAGATAATTCACACTACTTTGACCAAGCAAACTTCTTCCCTTTCGTCTGAAGAGAAGTAATCGGATGGCCTATCTGAGAAAAGCTCTGAACAAAGCAACGGTAATATCCGGCCAAACCCATGAAACTTCAAACTTTAGAAATGTTGGTTGGTGTTGGATAATCAACAATAGCTTGGATCTTAGAAGGATCCATGGATATACCTTCTCTTGAAACTATATGACCAAGATAGCTCACCTTTGATTGGAAGAAATCACACTTTGCCAAATTCACAAAAAGCTGAATCTCCCTCAAGCACTGCAATACCTGACACAAGTGACCCTCATGCTCTTCCATGGATCTAGAATAAATCAATATGTCATCCAAAAAAAAAAGAACAAAGTGGTCAAGGTAGGTGCAAAAAACCCCATTCATAAGACTCATGAACATTGAAGGCGCATTCATCAACCTAAATGGCACCACTATGAACTCATAGTGATCATAACGAGTACGAAACACCATCTTATGAATGTCTGCATCATGAATGCACAACTAATGATACCCAGACTTCAGGTCTATCTTAGAGAACACCTTGGCTCCCTTCACCTGATCAAAGAGGTCATCAATTCAAGGCAATGGATATCAGTTCCAGATGGTTACCTTATTCAACTATCGATAATCAATGCATAATCGAAGAGAACCATCCTTCTTCTTGATGAAGATAACCGACGCACCCCAAGGAGAAACACTAGGACGAATGAATCCCTTGGCCAACAACTCCTCAACTTGCAACTTCAACTCACTCAACTCCTGAGTAGTCATCCAATATGGTGCTCTCGAAATAGGTTCCGCACCAGGAACCAAGTCAATGCAAAAATCTATGTCTCGTTTTGGAGGCATACTAGGAATATCCAAAGGAAACACATCCGCATACTCTCAAAGAATAGGGTGACCATCAAGAGTGATTTCTTGACTCTCTCCTGCCTCCATATCCTCAAGAGCAACTACAAAAAGCTGACACCCTTGACACATGCACTGCCTAAGTTGCATAGTGGAAATCATATGTAAGGATATTGATCACTGAACTCCAACGATCCTTACTCTCCTACCATGGTCATCTACACACTCTACTATCTTCTGATGATAGTCTACACGAGTGTTGTGAGATGATAACCAATCTATCCCCAATACAACTCCATAGGACCCCAAAGGAATGACTCAAAGGTCAGCTAAAGTGACAAAGGGTCCTAGGTCCAACTCACAACTGGGAACAAAGGCATCAAAAAACACTCACACACCGGTAGCCAACACTACTTGCCACCTATCTGCCTGCTTAGCAGACACTAACCCACATCTCTCCACAGTGGATGAAGAGAAAAAAGAATCTGAAGCACCAGAATCAAAAAAGTATAGAGATAGGGGTACCACGCAACACACCTGTGGTCTCAATCATAGTACTCTGATGCTCAGCCTGGCGATCATCCACCACTGGAAAAACTCTATGAGATCTACCTGCATCCCCCATTGTCGGCTCTGATGTGGCTGGAATCTGACTGACCGACTGATGCAAATGTCAAGGACACAGAGTGGCCTTGTCGCCAAACTGACCACAAGTGAAGCAAGCTCCACTGCCAGGTCCTCTACTTCCAGATTGTCCACTAGACTGCTGAAAGCTCTCCCCACTAGGGGCCTAGGATGCTCCCTAAGAAGAATTCCCTAGAAAGGTCTGCCTACCCCTCAGCTATCTCCTTCTCTTCCAGGACTTAGAGATGCCACCCTGGTGGCCCTAAGACTGCTTTAGTCTCGGCGGCTACTACTGCTACTATTGTCCACCCTTGGTAGGTGCCTGAGGACCCCTAAAAGGTGCAACAGTCTGGGACTGATTCCCTCTACCTCTAGACCCACTCAAAGGATCACTCCCAATATGAATTCCAGACTAGCCGCCATGAGCACGACTATGGTTCTGCTCTACCAACTTGGCTTTCGCCATGGCTACCTCTACTGACGTAGGCTCAAAAACTCTCACTCCTCCACTAATGCAGTCATTAAGACCCCTCAAGAAGTGCTGCACAAGCATATCCTTGTCATTGCCGATCCTGACATACTATTTGAGCTCATAGAACTTGTGCTCAAACTGATCCACTAACAACTCAAACTAGCACAGAGCATAGAACTCATCTGCTCGTGACTACCTCCACTGGGGTGAGAGGAATCATGCCTTGAACCTCTCCAAAAAGATCTCCCAAGATGCAGTGTTAATGCTCACACCGATCCTCTCCTCCTCTAATCTCCACCAGATAGATGTGAAGCTCTCGAGATGCATGATCTCACACCTTGCCTTGGTGTTGCTACTATAAGGATACATAGCAAAACACCGATCTAAACTAATAAGCTAGGTCTCTGCCTCAAGACCGATACCTTTTACATCAAAGAAGGGAGGATTAGACCTCATCAAGTCCCTCAAGTGCCCTAAGATAGCTGGATCCGTGTCGACTGGGACCTCTCTCTCTCTCTCTCTCTCTCTCTCTCTCTCTCTCTCTCTCTCTCTCTCTCTCTCTCTCTCTCTCTCTCTCTCTCTCTCTCTCTCTCTCTCAGGAATCCGCTGAAGCAACTCCTCTACCCGGCCATGGATGGGCTGATCCACCCGGGGTCTGGGGCCTAGTCTAGCTAGCACATCATGAAACATCTGACATAGCTCCTCCCTTTCAGGAACCTTCTCTACTGAATGTGGTTCCTCCTGATGAACCGACTGATCCCTATCCACACTCGCATGAGTGGGTGGTGTTAAAGGACTATGGCGATCGGAACCTCGACCCCTTCCTCCTCCTCTGCCTCTGGTGTGGCCACCAACGCGGTGACCTCCCTTGGATTTCCTAGCCATGACCTAACACTGCACAAGAGAAAAAGGTTCACATCAAAGGCAAAGAAAGACACAATGAAATCACACCGCAAGACCTACACAAAAAGGTCAAGGCAAATGGGCTCACTACAAACTCAGAGTACCCAGTGTTGAAACATGGGCTCTGATACCAAATGTAATGCCCCTCTAGGATCCCCGAAAGGAAACCCACAACAAGGGTGAAACAATTTTTTTAAAAAAAGTATAAACATCATAAGTGCATTTACACAACATGCATGATAACACAAGCGAAAGACTTACACTAGAATTCCTTAAGGGTTACCAATGAATAATTAACTTCAAGAATAAATTCCACAAAATCATAAATCCACATATGCATCATTCACTTGATCACAAGAAGCCATAAGCAAATAAAGATTCATCATAGAGATATTGAAAGGATACAACATAATTTCCACTTCAATAAGCATTTACTAACATCATCAAGGAAACTGATAAAAACATCCAAACATAGGATTACATTGCTCTTCCAATACATAGCTTCTCAATAAACATAAGGGATAGATCTCATCCAATTACAAGGTTACATAAGATCAATATTACAATGATACAATGACCACATAGGTCTAAAAATACCAATAATCTTCAAAACATGAGATGAAGCATGAGCCAAGAACCACAGGAACACCTACGAAGCCAATCCTCGCATGGAGGTACAAATCTGAACATCTGATGGGAAGTGGCACTACCACCTGACCATGTAATTTCCAAATGGAATCACCCCACCGTGCTAGGAGATAGCTGAGGACCCTCAAACAAGCATAAGCATGACATGGTTGACAAAACAATATGACTCCATGATAGCACAAAAGACTCCACAACAATCTAGGTGACTCAACTTCACAAACACAAATGAACTGACATCACAAAACACAAGTGAACCAAATGAGAGAGTGTCATCGCATAGCTTAAGATGGATACCATGGTACAACCTCCATAGATCCTGACTCATTGCCCTAGTAACCTTTCCCAACCTCCAGCTCCAACTGAGTCTTATGCGCACCCTACTAGCCTTTCGTGAAGACAAGGTGGTTGGTTTTCCATTCCAGGCCTTCTCACCACATTATGAGCCTTGTACTAGCACTCACCTATGCACGAGGTACAATTATCTTTATTAAAGTTATGATACTACCCACCTAATCAATTCATTAGATTACTAGTTATTATCTGACTTTCACTGGGTCATAATACCTACCACTTTGGGTGCAACCCCCAAGTGAAAGCCACTCTCTCAAAGGACACTACACAAGCATGGTCAATCCCTGAGGACCCTATGGTGAAGTAGACAACCATAACACCACTATCAGAAACAAGTGGTCAAATAAGGACATAATGACTCTTGACTAACCATAAGGCAAAGACACTACATGGTTAAGACAATGGAGCTAACATATATCTCTTGGTCAAAGGTAACAATTACACCACCACAGGATGACTGAACCACATACCAAAATATCACAATAAACACTTACAAGGATGGCTAAATACATCAAGTCTGCACTCAGACAATCTTTGAGAATATCAGCATCATAAGCACTTGCAACATCATTGATTGAAAAAAAAATGAAATAAAACACTCTTGCAGCAGTCACATTATTCAATTCTTAAATCAATGTTCTATCATAAATGAAATCCACATTATACATACAACTGGTTATAACATGAATTCCAACAGGCATTTAAATCATTTTCAGAATATATCCAAAACTACCAATTTGAATCTCTAATTCATGCCTTAATTTTTATTAATAAATTTATTAACAACATAATAAAAATCACATGAAAATCACATTACATCATGCAATACCACTTTAAACATTCCATTTATAAAATTTAAGTTCTTAACACTAACCGGTTTGGATACCGGTGAGGGCTCAAAGCTAAGCGGGGGTCAAACCAACCCGCGGTTGTGCTACTGCCAGGGGCAATAGACACTACCTATCGGTAGGGCTACTACCACTGGTAACAACCCTATCAATCATTTGCTACTGCTACCAACCCGTAGCACTACCTCTACCAACTGATAGTGGTACTACCGACCAGTAGTGCCCACTACCTACTAGTAGCGGTACTGCCCACCAGTAGTTCTGCTACCTATAGGTAGAAGACACTACCGACCCACGTGATGAGGCAAGCCCATCATGGGAGTGGTAAAGTCCACAAGAGGGGCACAAGAAACATGCCTCCAAGCATTCTAAAATCGAAAAGACACAAAATCAATAACCATAAGGGACATTCCATTTCCAAAATGATTTCACAAGCATACACATATAGTGCCAATTTCCAAAATTTCAAGGAGGAGTTTACCAGCAAGGTAGATGGTGAAATAAACGCACTGGAAAGAATAAGTAGCAAATTCTTGACAGTAAGAAGCAAGGATGCACCCAACAAACCCAGTCTAAAATTCTTTCGTTTCAAAAGAAGAGGTAAATCAAGAAGTTTTTTTTCAGAATCAAACACACAACAGATAGAGAAATGAACCATTTCATTCCTAAATGCAAACATGTGATATAGATTTCACAAAACCAACAATAATAAACACTATTTATTCCATTCCAATTATTCCACAAACATCTACAGGAAAATTATATAAATTTCCACACACAGGAAGCAAACTGAAAATTTTAAAAAGCAAATTCAAAACAAGAAGGGAACCTCCAACCTTGAAGCAAATAGCAAGCAAGAGCTAAAGAAAATCCAGTCTTGCAACCAGTTCAAATTTCCAGCTCCTCGAGTAATTTTTCCCGAAATATTTTCTTCTCCTCCAAAATTCCTCTTCTTCTCCTGCCGTGAATCCCCATAATGGATGCCCAAAATATCTTTTCAACCTAAGCTTCTAGGTTAAAGTTATTTCATCCAATCAGATTTAAATATTTTAAAACTAAAAAGGCAATTAGATTTCTTTCTTTCCAATGATTAAATTAAAAAGGCCAAAATGGAAAAATAAAAAGGCAAGCTTTTATTTATTTCTTTTTCCATAAATACTTCCTTCAACATAAGTATTTAACCTTTTTAAATGGCTAGGCAATTTATTTATTTCGCAAAAATATCAATGCACCTTTACAGAATAAATTAAGCCATTTAACCATTTAATCTAGGAATTCATCAATTTAATAAATCAATAATCACAGAGCATAATAATTAAATGATTACGCCAACACAAGATATCATCATCCATTTAGATTAAATGACCATTTAAATAAATGGAAACATGCAAAACCAAGACAGGTCAAATGATGACTCTCAAATGACCAAACCAAGGCACCATGACATGCATAACAACCAGACAAGGAAACACAACTGACTGACAACACTCACACGAGTGTAACTACGGTCAAGCTAGGGTACAACAACTATCTCCTCCACTCTCATCGGATATATATATATATATATATATATATAAGGCACGCTCAAACCTATGAAACCAGGTGGAGTCGATACCCCGTAGCTACCCAATACTTGTACCTACAATGTCCTACACCAAGGAACCACATGTGCATATAGACAATATACATATAGACATGGTAAACACACCAATGAAGGAGAATCGTGACATTCCTTGTCTCACCAGAGTGAGTGAAGAAAAACCATCCCCTCACATCCCAATACACTTGCAAACACACAACATATAAATAATGCATCGCAATATAAGGGAAAAGTGTCAGTCCATGATAATGATCCATAAAAAATAACATTACTCATAAGCACTGAAATACTACATAAAATCATACACCATAAATCCAGATAAAGTATGAAATAACATCGCATAATATCCGAATCAAAATACAATAATGTTCTACAGAATAGTCACTGAAGTAACTCAAAACATACAAAAGAGGTTGATCGAGGAGGGGTACTATAGATGTTGATATGAAACTGATATGAAATTGATGTCGAGATTTGATACGATAATGCCCCCTTGGGAGATCGTTCGTGCACTAAAGGCATGAATGATCTCTCGAAAGAAGAAGAATGCTATTTGAAAGATAGAAGAGTGGATAGTGATGACATGCATGAGTTTGATAAGATTGATTATATTGATTGGATTGAGATTAAGATTGATTAGATTAAGATCAAGTCTAGTTTCAGGTATGACACCTCCTATATAAGACATGGATGATCGAGCATCTGGTTTCAAGATTGATACCGCCTATATAAGACATGGATGATCAAGCGTCTGGTTTCAGGAATGATACCACCTGCATAAGACATGGATGATCAAGCATCTGGTTTCAAGAACGATATATCCTATATAAGAGCTGATCAAAACGTCTAGTTTTAGGAATGATATATCCTATATAAGAGCTTATCAAAACATCTGTTTTCGGCAACGGTATATCCTGTATAAGAGCTAATCAAAACATCTAGTTTCAGGAAAGATACATCCTGTATAAGACATGATAGAAGATAGTTTGGAATAATGATGAAGATATGGAAGTGAAGAAAGAGTCCATGATGATACCATAGCTATGCATGTGATGGATGCAATGATGAATAATATGCATTATGTTTTGATATGAGATTCTATGAGGATGATGTGATGCTTAGATAAATGCTCTTGATTTTGATTATGATGTGAATGTATGATTTATGATGAGATGATAAAAAATGTGATGATGCATTGCATTGATTTATGAGATGTATGATGTATCTTGAAAATGAGGTGTAGGATAATGATAATGATAATGATGTGCAACTAAATGAGAGATTAAAAATGATGTGCAACCTAATGCAAGATTAAGATGATAATGATGTGTAGCTAATGAAAATATTAATATGCATTCTCATTCTCAATGTTGCCATCTATTGTGATCAAAGTGCCAGTGCTTCCTTTGTTTTCATCATCGAGCCTTGATTTGTTGAAAGTTGATACAAGCATCATGGTATAATTAAACCATAATGACCTGAGTATAACTTACATGGATTTTGATATTACAAGACGACACAAGCATCGAGGTATAATTGAACCAAGATGACCTGAGTGTTGCTTGCATAAAATAGACAAGAGTTAACCTTTGTCTCATACAAATTCGAAATGTCTTTAGTGATATGTTACCTGATCACGTTGTAAGACAAATTTGCATGATAAAAGACTTCACTCACAGATAGCAGATAAAGAAAACATCACATTCCTTCCTTGCTTCTCTAGTCGTTGAGACATCCTTGAGTCACTTAGGTGATATGATAAGCAAAAATTAACAAACATAAGTAAGCATGCATGCTATTGGAAATGTATTCTTTTCAATTAAAACATCTTGTAAATAGATATTTTATTCAATTTCAATCAGTTTAAGTTTGTGATGTCTAGCCTTCTTGCATTGTCGTTTGTCATTTGTTGGTTGTTCTGATCCTTGTTGTCTTGCTATGTGTTTGGTCTGATGTTGAAAATCTTGAAGGTGAAATGCCCCCAATGAGGTCAAGATTTTTCCCCTTGCTATTGATACTACTTTGATATGGATATGTACATTGATTTCCAAGCCATGGTGGGATATGATTTGGATAACTGATTTAGATAAACCAAGGATAGTGACTACGCTAAGTATGTCCAAGATTGATAAGCATTTGTCAATTTTTGGTGATGTCTCAGATGGGTGTATATGATATGTACAATATGATCTGTGAAACATGAATTGATAAAAATAAGGCTAACTAGAACAAAATCTAGCAGTCATACTGGTCTATGTCATTGTTTTGATTTGTTTGATGATTGATAAGAATGTCTGATTTCAAAGAGTGAGTACCCCGTATAAGACCAATCTATCTGGTTTTAAGCATACCTATCTTTGTATGAGACATGTTGATGTTGATGTTGATATTGATAGATGGATTGATTATCAAGACTTGATGATTGATAGGAATGTCTAGTTTCAAAGAGTGAGTACCCCATATAAGATTGATCTATTTGGTTTCGAGTGTACCTATCCCTGTATAAGACTTGTTGATGTTGATAGATTTCGAGTGATGAATTGATTAACAAGACATGTGATCCATTTGATTGCAGACTTTGAGAGTTTTCCTATTGTTGAATTGATTTCATGGATGGTCCATGCTTTCATGTTTTTTATATTCAATTTTGTTCTTGATTTTGTCGATTTTTTTTATTTTTATTTTTTTGATTTTTTGATTTTTTGATTTTTTGGATTAGAAGAAATATGTATTTGGTTGCCCCAATGTATAGA
This sequence comes from Cryptomeria japonica, assembly GCF_030272615.1. Classification (NCBI taxonomy): domain Eukaryota; kingdom Viridiplantae; phylum Streptophyta; class Pinopsida; order Cupressales; family Cupressaceae; genus Cryptomeria; species Cryptomeria japonica. The sequence goes on along the minus strand of NC_081407.1, from coordinate 103,196,654 downwards.
AAGGTAAGGAATGGATGACTAAACCATTGAGGTGGAAATGGATAGGAGAAAGACAAAATTAGCTTAAGAGATTTTTGAAATCATGTTTTTGTCCTTAGTTTTGATCAAGATCAAGGATTGAAAAGGGGATAAGGATAGAGATAGGATATGGATAGCACTGGATGATGGAAGCAATGAATAGATAGGATAGATGGTATGGATAAATTGAAGCAAGATCGTAGATAGCACTGGATGATAGAAGCTATGCATAGATAGGATAGATGGTATGGATAAAGTGAAGCAAGATCGTAGATAGCATTGGATGATAGAAGAAATGGATAGATAGGATAAGGGATATGGATGAGGTGAAGCAAGATCATAGATAGCACTGGATGATAGAAGTAATGAATAGATAGGATAAGGGATATGGATTAGATGATATGGATGAGGTGAAGCAAGATCATAGATAGCACTGGATGATAGAAGCTATTAATAGATAGGATAGATGGTATGGATAAAGTGAATTGTAGGAAGAATAGAGTGGATGAACTTTGCCCCCAAGCATTGAGGTTTACATTTGTAAAAAGGCAATATGTAAGATTGTCACAGTATTTAGCACCATCTAAATAAGTGTTCTTGAACTTTTCAAAGATAGAGACCCAATCCACACTTAGAACCTTTGGAAAATTCAACTGAACATTTCTAGGAATTGGGAAGTAGACTCAAAAGGGAAGAAGAATCCCAAACTAGATCAAGGTACTTAGTCTTTGATTACCCATGTGTGTGCAAGTGGGTTCATTCCGGATCATATGATCACTGTAATCTTTAGAATCCAGCATGTGTAGCTACATGAGTTATCTTGACTTCAAAAGCATCTTGGATAGAGCCTCACTGCTAGCGAGTGTCCATAGCCCCGACGAGGTTACTGTTGTAATCTCACAAATATTGCTCTATTGCCAGCTAGGCATCCATATCCCCGATGGAGTTACTTGCATGTTCCCATAGCCAAGCATTTTGATATTGCATTTCATTGTATTTTTATTTTCTTGATATTCATTTGCTTGCTCATGCTTTTCATATTTATTTTTTCTCTTTATTTTTCTTGCATTGGCTTGTAAGTGATGAAACTTACATGGGTCTAATAATCACAGTGGTGCTAAAGCAAGATTTTAGATTTTTCACTAGCCATGTCTTCAACTAAGAGATCACAATGATTTAGAGAAATTGATTAAGTGTATGAGATATAGTAATCAAAAGATGCCAATACCAAGATACGCTAAGTGGTTCTTTTATGGATTGAGTGTGTATCCCAACCAAAAGAAAATATTAAAGAGGGACAACCTCAGATTAAGAAGTATTTCATGAATAGATATCTAGGAAAAGGACTGAACATGAGATTCGAGCATGGGCAAGTATGTGACAAAATGACACAAACACCTATCTCACAGATGAAGGATTTATGCAAAGGATTGAATGAAAGGGATGGAAGGATAGAAAAGAGGTGTTGGATAATAGATAGAATGTTTGAAGATTTGTGCGAGGATAGATGGAAATGTATTGAAGATGAGTGTTGGTATACAACTTGAGAAGTGATGAAGAGATGGAGGAAAATTGAATTTTGGGACATAAGGACCCAAAATAGATAGAGGAAATGATGGAAGAATAGTTTTGGAAAGATGTTTAGATAGAGGGTTGAAAGAAGCTCAAAGATGTTTCCTTTGTTGATCTTTCTTATGGATCATTTGAGGTGATGGATTGGTAGATGGATGGAGGTAAGGACCCAAGATGGATGGAATGGAAGAAGAGTTTGATTTTGGAATGAAAGGACCTAAGATAGATTTGGAAGATGAAGAGTTTGACTTTGGAATGAAAGGACCTAAGATAGATTTGGAGGATGAAATGTTTGACTTTGGAATGTAAGGACCTAAGATAGATTTGGACGATGAAAATTTTGGATTTGGAATGAAAGGACCTAAGATAGATTTGGAGGAAGAAGAGATTAATTGATCTTGATTTTGACTTGGAGTAGGATCATTTGAGTTTGTTCTTTCCTTTTGATTTGGAATTATATTAGTGGAGGATATGGAAGGGATATCATGATTTTTCTTAGGAGATGTATGTTGAATGGGACTCTGCTCTTGAGATGAAAGGGGGTCATCATGGATGGAATACCAAAATATTAGGGGATGATCATAGGATTCTTGATAGGTGGGATCTTGATAAAAAATGGGATTAGATTGGAGAGCAATGATATCTTGATCTTCATTTAGGTTTGGACTCATTTTCTTTGACTAAGTTTTCCTTTTCTCAGTTTGATGATGAATGATCAAAGTTGGTATTTTTGATAGGTTGATGTAGAGAAATTTAATCCTTTTGATAAGGTTCCTAGGACTAGGTTGTCTATTTTTTTAACTTAGTCTTTTGATGAAGACTTCTTCTTCTCAAAATGTGGGGAGTGGTCATATACAAATGATCAAAGACTGTCGTTAATGTTTGATTTGGATACTTCATTTGAAAAACTCAACCTTACTTTATCAAGTAGAGGTTTAGTTCGATTTTCCTCGACGAAAAAGTGTGTCAAATGATATGGATAAAGTCTCCTGATATAGAAACTTGATTTGACAACTCAAGGATTAAACTAGGTATGTTGTTTTGATAGAATCCGTTGGATGGTGAAACTTTGATCACTATTTCTGATACGTCCTAATTTTGTTGGATGAAGTCCTATCTTAAACTAGTTGATGATTTGAAAACTCACTCTAATAGTACCTTGTTGGATATGGAAATTTTCTTTGATAATCTGGTTCGGATTTTGACTGTTGAGTTTGCTAAAGGATCTGAAAGGGTATTTGAGGTTTTTGATGAAAATTTCCTGAAAGGCCTGATTTGCTCTCTATTTTTCTTGGTTTTTACCATGTGCTAAAGCAAATACTATATGTGCTAATAAATATTCTAGATGCACCACAAAAGTTTCTTTATGTGCTAAGTTTCCTCTCCTATGCGCTAATTCAAATTGTTTGAAAATGACTGCTTTGGATGGGTTACGCGCTAATATGTTCTGATTACATGCCAATGTTTGAGTTGAAAGCACGATGATATGTCTTGGATATGCTAGAATGATGTTTGAATGTGCTATAATGATGCAGACAAGTGCTACCTAAATTTCACCAGTATGATACTGATTGTGCACTAATTTTATTGATGAAAGCACTAAGTTTTGGTGCAAATGCACTATTGAAAGTTTGAGATGTGCTAGGTTGTTTCTCCTGTGCGCTAACTGACCTAATTTCTTTGTTTGATGATTTTTCTATGATATTGAAAGGCCCCTATGACAAAGCACATCAAATGATATGGATAAAGTCTCGTGATATGGAAACTTGATTTGACTAACTTGAATACCTAGCTAGGTATTGTTGTCATTGAGATAGTTGGATGATAAACTCTTGATCACTTGGTTTGATAGTCCCCTATTCTTATTGGATGAAAGTCTTTCCTAAAGATAGTTGAAATGTTGATACTCACCTTAGAGAAGTGTTTTGTTGGATTTGGTAATTCTTTTCTCTCTAAGGTTTCTCTTTTCTCTTTGTTTTGAATTAATTGTTGTATGGGGTTGATTTGCAAGATATTTCAATATTCATAACAAGAAGACATAACACACATGAAAACAATGATCATCCCTATGTTAAAAATTGAGTATATGTTCTTTTGAGGATGTGTTCAAATCCTCAATGTTATTACTGGTTTGATTTACAAAAAAAGACACATCAGATAGACTCTTTATTCAAAGGTCATTGACAATATCATAGCCCACTAGTCTCGATACTCCGTCAGCTCAAACAGCCTTGTCACCCCCTAGGGGGTGCCCATTTTTTTGCCTTTTGCTAGAAACTAACTCAAAGTGAATTTCTTCACAGTTGACTAGCTATTTTGGGAGATATACGATGAGTAATCTTGGGGGTAGATTCTTCCCCACCCTTGCACTATGATATTGCCAATGTTTGGCAACTAACTTAGCTCAAAGTTTCTAATGCTAAGGTTCGTAATCAAGCTTTTGTTCAGTCTTTAGTGATAAACTCCCTCAAGAGGCTTACCAACCTTTAAAACAAAGGCTTTACGTATCATAAAGATAGTGGGGAAAGACTAATCGCTGAGCAAAACCATTGAAGGGGACTTTCGTTAGCCTCCACATTTGATTATAGTGGGCCAGAATACTTGGCGATAAAGTTGTTTCCCACTTAGGTCGTTTCCCTCTCACTAACCATTTAAATGGCATTCTAAGAGAAACTCGGGAGGGTAGGCCTACTAAAGGATGTAAATGCTTGAAATGAAGAAAGCATAAGAGTGGTTTGGCTTTTTTATCACCCAGTTAAGGGAAGAGCATATACCTTCCACTTTTGAGACAAGGCAAACAAGGTTCTTTTTAGCCTTCAAAACAATGATTTGCTAGCTTCTATTTGGAGATGTTGCTCCAAAAAGCATGGTGTTCTTTTTAACCTTTCATAAAAAAGTGTGTATTTCTAAAACCTTTGAAAAACAAGCCTGGTCAACAAAGTAAATCATGATGTTGGTCAGCAAAAGGAAAATCGTGAAGTCAATCCTTAATGAAAACTCTTTTTGCTTTGCACAAAACAATGAAAGTGAGGTTCTTTTTATCCTTTTACAAAAATGAAGTGAGTTTGTTTTATGCACCAAAGGAAAATGTGATTCTTTTTACCTTTTGCAAACTGAAAAGCAAGTTGGTGTTCCTTTTAAGCCCAAACTAAGTGTTTTTTCCTAACTTGCAAAAATAAAAAGTTTGTTTTGTTGTTCTTTTTATCCATGCAATAAAGAAAAGATTGAGTTTTATTGTAAGCACCAAAAGGAAAGCATGAAGTTCATTTTATGCATCCAAAATAAATCATGAGGTTCATTTTAAGCTTTTGCGAAAAAAAAAAAGAAAAAAAAATGTGAGTTATTTTTACTAACTTTGAAAGAAAGCAAAGAAAACTAAACTAATTCCTTTTGTTCTTGTATAAATATGTTAGAACCTGCACACAATCAGTTAGGAAAAAAAATTAAATCATGATGGTGGGCTTCACAAGCCTAAATTATGATCTTGGTTACAAATTTTACAATCCTGAGCCTGAAATGCCCTAAAATTTGACTGTCTGATATTTGGAGGATCTTCCAAAAACTAGATTTTGCATTATAACTCCTAGAGGTCTGAAACCCATCTTAAACATCCTAACAATATATATGGAATATAACTTAAAGTATACTTATACTTAAATGTTATATTCCATATATGTTGTCCTCCCACAAACCTAACTTTTTTTTTTACCTCTGTTACAAATTTTTGCCTTTGCTAGCTCTATGTGCTAAACTGTGGCACAGGTGCACTAACAAATGATGTCTATGCGCTAGAAAATCAAATGGATGCACTACTCTGAGGCCTTTATGTGCTAAAATAGTGCTCCTATGCATTTGACAAGCAGAAAAGGGTATGCACCAGAAAGGTTACAGAATGCGCTAAAGAATGGTCTATAAGTGCTAAACAATGCCATGGATGCACTAAAGTTTAGCATGGATGTGCTACAAGAAGTTCTGGATGCGCTATTCTAGTATTTTGGTGTGATTGTTATTTTCTACCTGCATGAAAAATGATGTTATTTTTTAGGACGTGCCCCATGGTGGGTGCCAAAATAGTATGCTGGAAATGTGGTATCATCCTGTAATAGGAGAAAAAAATTCAAACACACACATGAAACATCACATTAGAGGTTAGAAATCCAAACAAAGCAAGTTAAATTAATCTAAACTCTTTAAAATCGTTCAATGTTCCTCTATCTCCAAGGATATTCAAGATTCAAGGTGGCTTTCAGCTTGGAAGAGCACTTGATTCTTTAAGATGACAACCTAAAGAACGAGATTTAAATGATTCTATCTAAATGGAATGCAACCATGATCTTAGCTGATGATTTTAGATATGAAACTATATGATGATAGGATGCAAGATATTGATATGAAGCTTGAACTAGTATGAAAATGATACTAAGATGAATCTAACATGATATGAGATTAACATGGTATATCTAAGATTATAATGCTATCAAAATGATCTAAAATGCTATTCTATCAAAGAGAGATAATATGGTTAATGCTACGAGACTATAAGTTTTATGCACAAAGACTTGATTGTTTTGAAGAAGGAAAGGGCTCTATTTATAGGGAAAATAGGGCAATGGAGGGTTAGGATAGGATGATCTTATCAAGGGCTAGGATTGAAAGCTATCAATCCATGTTCACAATTCTCACCAATGAAATGGTGACAATTGTCAACATAAGATTGCTTGAGAGGAGATGAAAGAAGCATTAAATGCTTGAGAAGACCTCATGGTTACCCTAGGGGTAAGGGCTAAGTTTAGGTTAAGATTATCCATTGGATAAAGCTTTTACCCAAAGGAAAAACTCTTGTGCAAGGGTTAAAGGGATAACCATGGTCAAAGCCATGAATGCTTGATGAGACCCCTGAGTTAGATGAAGGTTGAGTTAGGCAAAAAGTCTCTAACCATGCAAGAAGGTTGAGTTAACCATTAATGGTTTGAAAGACTTTCAAGGATAACTTGTTGAAGACATAAAGCCTTTAGTGGTTTTCAAAGACTTTTAAGGGTTTTGAGAAGTGATGGGTTAGGCTAATTTAGAAGGGATTAGAAGAATCTAGAAGGGGGTTTAGAGAGGCAAGTGGGAGATGTAGGATAATGCAAGTGGGTGGGGAAAATAGAATTTAATTAAAATAAAATTAATTTGTTTCAATTGTGGTTGCAACTTGCATTTGTAGGATTTTGCAAGTGGGGGGATTTAATTAAATGTAAATTTAATTAAATGGGCTAGAAGGGGTATTTGATTAAATGGCTTAGATAGAAGAAGGATATATTAATTAAATCTTAATTCAATTAATAGGCGATTAGAAGAATATAGATATTAATTAAATCTTAATTTAATTAATAGGAAGAATTAAGAATAATTAAATGAATAAAATTCACTTAATTCATTGTGCAACTTTTAGGTGTCTACACTAATAGTTGATATGTTGATATGAATAAAATTCAAAGAAAAATTCTCGATATGATGTTGTCGTCAAAATTGTCGATATGATGCCCCAGATATGAATAATTGATTTGATATGAAAATTCGATATGAAGTTGGTGTTGATTTGAGATTAATATGAAATTGATATGGAGATTTGATATGATAATGCCCCCTTAGGAGATTGTTCATGCACTAAAGGCATGAATGATCTCTTGAAAGAAGAAGAATGTTATTTGAAAGATAGAAGAATGGATAGTTGATGACAAGCATGGGTTTGACAAGATTGATCAGATTGATAAGAATGAGATCAAGTTTGGTTTTAGGAATGACATCTCATGTATAAGACAAAGATGATCAAAACATCTGGTTTCATGAACAATATATCCTGTTTAAGTCCTGATCAAAATGTCTAGTTTCAGGAAAGATACATCCTGTATAAGACATGACAGAATGGATTAGATGAAAAGGATTGATAGAATTGATAAGATTGAGATCAATTCTAGTTTCAGGAATTACACCTCCTGTATAAGACAAAGATTATCAAAACATCTTGTTTCAGGAACGATATATCTTGTATAAGACTTGATCAAAATGACTGGTTTCAAGAAAGTTACATCCTGTATAAGACATGATAGAATAGATCAGATGAAATGGATTGATAGAATTGATAAGATTGAAATAAATTATGGTTTCAGGAATGACACCTCCTGTATGAGACAAAGATGATCAAAACATCTGGTTTCAGGAATGATATATCTTGTATAAGACCTGATCAAAACATTTGGTTTCAGGAAAGATACATCCTGTATAAGACATGATAGATGAGAGTTGGATGAATGATGAAGATATGAAAGTGAAGAAATATTTCATGATGATGTGATGCATGTGACGTGACTAGATGATGATGATGATATGCAACTAAATGCCATGATATGATAATGCAACTAAATGCAGATTTTAGGAATGATCTGGTAATGATAGTGATAATGATAATGATAGTGATAATGCACCTACATGAATGAGTAATATGATAATGATGTGCAACCTAATGCAATTTGAAGATGACAATGATAATGAAATGATACTAATGCGAGATTAAAATGATACACAACCTAATGCAAGATTAAGATGCTAATGATACTAATGCAAGGTTAAAATGATATGCAACCTAATGCAATATTAAGATGATAATGATAATGAAATGATACTAATGCATTCTCATTCCCAAATGTTTCCATCTGTTTTGATCAAAGTTCCAGTGCTTCCTTTCTTTTCATCACCGAGCTTTGATTTGTTGAAAGTTGATACAAGCATCATGGTATAATTAAACCACAATGACTTGAGTATAGCTTACATGGATTTTGATATTGCAAGATGATACAAGCATCAAGGAATAATTGAAACAAGATGACCTAAGTGTTGCTTGTGTAAAACAGACAAGAGTTAACTTTTGTCTCATAAAAATCTGAAATGTCCTTAGTGATATGTTACCCGATCACGTCGTAAGACCAATTTGCATAGTAGAAGGCTTCACTCCCAAATAGTAAACATAGAAAACATCACATTCCTTCCTTTCTTCTCTAGTCATTGAAACATCCTTGAGTTTCTTAGGAGATATGATAAGAAAAAATTAACAACCATAAGTAAGCATGTATGCTATTGGAAATGTATTCTTGTCAAGTAAAACATCTTGCAAATAGATCGTTTGTTCAATTTCAATCAGTTAAATTCCATGATGTCTAGCCTTCTTGCATTGTCGTTGTCATTGTTGTTTGTCTTGATCCTTGTTGTCTTGCTACGTGTTTGGTCTATTGTTGAAAAAACTCAAGGCGAAATGTCCCCAGCGAGGTCAGGATTTTGCTCCTAGCTGTCGATACTAGTTCAATATGGATATTTAAACTGATCACCAAGCCATGGTGGAATATGAATTGGATAACTGATTGTGATAAATCAAGGATAGTGACTACGCTAAGTATATCTAGGATTGATAAGAATAAGACTAAGTAGAACAAAATGCAATAGTCATACTGATCTATGTCATTATTTTGATTTGTTTGATGATTGATAAGAATATCTTGTTTCAAAGAGTAAGTACCTTGTATAAGACTGATCTGTCTGGTTTTGAGTGTACCTATCCTTGTATAAGACATGTTGATGTTGATATATGGATTGATTAACAAGATTCGATGATTGATAGGAATGTTTGGTTTCAAAGAGTGAATACCTATCCATGTATAAGACATGCTAATGTTGATAGATTTTGAGTGATGAATTGATTAACAAGAAATGCAATCAATTTGATTGCAGAATTTGAGAGTTTTCATGTTGTTGATTTGATGGAGGGGGCATACATTCATGCTTTGATTTTTTTTTATTTTTTAAAAGTCTTTTAGAAATTTCTGATTTTTGGAGCTTTTTGGATTAGAAGAAAGAGGTATTTGGTTTCCCCAATGTATAACAAGACAAGGAATGGATGACTGAATCATTGAGGTGGAAATGAATACGAGAAAGATGAAGGTAGCTTATGAGGAGACATGTCAAGATCTTTTTGAAATCATTTTTTTGTCCTTAGGTTTGATCAAGATAAAGGATATGGATGGAGATAGGATATGGATAGGAGAAACAAGATCACCATAGTGATAGATGATGAAAGAAATGAATAGTTAGGATAGATGGTATGGATTAGCATGAAGCAAGATCATAGAAAGTACTGGATTAATTTAGATAGGGTAATGGATTTTGGAGGGAGGATAATGGTAGATGTTGTATGAAGAATACAATGGATGAAACTTTGACCTCGAGTATAGAGGTCTCCATTTGCAAAGAGGTGATATGTAAGATTGTCACAATATTTAGCACCACCTGAATAATTGTTCCTGAAATTTTCAAAGATAGAGACCCAACCCACACTTAGAACCTCTAGAAAAATCCAACCGAACATATCTAGCTGTGTCGACTTGAATTTCATCCTCAGAATGCTACCTGCAACAAGTTAGTTTCACAAAATACCAAGGAAAATGCTATAGGAAATCCAAAATCAACCAATGAAACTGCATGAAACACATATGAAATAAAAATACTAATATTACCTTCATGGTTTATGTCTCATTATGTCCTAACTCCACTATTCCTGGTTGCAGATGGTGTGCTCTCAGACAATGCACTAATAGCTTCCAAGATGACATATGAAGAATGGACTGATAACTGGTAGTTAAATGATGCTATGATATGAAATACTACATTAGCATATGCTAATTGCTATTTTTTCTTCAAGATTAAAACTCACAGATGCATAAGTTTTCCAAATGATTTGCTTGAAAATGCACTTGAAGTCTCTTGAAGTCTCTTGAAGTCTAACTCTCTCTCAACTAAAGCTCTTGATTTTATAGACCTTGAAAGGATGAGATGATGTATCTCAGATCAACGGTCATGATCAAATCTATAGATTTGGATGGCTATGAGCAAAGGTGAAGGTTGAGAGAAAGGAGAAAGGAGAAGACAAGTGTCACTCATCTCACCTTGACTGGGTTGCTGACTGAAAGAATCTAAGGATGGTTGGAGAAGATTTAGACATGATAGGACAAGTGGACTCAGGTCCTTCCTAAGATGTAGGGGTGTTGGAGAGAATATAGAAGATGGTTATGAAATATGTGTACGTACACAATATTCATTAAATTTGGTGGTTGAAGATAAATGATGAACTAATATTTAAGAAATATTAATTTCCTTAGCCACATGCTTGATGAGTTGGCAAAGGGAAGATGAAGTGGAGATGGAGGGTGAGTTGGAAAAGAAAGATTAAATAATTTAAGAAATCATTTAATATTTGAGACTATAGGATAGGAGAATAACTATTAAATATTGGAGATTTAATTAATTGGAGAAGATAATTAAATATTAGATATTTAATTAACTTGGTTAGAGGAATAATTAAATATTAGATATTTAATTATTTAGAGGAATAGAATAGATGAATTAATTAATAAAATATTAATTAATAGAAAGACATGAAATGAATTAAATAAATTAATCTTTTCAAATTAACTATTTAATAGAAGAATAATTATTAAATAAATATAAAATATTTATTTAATCACTCATAGCCATTTTTATGTGTATAATTTTTTTCCCTCTTTGAAATGATGTCAAGACAACATTGTTTCAAAGATTAAATCAAGTCTTGATAGTGTGCCTGATGGAGATAAAAAGTCCTGATTATGTGCCCCAGATATTGATTTGATGATGATGCCCCCTTGAGAGATCATTTGTGCATTAAAGGCATGGATGATCTCTCAATAGAAGAAGAATGTTATATGAAAGATAGATGAGTGAATAGATTGTAGATTGATCACATGAATTAGATTGATAAGATTGATTGGATTGAGATCAAGTCTTGTTTTAGGAAGGACACATCCCAAAGATGATCAAAATGTCTAGTTTCAGAAAAGATATATCATGTATAAGACATGATACATGACCAAAACGTGTGGTTTCAAGAAAGATACATCCTTTATAAGACTTGATAGATGATAGTTGAATGAATGATGAAGATATTAAAGTGAACAATGATTCCATTAGATGATGATGCTGGTGCTAGGGATCCAGGTATGATGAGACGTAGACAAAGACGAGAGCTCAGAGCTTCTCAAGAGGCTAGGGGAGGTAGAGATGAGGGTGGGGATGGATGTTGTGGTGGTAGGAGACCTGGATGGAGGGGAGGTCAATTGAGAGTTCGGGGAGGACCATTTGGATCGGTTGCCAGGATTGGGAGACCACGTCCTATGGGTGGGAGGGATGTTGGATGGATTGGGAGGGAGCATGGAAAGGCAAGTATGAGATCACCGAGAGGGTTGCCATTGACAGGAGGAGGCAGGGTGACTGGACTGAATGGGGGTTGCAAGAGAGGCATTGATTTTGGTTAGATTCAGCCAGACCCTAGGGTTATTGCAACTCATGGTGGAGATGATGAGGATACAAAGGATCATGTTTCCCTTATTAGATGATGGATTGTGAGAGCTACTCGAATGGAGATTCCAACAATTAGACAAAGTGGTGGTGAGGAGGGGATTGGGGTTCATGCACCACAACAGGATTTGCCAGAGAAGGATGCACTCGAGCATGATATGACAGAGCAGGATGCACCATAGCATGATGTGCTAGAGCAGGAGACCATTGATAGTCTTAGAGCACAAATTGATGCAGACTCTTATGGTTGAGAGGGATAAATCTATTAGGAGACAACAAGATACTCAGAGCCTTCTTGATCACATTCAATAGGTTGGATCAGGTACTCTCTTAGCTGACACTGTTAGAGCATTAGTTCGGGCTAGGAAGGAGACTTCCCACTGGCGACAATGATATGAGGAGGGAGTTGCAGAGAGCCAGAGAATAGGTAGTTATCATACCACCATGTTGATGGATACTAGCAATGGTGGGGTCATGGGACCTCCTCAGAGGAGTGGTGATCATGGGAGACAGGCATCTAGAGGATCTTCTCGCCCACAACCACAAAGATGGACAAAGTCAGGTGGTAGTGGTATAGGACAGCCATGACTTGATTTGGAGGCATGTGTATTGTTTATTTGATATCATTGTATACTTGGACTTTTATTGTTTTATGATGATCTATATGCAGACATGGATTCTATATGATGATGGACTTTATTATGTTACTCTATTTGATGATGATGCTTTATGCTTTTGATTATATGGATGCAATGATTAGATGGATGATGATATGATGATGATTGTCTTTCCTTGCCTTATGATTATGATCTATATGATGCAATGATAAATCTTTTTGTTTTGATTTTCAATTTTGATGATCTTGGATGCAAATGAAAATGATTACTAAATTAAATGAAATGATGCAAATGCAAATGATCTATATGGAAATGCAAATGAATGATTGATTTGCTTTTGATTTATGATCATGTAAATGCAAATGATCTACATGAAAATGCAAATGAATGATTGATTTGCTTTTGATTTATGATCATGTAAATGCAAATGATCTACATGAAAATGCAAATGAATGATTGATTTGCTTTTGATTTATGATGATGTAAATGAAAATGATCTACATGAAATGTTTTTTATTTTTATATGTAATATTTATAATGATTATGAATCTAAAGTGCAAAGATGCAACTAAATGATCGCTAATGGAATGATAATGCAAATAACAATGATGATACACTACATGATGAATGAAATGCACTTAATTGAATGCAAATTAATGCAATGATTTAAATGCAACTAAATGAAATGGATGATGATTAAAATGATTCTAAAAATGAATGCACCTACAATTAGATGCAAATTGTTTTTGTTTGTTTGTCCAAGTATACTCAATCTTTATTCATGATCGTTGATCTATGAATGAAATGAAATGCTTATAATGCAACTGACATTGAATGATTATAATGCAGATGAATAATGAGCTAATGAAATGATCTAACCAAAAATGATACTGCCATTCTTCATATGTTATCTTGTAACAATGCTTGATTTCATGATTGAGCTTTAAAATGTTGTAAGAAAATACAAGCAACTTGACATAATGATTCAAGATGACCTGAGTATTCCTTACATGGATTTTGATATAGCAAGTTAATACAAGCAACTTGATATAATGGATCAAGTTGACCTAAGTATTGCTTGCAGAACAGACAAGGATTATCCCCTTTCATGCATGACTTGGAACATCCTCCTTGATCTTTTGCCGATCATATCCTAAGACAAGTACATACCATAGTAAGAGATAAACCACAGACAACAATCAAAGAAAATAATCATGCCCTATCATAGCTTCTCTAGTCATGGACATCATTGAGTCAGATAGAGTACATTATTAGCAATAAAATCAAGATATAAACACTAAATCTTGTATGTCATTCACATGTTCTTATGGTCATTAACTGATATAATCATCTTGATGAATGATCTTTTGATAATCCTTTATTACTTGTTGATCGATTCTTGATTTCCTGAGTTTCACATTTCAGTCATTGATGAAATGCCTTGATCTTCGTTGCTTTGTTGCTCATTATTTGTTTCAAAACCCTAGGTGTTTTTGGTTTTTCTAAAATTTTTTAATGTTTTGGATTTTTCAAAGATTCAAGAGATCACCTTAGCAAAAGGAATTTGGATTTTGCCCCCAGCGGAAACAAAAATTTATTATAGATGTATGAATTGATAAAGATCCAAACCATGGCGGGATACAAATACAGATATGATTGATTTTGATAAAATCTCGGACAGTGACTATGACAAGTATGTCAAAGATTGTTAACTGTTGGTAAGCTGCATATTTCTTGCTAAATGGTTCAGAGCAATGGATGCAAAAGATGGAAGATGGAATGGATAAGGTAAGATAGATTGAAGCAATAGATGTGATAGGATGGAGTAGATAGGTGCACAAAGTGATCTCATAGATGGAGGAACTTACTTCTAAATTTATTGCATTTTTTCCATATTTTAATTTTTTAAAGACTTTATATGCTTTTTGTTGATTTTTTCAGGACTTAATATGCTTTTTGTTGTTTTTTTAGGACTTTATATCTCAAGCATATAATTTCTTGAGATGGATATAATTGATAGGTTCATCAAACCAATCACCTTCAGGGGTAGATAACTTGTATGCTCATGATCCATATGTTGCTACTATGACAAAAGGTCCTAGCCAATTTGGTTCAAATTTTCCCTTCTTTTCTCAATCTTGCTGATTTCTTGGATTCTCCCTTAGAACTATATCTCCAATCTGAAAAATGCATGGCTTGACTCTATGGTTATATCTTCTTGCCATTCTTTGTTGATATACTTTCAAATGATCTGTTGCATTTTGGCAATGTTCCTGAATCAGTTCTAGGTCTTGGAGTCAAGAGACTCTTTGGTCTTCTTCTGGTATAAGACCTTGCAAGGATATTCGTAGAGAAGGTATCTCTACTTCTATAGGTAATATGGCTTTTGATCCATAGACCAAACAATATGGAGTTACCCCTGTTGGAGTGCGGATGCTAGTTCGGTATGCCCATGATAACTCAATGATGAATGAATAGTACCAAACCGGTACTAAGAGGGGGGGGGGGTGAATCAGTATAGAAAAAATACAGTCCAAAACTGGTTTGACAGAAAATACTCCAAATGACTGGCAAACAGTGACACTGGTTGAAACAAAGTGCAACCGGTAAGACTTAGAACAACTAAAACAATCATAAGCCGGTTACTCACTTAGCTTTCCTCTTAGCTCAATACTATAGTACCATTACACCCTCATGCATGAACAGGTAAACTATCATCAGATCTTCACAATAGTTAGTTCAATATGTTTTATAGACAGGCATAAAACACAGAACCATCATATGCTTAATAGGTAATAACAAAGCATCACAAGATAAAAGCATCACACATAACACACATATTTTTCATGTGGAAACCCAACTGGGAAAAACCACAATGGATATGAATAACCACAAGCTTCTTTTTGAACTCTTTATAAGTTCTCTCTATTAGGAGCATTGTCTGGTTAAAGACATTACAATAGGTTTTGCTAGGAACCGATCCTATTAGGGATCACCCGATTAAGGGATGGCTATAATACCCGATTAAGGGTTAAACCCGGTTAGGGTTACCTTGTTAGAGGATTTCAAGAACTCAATAGCTAAAGGATCTCCAGAGCTCTATAGCTTCCCAGAACTCAATAACTTCGAGTTACCCTGTTAAAGGATTTGTATCAAGCCGATTAAGGCTACCCTGTTAAGGCATTTCACAACTGTTGAAGTGGTTAAAGATCAACAGGAATTACAATGATCTGGTAACAGCACTCAATGCTAATGTAGATCCATTTTGGCTCCTCTTCACCTTCTACACATTCACTTTGCAGGTATCTCTTCTCTCCTTTGGTTTGGCAAGAATCACGTATCACTTCCCTTGGATACACATATACAAATTTTGCCAACAACTTTAGAAAGAAACACAACATCGACCTTATAGGAAACAGATAGGTCAGTAGAAAAAACCCTAAACCCTAAACCTGTTAGGTTAAGAAATTCAAACGATTCAATCCTGATCGTTGAATCATACTGCATTAAATGCAACAATCTTGAATTGATCTCAAGACATTCTCCATCATCCATTATCCACCAATTTCATGGTGGTTGATAACCCATCATGCGTTATCACCATTTGACAAACTTTGTACATTCCCAAGGTGGATAGGGATAGTCTTCTTCATGCAAGATCCTTCATGCACACAGGGCTTACATGGCAACATGATCCATTCTTCATTATACTGCTAACTCATCACACAAAGATCACCGATTGAGTCACACAGGCTTGAGGTACTCCAACCAGAAATCTTGAAGTGGAAACTAGCTACCAACTGGTAGTCATACAATGCTTCCATGTGTCGGTTCCCATAACTACATGCCGGTTCACCTTGACATGTCGATTCACCTTGAACAAATATACCGCTTCACTTTGGCATATATACCAGTTCACACATATGCCGGTTCTCTCTTCTCACATATCACATATGCCGGTTCACATCATATCACATATTGACATCAATGACAACATACAATATCTTTATGTCCTCATACCGGTTCACATAATGCCAACAATCTCCCCCTTTGGCATTGATGGCAATATACAAAGATATCTCTCCGCTTCTCATCTTCTCCCCCTTTTTCTACAGATATCTTTTCCGCTTCACTCCTCCCCCTTTGACAACAATGCCAAAGTGGAGGCACAAGCATCCCTATTCCATTATGCTGCTCCCCCTGAGGAGTAGCATCCTTCAACACAGCAATCAACAAAAATTTGACTATGCAATACCTGGCTGATGTGGAACAAATACTTTTAGTTCACCTCCTAAAGGGGCAGTACCCCCAATTCACCTCTTAAATGCACAAATGTAGTCTTTGGGAGAGGCTTGGTGAATATGTCTGCTAACTGCTCCTTACTGGAAACATGTTCCAGTGCAATCTCTTTATTCTGAACCTTTTCCCTCAAGAAATGATACTTAAGCTCAAAATGCTTGGTTCTAGAATGTAAAACCAGATTCTTTGAAATATTGATAGCACTTGTGTTATCACAGAATATACTTACCGGTTCAGATATAGGGATTTTGAAGCCATTTAAAACATGCTTCATCCAGATTGTCTGAGTGCAGTTCATGAAAGATGCAACATACTCTGCTTCCACTGTAGACTGAGAGATACAACTCTTCTTTTTACGCATCCATGAGACCAGTCTACCACCGAGAAAGAATGCACCATCGGTTGTGCTTTTCCATTTATCCACATTACCTACCCAATTAGCATCTGTGAATACTTTCAGAATGAAATCATTGTTGTATGGGTACCACAATGCATAGTCAACTGTTCCCTTCAGATACCTAAGAATCAGCTTGACGGCAACCAAGTGGGATTCTCTTGGACTTTTCTGGAACCTTGTAGTAATGCCAACTACATGTGCAATATCTGATCTGCTATGCACTACATAATGCAACTTACCAATCATTGATCGGTATTCCTTCTCATCAACCAGTGCGGAATCATCCTCTTTTGACAATTTGCAACCGGTCACCATCGGTGTACCAACCGGTTTGCTATCTTCCATGCCAAAGGTCTTCAACACCTCTTTGACATATTTGGACTGAGTGATAAAGATTCCATCTTTCATCTATTGGATCTGTATTCCAATGAAGAACTTAATCTCCCCTATGAGTGACATCTCAAACTCTTTCTTCATCTCATCAACAAACTCATGACTCATCTTGTCATCTCCACCAAAGATAATGTCATCAACAAAAACCTCATAGATCAAGATTTGATCTCCTTCAGACTTCAAATAGATATTGCTATCTTCACTTGTTCTCTCAAATCCAATCTTCACAAGATGGGAATGTAGGCGCTCATACCATGCCCTAGGTGCTTGCTTTAGACCATATAAGGCTTTATGTAGCCTACATACCATGCCACTGCCTTCAGATAGGGCAAACCCATCTGGTTGCCCAATATACACCTCCTCTTCAAGTACACCATTTAGGAATGAAAATTTTACATCCATTTGATATACTTTGAAGCCTTTAAAAGCTGTATATGCAAGAAGCATACAAAATCCTCCCAATCTGGCTATAGGAGCAAAGGTTTCTCCATAGTCTTCTCCTTCTTCTTGAGCATATCCTTTGCACACCAATTTGGCTTTATTGCTAATCACTATGCCATCCTCATTCAGCTTGTTTCTGAACACCCATTTGGTGCCAATGACATTTTTATGCTCTGGTCTGGGTACCAAGGACCATGTACCATTTTTCTCTATTTGGTCAAGTTCCTCTTCCATTGCCTTGATCCAGTCTTCATCTTTATGAGCCTCTTTAAATGATTTAGGCTCAAATTCAGAGATCATACATGAGTTTTCTCTTATCTTTCTTCTTGTAAGGATTCTTGCATCCTTATCTCCTATGATCTGCTTAGGATCATGATTCAACTTGACATACCGAGGAATGGTCTTGACTGGTTCTTCTTGCTTTTCCTCTTCATCCTCATCTTCATCAGTATTAGCATTCATCGGTTTAGGAACACTATTACTGGTACTTGGTTGACTGACAACTGGTTCCCAAAAGGTTGCAACCAGTTCATTTACAGCTTGCTCACTGCTAGTTTCCTCAGTTTTCTCAGAGGATTCATCAACTCTTACATTGATACTTTCCATAATTCTCTGAGTCCTATTGTTGTAACACTTGAGAGCTTTACTCTTGGTGGAATATCCTAGGAATATTCCCTCATCGCATTTAGCTTCAAATTTGCCTTGATGTTCACTCCTCTTGATGTAACATTTGCTACCAAATACCCTAAAGTAGCTAACCACAGGTGTCTTACCGGTCCAATACTCATAAGGAGTTTTATCCTTACCTTTCTTGATGAGTACCCGGTTCATTGTGTAGACTGCAGTGATCACCGCTTCTCTCCAAAAGGTGTGAGCTACCTTTCCTTGAATCAACATGGTTCTTGCTACTTCAACCATAGTCCGGTTATTCCTCTCTGCTAGGCCATTCTGCTGTAGAGTCCAAGGGGCAGATAGTTGCCTCTTGATGCCAAATTCTTCACAATACTTGTTGAATTCACCGGAAGTGAATTCCCCTCCTTGATCAGTTCTGAGACACTTGATCTTTCTACCGCTTTCCTTCTCCACTAATGCTCTAAAAGCTTTGAATTTCACAAAGGCTTCAGACTTGTCTTTCAAGAATGTGACCCACATCATTCTTGAGCAGTCATTAGTGAGAATCATGAAGTACCTATCACCTTGCACACTTCTAGTTTTCATAGGACCACACAAATCAGTATGCACAAGATCAAGCAAGTTGTCAGCACTGAAAGATTTACCTTTAAAGGTTGAGGAAGACATTTTCTCCAATTGACACTCTCTACACAAGGTATTATCCAGTTTGCTTAGCACCGGAAACCCTCTAACTACCTTGATCTTACTAGCCTTCACAATGTTATCAAAGTTTACATGGTAGAGTCTCCTATGCCATATCCAGCTATCATCAAACTTAGCCATAAGGCATGTACTTATATTTGCATTTAGATGAAATAGGTTACCTGTGGTCTGCATGTCGGTGGCCACCAATTCACCATCTTTTCCTTTGATTATGCAAACTCCATTCTTGAATTCTAGAGTGAGGCCACTATCATTCAGCTGTGCAACACTCAGAAGGTTGTGTCTGAGACCATCAACCCAATACACATTGTCAGCACTACTCTTTCCATTCAAAGAGATGGACCCTCTTCCTTTGACCATTCATGGTGCATCATTGCCAAAGCGAACCACACCTCCATCATACTCCTCTAAGGATAGAAACTTGCTCCAGTCACTAGTCATATGGTGAGAACAACCACTGTCAATGATCCACTCATTGGAGTTATCAAACCAGGAGACAAGAGCCTTCTTGTCTGACACATCTTCTTTGACAACAACAAACACAATATCTTCATTTTCTTCATCCTCTGATTCTTCATCTTTGACACCTTCATCAACTGCCACAAAACAGTTTCTTCGGTTTTCTCCTTTGAATTTCCTGAACCTTTCTGGTTTGTCCTTGTTATCGCCATTAGGACAGTTTATAGCAATATGTCCTATCTGGTTACAAGAAAAGCATTTCAAAGGTAGCTTACCTTTGTATTTACCAGTTCCTTTAGGAAGCTTCCTGGCAAGGAGAGCTTCAAATGCCATCAAAATCTCCTCATCATCCATTTCTTTGCTCTGTCTAGGTTCACCACTAGTGTTAGCTTCTTTTCCTTTTCTGGATGGTATAGCAGAGGCTTTAAAAGCTAATTCAGTCTTTTGAACACTGCCATCAAAACTATTTAGCTCATAGGCTATCAACTTGGCTATGATGGAGTCCAAGGATACCTTAGTCTTGTCTATTGATCTCAGCTCCTGAATAACAGCAACCCTTATTGCATAGACTGACAATAGGGATCTCAGGACTTTGCTTACCACAGTGGAATCTTCTATTTTACCACTTGCACTCTCGATTTCTCCAACAACTATTTTGATTCTTATTCCATACTGTTGAATGGTCTCACCTTCAACCATCTGCATATCTTCAAACTTCCCTCTCAGGTTTTCTTCCTTAGCCTTTTTTACATGTTCATCACCACCATAGATATTTTCAAGAGCATCCCATACCTCTTTGGGATTTACCTTGTCTCGAACATCAATAAACTCAATGTCAGATAGACTACTAATAAGGGCTTCCATGACTTGCCCATTTTCTTGTATCTCTCTCTTTTGGTCATCAGTGAGAGTACCGGTAGGGACAACATAGACATTCTCAACATAACTCCAGTGTTGAGCACCCATGCTTCTGATGAATATCTTCATCCTATCTTTCCATATACCAAAATTTTCCTTGTTAAATTTTGGACCTTCCCTCTTCATCATCTATTTGGGATCTTTACCTCAAGCGGTTAAGCTTAAAACACAAAGGACCTAGAGGATGCTCTGATACCAATTGATAACTCAATGATGAATGAATAGTACCAAACCGATACTGAGAGGGGGGGGTGAATCAGTATAGACAAAATATAGTCCAAAACTGGTTTGATAGAAAATACTCCAAATGACTAGCAAATAGTGACACTAGTTGAAATAGAGTGCAACCGGTAAGACCCAGAACAACTAAAACACTCATAAACTGGTTACTCACTTAGCTTTCCTCTTAGCTCAATACTATAGTACCATTACACCCTCATGCATGAACAGGTAAACTATCATCAGATCTTCATAATAGTTAGTTCAATATGTTTTATAGACAGGCATAAAACACAGAACCATCATATGCTTAATAGGTAATAACAAAGCATCACAAGATAAAAGCATCACACATGACACACATATTTTTCATGTGGAAACTCAATTGGGAAAAACCACGGTGGGGATGAATACCCACAAGCTTCTTTTTGAACTCTTTAGAAGTCTGCTCTGTTAGGAGCCTTGTCCGGTT
This sequence comes from Cryptomeria japonica, assembly GCF_030272615.1. Classification (NCBI taxonomy): domain Eukaryota; kingdom Viridiplantae; phylum Streptophyta; class Pinopsida; order Cupressales; family Cupressaceae; genus Cryptomeria; species Cryptomeria japonica. Next base: position 103,175,092 of record NC_081407.1, on the reverse strand, counting down.
AAAGACATTACAATAGGTTCTGCTAGGAACCGATCCTGTTAGCGATCACCCAGTTAAGGGATGGCTATAATACCCAGTTAAGGGTTAAACCCGGTTAGGGTTACCTTGTTAGAGGATTTCAAGAACTTAATAGCTAAAGGATCTCTAGAGCTTGATAGCTTCCCAGAACTCAATAACTTCAAGTTACCCTGTTAAAGGATTTGTATCAAGTCGGTTAAGGCTACCCTGTTAAGGGATTTCACAACTGTTGAAGTGGTTAAAGATCAATAGGAATTACAAAGATCTGGTAATAGCACTCAATGCTAATGCAGATCCATTTTGGCTCCTCTTCACCTTTTGCACATTCACTTTGCAGTTATCTCTTCTCTCCTTTGGTCTGGCAAGAATCACGTATCACTTCCCTTGGATACACACATACAACTTTTGCCAACAACTTTAGAAAGAAACACAACATCGACCTTATAGGAAATAGACAGGTTGGTAGCAAAAACCCTAAACCCTAAACCTGTTAGGTTAAGCAATTCAAATGGTTCAATCCTGACCATTGAATCATACTGCATTAAATTCAACAATCTTGAATTGATCTCAAGACATTCTCCATCATCTATTATCCACCAATTTCATGGCGACTGATGACCCATCATGCATTATCATCATTTGACAAACTTCGCACATTCCCAAGGTGGATAGGGATAGTCTTCTTCATGCAAGATCCTTCATGCGCACAGGGCTTACGTGGCAACATGATTTGTTCTTCATTATATTGCTAACTCACCACACAAAGATCACCGATTGAGTCACACAGGCTTGTGGTACTCCATCCGGAAATCCTGAAGTGGAAACTAGCTACCAACCGGTAGTCATACAATGCTTCCATGTGTCGGTTCCCATAACTACATGCCGGTTCACCTTGACATGCTGGTTCACCTTGAACAAATATATCGCTTCACTTTGGCATATATACCGGTTCACACATATGCCAGTTCTCTCTTCTCACATATCACATATTGACATCAATGACAACATACAATATCATTATGTCCTCATACCAGTTCACATAATGCCAACAACCCAAAGAGAAGGATTAAGTTGAATGTGCCAGTCTTTTCCAGCTTCATTGACTGTTTTCTTCAAGATTTTCAAGGTAGTTTTATTTGATGCCTCAGCTTGACCATTTCCCTATGGATAATATGGAGTAGAAAACCTATGTTGGATATGAAATTGTTCACATAACTCGTTCACATCTTGATTTTTGAATGGTCTTCCATTATCAGTGATAATGGTCATAGGAACTCCATAGCGACAGATTATATAATTCAAAATAAATGATGATATTTGTTTTCCTGTCATTGTTGTTAAAGGCACTGCTTCAATCCATTTAGTAAAATATTTAGTAGCTATCAAAATAAACTTATGTCCATTAGAAGATGAGGGATTTATCTTTCCTACCAAATCAAGGCCCCATTGTGAAAATGGTCATGATCCTGTCATAGGATATAACTCTTGTGTTGGTGCATGATGAGATTCCCATGGATCTGACATTGTTTGCATTTTCTAGCATATGTGAATGAATCTCTCTCCATAGTAGGCCAAAAGTAACCCATACAAAAAAATTTCTTAGCCAATGTTAAATCACTTGAGTGTGCAACAAATACCTGCATGAACTTCGTCAAGAATTTTCTCAGATTCTTCTTTCTCAAGACATCTTAATACAGTACCATCTAGACCACGCCTATATAGGATATCATAAATTATAGTATAGCGAGAGGACTGGTGGATAAAATCTCTTCTCTGATTCCGAGATAAGTCAAGAGGAAGGATGTGTTCTTTTAAATACTGATAAGTTTGACTGTATGAGGATTGACTGGTTCCTGATGTATGGAAAATTTGATAGGTATGCTGGAATTGAATGGTAGGGGTTAAGATATCTTCCACGAGAAATTCACAATGTTGTTGATTCTCCTTATTTTGCAAGAGAGATGCTATTATAGCCATTGCATCTGCTGCTTTATTCTCATTTCTTGGAATCTGGGTGAATAATATTTCTTTAAAGTGTACTTTAAAATCCTCCACCAGTTGTTTGTATGGCATAAGCTTATCATCCTTTGTTTAATATCCATAATTTATTTGGTTGATGATAAGTTGTGAATCACCATAGACATGTAGTTCCTTGACATTCCATTCAATGGCCATTTTAAGCCCAATAGCCAATGCTTCATACTCTATAGTATTATTAGTGCATGGAAACTGTAGTCTATATGATTTGGAAATTGTGTGTCCTTGAGGTGTGATAAAAAAAATGCCTACGCCTGATCCATATTGTGTATAAGAACCATCAAAGTACAATTCCCAAAAGTTTGTACTTACTGTCAAGATATCTGCATTAGGAAATTCAATGTGCAAAGGCATGTCATTTTGTAAAGGTGCATCAACCAATTGATCAGTGATAACTTTTCCCTTGATAGCTTTTCGATCAACATACTCTATATCAAATTCACTGAGTATCATAACCCATTTGGCTATTCTCCCTGTCAATGTTGACTTGCTCAACAAATATTTGAGAGGATCTATCTTTGCTATTAGTTTCACAAAATGAATCAACATATAATGTCGCAGCTTCTAAGTTGCAAATACAAATGCTAGACATGTCTTTTCTATTGAGGAATAATTTAATTCATAGCCAACAAGCATTCTACTGATATAATAAATTGCTCTTTCTTGTCCTTCATCATCATGTTGAGCTAGGAGAGTGCCTAATGATACATTTGTTGCTAAGATATAGAGAAATAATGGTTTCCCTTTGGTTGGTGATATCAATATTTGAGGACTCATAAGATATTCTTTTATTTGTAAAAAAGCTTCTTCACATTTTGGATCCCATTTGAATGGAACATTTTTATGTAGAAGATGGGTGAATGGAAGACATCTATCTGCTAACTGAGAAATAGATCTCTTGATTGATTGCAATCTTCCTTGTAAAGATCGCAATTGACTTATGTTCCTAGGTGACTCCTTTTCCATGATAGCTTTGACTTTTTTAGGATCTACTTCAATTCCATGGGCTGATATAATGTACCCAAGGAGCTTTCCAGAGGTTACCCCAAATGCACATTTTTTTGGATTTAATCTCAATTGATATCTTTCCAACCTATAAAAAATCTTGCTTAAAATGTTCAAATGTTCTTGTCTTGTATGAGATTTTGCAAGTATGTCATTGACATAATCTTCCATAAATGTATGCATCATATCATGGAAAACTATTGTCATAGCCCTTTGATAAGTCGCTCCTGCATTTTTAAGCCCAAATAGCATAACATTCCAGCAATATGTTCCCCATGCACAGGTGAAAGCTGTCTTTTCTTGATCTTCAGGTGCAATACTTATTTGATTATATCTTGAGAAGCCATCCATTAATGAAAACATCTCATGCCCTGCTGATAAGTCCACTATGATATCAACATTTGGTAGCGGGAAATCATCTTTTGGACATGCTTTATTCAGATCTTTGAAATATGTATAGACTCTTATGCTTTTATCTGGCTTTGACACTGGTACAATACTTGAAACCCATTCTGGATAAGCAACAGGTCTTATAAAACCCACTTCTAATAGTTTCTTCAGCTTGGTTTTTACAAGAAAGGCAATGTGCGGATGCATCTTTCTTAGTTTCTTCTTAACTGGTTTTGGTTTTAAACCCACATTAAGATGATGCATGATAAGATCTGGATTAAGTCCTAGCATATCTGCATAGGACCAAGGCAAAATTTATTTATCTTTTCTTAAAGAATTCCATGTATTCATTCCTCTCTTTTTCTGATAATGAGGTAGCATAATGAAGTATTTTAGGATCCTTTGATGTACCAATGTTTACTGCTTCTATTGGTTCTATCAGGATAGCAGATCTCTCCTAAAAATATGTAGGAAGAATGTCAAACTTTCCATCTTCTAGTGCCTCAAAGAGGTTTTCACCATCAGATACGTCCTTTGTTTTCTCTTTTTATTGATCTAGTGTTGCCATGAAATGGTTTTCAACAATAGGTCTCTTTCCTTGTTTTATTTCGCTTTTGTGATTGGAAAGTTTGGCATTCTCCTGACTACAAGAAACATTACTTGATTCTACAATGGAAGATTTCTTAGGTGGGATGGGTTCAACTGCATTAAGGTACACGACTAAGTCATGATCATTGGAAAAGACATTCAGTTCAGGGTTGTCTAAATTATCCCAATCAATTAGTTTAGGATGAAGAAGGGGTAAATCATAATCACTATCATCATTAGGTGTTTCAATATTCATGACATAATGACCATAACTTGGCATAGAATAGGCTCTGTCATAGATTAAATGTTTTTGAGAATTGTCTTTCTCAAGCATCTCTGAATTAGTTCTAACAAAATCAATATTAGCATTTTGTAGTTCACACTCAAGTGGTTCTTGAACTGACATTTGTCTCTTAAATGAATGTATTATATCAACACATGCATCTTTATTACTGTAAATTCCTTCTTAATTGATCTCATTTGCATTTTGAAGCTAACATACTTGTGTACATGATAAAGAGGATTCTTTTGCTAGATTTTGTCTCCTTTCAAACTCAACTTCTTCTGGACTAATAGTCAATACAACTTGACTATCTCTTAATTCTTCTATGGTTCTGCCACATCGGGATACATCTTGTTTCTCTTTTGATGATAATCTTGTATTTCTAGATGCTTGGTCTATCCTTGTTTGTACTTCTTTTGGCATTAATTCTTTGTTTTTGTCATTCCCTTTCCTTTTTGCATATGCCTCTTTTCTCTGAATTCTGAGTTTTTCTTGTCTTCTTTCTAACTCCATCTTTTGTTTTGTAATAGACAAGTCTTCTTTCATGATAGTTGCTTGGTCTTCATTGCGTTCCTTACTTGATATAGTAGATAAAACATATGGACCCCATTCATACTCATTTGAATTTGTCTCTAAATCATGATCTAGGACTACTCCACTATACCATACAGGAATGTTGTATGGCGCAAAAAGTTCCCTAATTTCTGCCATCTCTATTTTTGCTGCTTCTGGAATATCTTGTTCAGATTTTGCATTTTTTTGTATTTCCAGAACTTGTTGACAATATTTTTCTTTACCTTGGATGATAATCTCCTCTTCTTTCTTTTCATGTTCTTCTTGCTTCTTTTGTTTATTGGTTACTATTCCGGCCGCTTGATGTATCTTTTCTTGCCAATTTTCTTCCTTAGAAACTGATTTCTTTTTCCATTTGTGCTATTGATGATTATGTTGCCTTTGATTGGAATTTAGATATCCAAGCCTAGATTTATCTTCTTTGGATTGCGAGTGTGGACAAATAGGTTTTGAAATACCTTGATGTCGGTTACCAATTGGTCCTTTTCCTTCATATCCCATTTTTTACATGATTTCATAACCTTTGCTATATTGTTTTATGGGAATATTGACTTCTACTGCTATTGCTATAGTTTTATCTTCATCCTTGTACAACCAACCAATAATGTCTTTGTCATCATTTTCTTCTTCAAGAGTTCCAGCACTAACAAATGTTCCTTTAAACACATGTTTTGATCTTTCTGATGTCTTTGATTGAATATCTATAGGCTTTCCATATGACTTAGGGGAAGGTGGAAAATTATGCAAAGAATATTTTCCCATTCCTTCATCATTTAATTGGATCTTTTCCTCAAAATTTTCCATAACTTTGCTTGAATTTCTTTGTTAGGATATATTGATTCTCTGTTATGTGGAACTCTTGTATCTTGTGTTGGCTACAAATTATTGCAATATTGACTAGAATATGCAATTATAGTGATCTCTTGTCCTTCATGAGGAAATTTCACACATTGATGATATGTAGAAGGAACTGCTTGCATCTTGTGAATCCATGGTCATCCTAGAAGAATGTTGTAAGAAAGGTTCAAATCTAAAACCTAACACAATGTATCCCTTTCCACAGGTCCTATCTTTATTGGTAGCATAACAGTTCCTTTAGAAGAACATTCTGCTTCATCATAAGCCTTGATGGTTATTTTATTTTTTGGGTCCACTACATTTTTTGAATATCCCAAAGCTTTTATCAAACTTAATGCACAAATGTTTAAGCTAGCTCCTCCATCTATGAGTACATGTTTGACACAAGTTTTATTAATGGAGACTTCAACATGTAAGGGAGCATTGTGAGGATGTTGTAAGGATGCATCATCATTTTTAGAAAATGATAAGCAATGAGGAGCTATAAGGTGTCCTACCATGTTTTGGAACTGATCTATATCCAAATCTTTTGAAACTGTTGTTTCTACTAAAGATTTCTCCAAAATTTCCTTATGTATAGGTGAAACCTTGAGAAGTTCTAGAATTGGTATTTGAGCGGGTATTCTTTGTAATTGCTGTACTAAATTTTATTGTTGTGAAGTGGATGTTGGGTCTTTTGCTATACCTAGAAAGGAAACCTTTTCTTTGATTCTCGTAATAACATTGATTGGCTCTGAAGATGGATTATCTTTAACAATGATTACATTTACCACATCATCATATGTATAAGTGTAATTCACTTTGGCTTTTCCTTTATCATCTTTTATTTGGGATGGTTCACCTTTGTCATAATTCAGAAGTGGAGTTTTGAAAGCCAGGTGTGATTCATTTGTCTTATGGCTATCCACTGTGATGGTTCCATTATCAATTAGATCTTGAATAAGGTGTTTCAATCTTTGACAATCATTTGTTAGGTGTCCTTTATTCTGATGGTAATTGCAAAAATGATTGTCATTCCACCAATTTGGCTTGACTGGTGGTTCATAACTTCTTGCTTCTGGTAAAACAATCAATTTGTTGGCAAGCGGAGTTTTTAGAGCTGATTCCAAAGGTTCTCCAATGTTTGTGAATTCCCTCCGAGGATTGGAGAAAAAGGACTTGGCTTTATTGTTTTTTGGATTATTATTGCTTGGGATTTGACTTGATAGATTAAAAATTGGTTGTTGTTGTTTTGTAGTACTATTATCATCATTTCCTTCATTGCTAACATTCCTATTCTTTGACCAGAACTTGGGATTGTCATTATTGTTGTTGGTGTGGTTGTTGTTATTGTTGTAAATTTTTAGCTCTCCTTTCTTTACCATTGCGTTCTCTATTTTCAAACCATTCTCGATCATTCTGGCAAAAGAGGGAGGACATTGCATTCTAAGGCGATAACTCATTTCACTGATAAGATTATCAATGAATATTTCCATTTTTTCTTGATTAGGTACATCTTGGGGATACCTATTAAACATGCATTTCCACCATTGTAAGAAGATCATAAAAGATTCACCATTCTTTTGTTTAACATTGCAGAGATCCAACATCGCTATCTCATTCCTTATATTGTAGGAGTATTGTGAAATAAATCTATTCACAAGTTCTTCAAAAGATTTGATTCCGGATGATAATCTTGAAAACCACTCCATTGATTGTCCATTTAAACTCCTAGAAAAAGATGCATAAGGTAAGTTTCATCATGAGCGAATTCCATGCTCACAGTACAAAATTCCCTAATGTGATCCTGAGGATTGGATTTTCCATCGTATTTGTCATATTTATGAATCTCGCAATGTTGCAGAAATGGTATCATATTCAGATTCTTATCGAACGGATATGGGCATATATCTTCTAATGAATACTTCTTAGAGCTTGTTCCATTTTGCATGTCTTGTATCTGTTGTTGTAAAGTTTGCATTTGTTGAGTAAGGTTTGACAATGGATTATCCACATAGTTTCTCTTTGTTTCTTCGTGAGTTCTTTTATCACTATGCTCTTTTCTTGTGTCATCCCTTTCTTTCCTTGTTTCTTCATGACTTTCTTTTTTCACATCTTCGTTATTTGGATCATCTGTGTTTTGCATGTTACTTGCCTCTACATCTTGTTTCAAGCTTTCTATGTTAAAGTCTTGTGGTAGTTTAGCCCCAGATTTTGCCAACATTAAGAGATATTTCTCTTTTTGCTTTGCCAACAATTTTTCCATTAGCTTAGCAAATTTGAAATCTTGCTCGAGGTCTCTAATGGTGCTATTGACTACTTCTTCATCAACAATGGTAAACCCAAAAGTTTGAAATACAAGATTATCTTCATCCTCCATTTGTTGTTGTTTTCTAAATTGTTTGTATTGGGCTCTAGTCCAAACTGGCATGTGATTATTTCAAAGTTGTTGAAATTTCCAAAGGACAAAGTCAATAGGTGATTATTGGTTTAGGAAGATATGCTTTGTTGATTTTACTACTATTATTTGTTCACTGTGATAAAGCGTCTCTTTGTTGAAAAGAACGTCCTTGTAAAATTTCTCCATCAAACTCTGTACCGCAGCCACGTAAGTAGTGACGAAAACGGTGTAGGAATGTCCTATGTTTTAATAAGATCTTGCGATTGATATACAAGAATCTTATTCATTTATGAGTAGCTTTATAACCGGGTTTTCTTTTCTTAAGGTGATACTTAAAAGTCATATAAGAATTTGACAATTGACAAGTTTATTTGATTCCAATGTTGGTGCAATTCTGATTTTGATATAACCTAGGTTCAAAATAGGAAAGATATATCCAAGATTATGAACCTAGTATAGATTTATCAAGCTTCTTGATAGAGGATTTGATTATCCTGATGAGAAACTTGATAATGATGTTGATTTTTTTGCACTTAAGATATTTGAATCAATAGCATGTTGAATGTTGATGTTTATAGAACTTCTTGGGAATAACCTGTGGGATTAGTGACCTAGTTGTTTGAGCTAGTTTGACAATACATGATGGTTTAGAGACAAACCTACTTCAAGAATTATTTTGACACTGTCGTTTTGACACTTTGGTTTTGATCTAGTGTTTCAAGTGTTGGAAAGCTTTTGTATTACCCTTTTGATCAAACTTTTTCAACAATTTGTTGGATTTTTGCTCACGCATAGATGATAAGTTTCTTCAATTTTTTGACCATTTGGAATATGCAATAGACATAGAAGACACAATGTCTAATAAACAAAATGCACAACAAGTACAAATCTTATGGCAAGCTGAGACAATAGTTGTTGAATCTCACGTGGGGTTTCCCTCGAGGCTACGCTATTCAAAGAGGATATTTAGATTCTTGACCCCACTAACCCCACCCTCGGCACTCACTTCTTCGGGGCAGCCAAGCACCAGTTTCCATGAAAACTCCCCATGGAAAACTTTATATCTCTACTAGGAACCGTATGTGTGTGAGCCGCTTCAGTGGTCTGACCTCCTGCACCAACAACTAGAAGGATTTTGGCAACTAGTACAAGTGGTTTTTAGTAAAGGCTTCTAGTCATGTGGCCATACATGCGACACTTTCAGCTCTGTAAATACAGAAGGTTCCCAGTCTATAGAGTTTACACTCCATAGGGTTTATGGGGAAACATAGTGTTGATATGAACTTATCAACACATGTTGTTTGGGACTTCCATCACAAACACGATTTATTTATAGTGGATTGGAAGGACTCGGTATTAGCCTGTTTCCACTTTAGGTCATTCCCCTCTCACTGGCCCCCTCAAGGCAGCTCGGGAAGGTAGGCCCTCTAAAGGATTTAATTGCTTGAAAGTAAAGAAAGCATAAAAGAGTGGGTTTGGCTGTTTAGTCACCCAATTAAGGGGGGAGCATATACCTACCACTTTTGAGACAAGGAATATAAGTGTTCTTTTTAACCTTTTCAAAACAATTGTTGGCTAAGTCCTATTTGGTGATGTTGCTCCAACAAGCATGGTGTTTATTTTAGCCTTTTTAGAAGTCTATGTGCAACTATTTTAGAGAAGTTACTAAAAATGCAAGTTGCATGTTGTCAATTTATCCTCTTAGTTAGACTAAATGAACAAGGCATGATATATTACTTCCCAAAATAAGGCCTTTAATTTCTTGGGCATTCAGACCTGCAAGAAAATTTTAGTAGTTTGAAAAATCTAATTTCTTGGGCATTCAAACGTGCAAGAAATCTTTTGTTAGCTGGAAACAAAAGCGCTATTCTAACATATGCGCTATCTTTCTCCTCAAAAGCACTAACTTGTAGAGAAAAAGCGCTAACCTAGACTACAAAAGTGCTGCTCTGCGGATACAAAAATGTGATTTATTTAATAAATGCACTAATCTAGAGGACAAAAGCGCTAACCTAGAAGATAAAAGTGCTAACCAATGATGCTAATGCATAGATTTTCAGATAAAAGCGCTAACCGACGATGCTAATGTGTAGATTTTTAGACAAAAGCGCTAACCTACATGGCATATGCGCTAACTTGTGATGCAAATATGCTAACTTATGAACAAAAGTGCTGTCAGATTTCACATATGCATGAATCTGCATTACAAATGCATTAATTTTACTTTTTGTGAGATTTTTAAAGGTATATGCGAGGTCCATGAGCCCCACGGTGGGCGCCAAAATGTGTCAACTTGAATTTCATCCTCAGAATGCTACCTGCAAGAAGTTCGTTTCACAAAATACCAATGAAACTACATGAAATAAAAATACTAATATTACCTTCATGGTTTATGTCTCATTGTGTCCTAACTCCACTGTTCCTGGTTGTAGATGGTGTGATCTCAAACAATGCACTGATAGCTTCCAAGATGACATATGGAGAATGGACTAATAACTGGTAGTTAATTGATGCTATGATATGCAATACTACATGATTATGCTAAAATGCTAATTATTATTTTTTCTTCAAGGTTAAAACTCACAGATGCATAAGTTTTACAAATGATTTGCTTGAAAATGCACTTGAAGTCTCTTTAAGTCTAACTCTCTCTCAACTGAAACTCTTGATTTTATAGACTTTGAGAGGATGAGATGATGTGGCTCAGATCAATGATCATGATCAGGTCTACAGATTTGGATGGCTGTGAGCAAAGGTGAAGGTTGAGAGAAAGGGGGGAGGACAAGACAAGTGTCACTCATCTCACCTTGATTGGGTTGTTGACTAAGAGAATCTAGGGATAGTTAGAGAAGTTTTAGGCATGATAGGACAAGTGGACTCAAGTCCTTCCTAAATGTAGGGGTGTTGGAGAGAATATAGAATATGGTTATGAAATATGTGTACGTACACAATATTCATTAAATTTGGTGGTTGAAGATAAATGATGAATTAATATTTAAGAAATATTAATTTCCTTAGCCACATGCTTGATGAGTTTGCAAAGGGAAGATGAAGTGGAGATGGAGGGTGAGTTGGAAAATAAAGATTAAATAATTTTAGTTAACCAAAATCTCTCAAAATAGTCTCATTGTCCTATATCTCCAAGTATCTTCAAGATTCAAGGTGGCCCTCACTTGGAAGAGCATTTGATCTTTAAGATGACTACCTAAAGAATGAGATTTGAATGATAAATAGAATCAAAATGGATGCAACTAAGATCCTAGTTGATTAAATGATTGAAACTAATGATATGATGATGATATACAAAATGGAGTTGTGTTTCCAAATTAAAGAAGTAAGTGATCTAATTAAGCTAATATGAAGATGACAATGCTATGAAATTGAAGTGCAATTAAGATATAATGATTGATCTAAAACATGATAAAATATAGCTATGATGTGATTAGGATGGCCTAATGCTTGAGAGAGGCACAATGAGAGCTCCTTGATAACCTACAAAACAACTATATTGTGGATGCATGAAAGTGGATATTGGGATCCTTTGATATAAGACAAGGGCTCATCTTATAGTGTTGAAGGCTTAGAAATGGATGACCAAGATTGATTACAAATCAAGGGTCAAGATTGAAGGAGGAATGTGGTCCCAAGTTGGAAGGCTTAACCTTGTGACAAATGTCACAAGGGGGAGAGGGTGAGGATCAATGTGGTCCTATATTTGCAAGCTTTTCCTTGTGACAAGTGTCACAAGAGAGAGTGGGGTGAAAAGTCAATGTGGTCCCACCTTGGGAAAAGGGGGATATGTGATCAGTCATGTGTGAGCAACCTTGGGAAGCCCAAGTAGATTAATTAGGATAATGAGGATATTAGATAGGTTTTAGAAATATATTAAGATTCTATTGATAAATGTAGGATTTTGCAAGTGGGGGGGGGGATAATAGGTATTTTTAGATAAAATAAAAGGTTTATTTTAGCTAAAAAGGTGCAACTTGCATTTGTAGGATTTTGCAAGTTGGGGGGGGGGGCTTATTTACAAATAAATAATGATTTATTTAAATGGAAGGGGATTTTTAATTAAATGTAAATTTAATTAAAAGGGAAAAGCCTATTAATTAAATAAATAATATTTATTCAATTAAGTGGGTAAAGGGTACTTAATCAAAAATTAGTTTAATTAGTGGGTTAGTTTAGAAGAAAGGGTAAATAATCAAATCTATATTTTGATTAATAAGTCAATTAGAAGAATAGGGATATTAATTAAACCTTAGTCTAATTATTAGGTGATTAACTGATGATTGAATGAATAAAATCCATTTAATTAGTTGTGCCAGTTTTAGGTGTCTAAAATAGGCATTTGACGATTAAAATCACCCTTAGGCCAACTTAGAATCAACATATTTTCACACGAAGATAAATTTGAATAGGATAAGACCGCCCAATCATCCTCTTGAAATTCGAGGAAAATAGTGCGGGACCATGGTGGTGGGTGCCATGGTCCCAACCACTTTTTCCCAAATTTCTAAGAATGCGAGCTATCATGATTCTAATGTTAAATATAGCTTGAATCAAACCAAGATGTGTAGATATGTGAAATATTCTTTGAGAGTTGAAATTAGGGTGGGATTGAGGACAAATCAAGTTAAAATGATAATGGACACACCTAGAATTAAGGGCCTAAATAAGAGCGTGATGATGTAATAAAGTGGAATAAGACCCATAATATTGAATTAAATATTTAGTTATAATAAAAGTCCTATAATGCATAGAGGAAAGGGAAATACTAAACTAGGTGCTAGAAGAGTGTGAAATTGGATACACCAATAAAGGGTGTACAATTTACGATGCTATAATTCCATATACTTTATGCATGAAAGTAAACAAATGAAATCACAACAACCACCACACAAGAACACCAATATTTTTACATGGGAAACCTAGTCTGGGAAAAACCACGGTGAGAACTATCTCACTATATGATAAACTAATTACAATGTTTAGGCCAGAGACCAAGGAGCTAACTATCCTTGAGATAACTTGCAAAGCTAAGGCATACAACCTTAGGGAAAGATACAAAAGGGACTTGTAAACAATGAAGATCACTTCTTTAGGACAAGACATAATACATGTGATAACGATACATTAATATGGTTAAATTGTAAGGAACCACATCCACTGAAATGCTAATCACAGTTCACAATTCAAAACATATTAGAAACTATCTTCATCATTGGTGTATAAAAATTCCAAACCATTGTATTGCTTCACATATAATTTGCACAACACACACTACTTCTCTATATATTTCCACAATGATTCAATCCTTTATATATCAAATGCAACCTCAATTACATCAATTAGGTCGACCTAATTATATGTAATGTGCAAATACATAATTGCCAAGCCAAATAAAACCTACAGTGCAACATGGAAGGGAAAATGAGATGTGTGAGGCTTCACACCAAGTCGACACATGTTATTGTCCATCCTAAAACATCACCCATAGATCCACATGTAGGTACATGGACCAAAGCATTATAGGTCAGATGCAAAAGATAATATTGTCAAACCACATCACCACAACTTTACACAACCTTCAATGTAGACCACTAAGAGTACTTGTGGATGCCCAAGGTAGAATCAATAAATACTAATAACACTAAGTAATCAAACTGCATCATGAAAATACTAGCAAGTATAGGAATACAACACATTATTGTACACTAACACCTGAAAAATCACACTTGACTAAACACCAATTTTGAATCCAAGAACCAATACCAAAGATCCAAAAACTTCAAGATACATCATTAAAATCCCTCTGTAATAACCAAAAATATTCTCTACATATCCACATGATCATATTTTTTATCCCATTGTAACTGCACTATACCAAACCACATTTGGACCAAGGATTGTAGCCAATTTGCTCATCCATATCAACAAATTTGATATCAGTGACAATAAGAAATTATATTTACAACAATATCCCCCTTTTTGATTGATAGAAATACTTGTGCCCACTCCAAAACCACTCTCCCTTTGACATCAAAGACAAAGGGTCTCTTCTTAAAATAAAACTGAACAACCTATGCACATCTCCCCTATCAACAACACTTCCTCAAAATTATAAACCAAAACTATATTACCAACATGTCAACATATGTATACAATCAAATTCTTCTTACTAGAAAACAATTTAACCACCTCATTGAGCTAGGCATATGATACTTTTATGAATGAACTTCAATTGAGCCCAAACAATACTCCAATTAACTCCTCTAGAGACCAAAAGATTACACTAATTCTTTATCTTTAATAGAAGATCCTCTGCCTCTTCAAAACTTCTTGATTCCTTCACTGTCTTGCTTAACTCTTTTTATTTTTTTTAAAAATACACCATAGTGGTGAGATGCACATCTATAATATCTCTCAACTAGTAGATATCCTTCTTGATGTATTCTTTTTCATTAATTATTAAATTTAATTTTATGTACAAGTTCTCTAACTGAACTCTTCCTTTACCATCTCCATATTCCTTAAAGTTTATTGACTTAGACACCTCTACAATATGAATCTCAATTTTTTTACCTAATCATGTATACCATGAGTTGACCTAGACCACTTTTGACAAAATTTATTATGCTCTCTTGCAATCGGTTGTGTGCATTTGTACACTTATTCATTAGATCACTTAACCTCTTCTTTGCCATCTTCTTCTTAGAATTTTCCACCAAGTTAGAAGCATAGTGCTTCAGTCCAGTCGACATATCCTGCAACTACTCCTCTTCGCTAAGGAACTCATCGACCTTTACCTTCATAAGTTTCTTATGGAGAAACTTCACAATGTTATTTATCAAATTGGTATAGGCTACCTTATAAATAATGTATTTATTTCTGTTGTGTGGTGGAAAACATCACCCAAATATAGCATATGAAGGGGCATCAACTTATCTAAGTCCAACATAACCTACGTCATCGGTACTTGCAATACTTATGATGTTACAATTGGTTCAAACTTTATTTATAACTATAATAATTCTAATCCAAAATCTTTAGATAGTTTGGAATATTCTCCCACTAACATTCTTCTAATCTCCTTGTTTTAGACACAATTTTTTCTTATTCAGACTATCTTTCTTCTCTTCTTCCTTCTCCTCTTGTTTCTCTATCTTTTCACTTTCAATATTCTCCTTATTTGTTTCCTCTTTCCTTTCATTCTTTAGATCCTCTTTCTACTTCTCATCTCTAGCATCTTCCAAAATCTTCTCAACAACCTCCATCACATTATGTTATGTATTCAACTGATCATTTGGAATAGTATCTACTTTTTTCTCATCTCCTTTATCTTTAAAAACAACTTGAACATGAGTTTTGGCTTCAATTTAGGTTCTACAATGACCAAAGTTTCCATTTCACCCTTTCATAAAATTCATAGAGCTCTCAAGATAGAAAGATCACAAGTGATAGAAATGATTCAAAAAAGACATTTTTTTGTTGAGTTCACCTTCTTAGGGTTGAGCATTCTTTAATGCATTTTACCATTTCAAGTCATATAGTTGATACTATGTTTCATAAAATTTCATAAAAAGTGTTGTGGATCAACAAAACCATCTAGAAACCTCTAAAAACACTTTCACAGTCTTTGCTATGCTAAAAACAACTTAGCATCCAAACTACAAGGAGGTTCAAAAGATCTTCATTTTTCTCTCCCCCTCAAATATTATATTTATCTAATTACCGAAAGACGGATTTGTACCATCAATAAGTGCAGACCCATCCTCATTCTTTTCTTTCATCTTCTCATCTGATTTATTCACCCATGTCATCTCATCTTCTCCTTTTCTTCATTAACATCAATCTTCTTTACTGGACCAATAGACTTCTCATTCCTTGTTCTGTAGAACCTATCAATGTGTCCAATTTATTGCAATTATAACAAGTCAAAACCTTATTATAGACCATTTTCATTCCTTTTGATATTAGGTTTGCACTCATGGTTTGTATTCACATATCAATTCCATACCATTCTACTACACTCATTTTCCTTCTGTCCAAACTTATTGCAAGTGTAGCATTGACCATGAAATTATTGAGATTTGGTCTGAATTCTACATTCACTAGCTCTATGTCCAAATTTATTGTATGAAAAATAATTACCAATAAAGGTTGATGAATACCTAGTTTGAGCAAGAGGAGTGTTAGGGTTTCAAGCAGATCCGAAGCAAATATGAACTAACAATTATATGCAGATTTAAATACAAAAGATAAAGAAATAAAATAGGACACAGATAACACAGAGATTTAACGTGGTTCACCCAGAATGGGTTACGTCCACCATACACAGTCGTCCAATCTTTCTTATTATCCAGCAAAATAGTACATCAACCTTACAATGCCTTAAGCATCCCAGCCGCTTATAACATGCATTTTTAGGGCAACAAACAAAGTCGGCCATTTTTAGGGTTTTATTACAATGTTGGTTTCCATCAATGAAAAAAAAATGGCAAATTTTTTTTTCTCGAGGGCTGCCGCCCCCGAACCCCCACTTTTCTCGGGGGTGGCACCGGGGCCCAGCCCGACCTCGGACCCCGGCGAGGATACGTGCTGAGTGTACAGTACTTTGTTGATCAGTCACCACATTTCAACAAGGAGTCCTTCTGTCAATCCTCTTGTTTCAGATTGGAGCGAAACCTTTTTGATCTTTGTTAGTGTCCTTCAATTGATCCTTGACCTTTTCCTTTCCTTTGTCTCCTTGACTGAAACTCTTAGAGCTTTCACCTTTTTCAAATCCAAGTCCATATATATCTTTGTTGTCCTACTGAGTACTGAGCATCACATCAAGCACTTCACTACACCTTTAAGCTTTAGACCTTTGCCATTTTTTCTCTTGTGCCTCTTTTAACTCTTTCTTCAACATATCCACTTCTTCCTCAAGTTTGATACATTTTCCAATATTGTCATGTATCATTTTTTCAAGATCACCAATAACCTTTCTTCCTTCATCAAGTAGCTTTATTAGATAGGTGATCTTCTCTTCTTCTTTCTTGCACTTGTTTCTTCTTTCATCCAAATTTGCTAAAGCATGCCTCAATTCTCCATTTATGTCCACCATAACATCAATGTCCCATTTATTTTGTTCCATAGAATCCAAATCAAAATCAAACATAGTGTTCAAAACTTGGATCTATCTCAACTATTAAGCTATTCCTTCAAGAACCTTGCTCTGATATTAATTCTTGAACACTATCGAGAGTTGAAAGGGGGGCTGAATAAGAATATACAAAAACTTAATCAAAATTAACCTTTTTACTTAACATTGATTCCACATACCTTATGCATGAAAATAAATAATTGAAATCATAAAAGCAACCACACAAGAAGAATGTTTTTACATGAAAAACTCAAATTGGGAAAAAACACAGTGAGAACTATCTCATTATATGATAAATTGATTACAATGTTTAGGCCAAAGGCCAAGGAGCTCATTGCCCCTAAGATGAATTACAAAGATAAGGCGAACAACCTTAGGGAAAGATACAAAAGGGACTTGCAAACACTAAATATCACTTCTTTAGGGTAAGATATAATACATCTGATAAAGATACATCAATTGGGTTGAACTATAAGGAATTGCATCCCTTGAAATGCTGATCACAGTTCACAATTCAAAATATATTAGAAACTATCTTCATCACTGCTCTATAACACCTTCAAGCCACTATAATGTTTTGCATATACTTTTCACAACACACACTACTTCTCTATATCTTTCCACAATGATTCAATCCTTTATATATCAATTGTAAGCTCAATTACATCAATTAGATTGGTCTAATTAGATTTAGCGTGCAAATACATAATTGTCGGCCCAAAAATTAACTCCAATACAATGTGGAAGGAAAAATCAAATATGTGAGGCTTCACACCAAGTTAGCTCACACCTTCTTGTCCACCCTAAAATGTCACCCATAAATCCACACACAATCGCATGGACCAAAGCATTATAGGTCAGGTGTAAAAGATAACTGTCAAACAACAATGCCACAAATTTACACAACCTTCAATTTGGACCATTAAGAGTACTTGTAAATGCCCAAAATTGTATCAAAAAATACCAATAACATAGAGTAATTGAACTACATCACCAAAATACTAGCAGATATAGGAATGCAACACATTTCTTTACACTAACACTGAAACAATCACACTTTACTAAACACCAACTACAGATCCAAAAAAATAATACCAAAGCTCCATAAAATTCAACATACATCATTAAAATCATTTAGGAATAACCACAAATAAACTCCACACATTTGCATAATCATATTGCTATCCCATTGTAACTGCACTATACTCTACCACATCCAGACCAAGGACTGTAGCCAAGTTGCTCATCCATATCAACAAGTTGGACATCAATGAAAACAAGAACTCATATTTGCAACAAAAATACCCCAAAAAGATTAGAGAAATGGGAAAATTAAAATGAGGTCGAGGAGAGTGTGAAAATGGACTCAATAATTAAAAAGGAGTATAATTTATGATACTACAAATACAACATTTAAAAGCCTTTTTTCTTCCATATCCATGGTTGTTACCATGTCAGAGTTAGGAATGGAAATGAGTTTTCTAGGGCTACCAGGAGGGGACTTACTTTTTGCTCCTCTAACTATTTTATTTCCATCTAGCCCTCCATGGTCTACCAGTTCAAATTTTGTAGAGTTTGGAACCCTTTGTCCACTATTTTCTAAAGTAAATCACAAAATTACCTTCCATTGGCATTCATCACTCCATTAATTATCTCTAGTCTTATCATCTCATTGGGAGGCTCACCCAAACCAATATTGCCACCTTCCATAGTTGTCTGGGCACAACCAAACACCAACTCGTATGCAACTATGAATGCAACAAAAATAAGGAAAAATAAAAATCAATAGAGCAAAAAAAATTTAAAATTCATAAAAGAAAAATTAGACACAAGCACATTAATTAGAATCTATTAAGGATGGGAACAATGGATGTGAGGAGCATACTTGAGGAAAAGAGCACAACAACACATCAATGGTAGATGGCCATTATCCTTCCACCAAAGTTGTAGAACACCTCTTCCCCCTCCCACTAATATTTTATATTTGAAAGTATTGAAATATTGAAATTTTGTTTTGACTTCAACTAATCTTTGTTATATTATTTAAATATTTTCTATTCAATTCACCTTTTATAGGCATGATTCCCTAGATTTTGATCTCCAAACATTTCTTCCCTTGTAAGGATTTCGTGCTATAGTCTACCAAGAGCTCCATTTCTTTTAATTAATCTTGTTGGAACATTCCATTTTTTGTAGGTCATTTGTTAAGTGTCTTCAATTCCCTCCTATCCCATCTCTATCCTTAAAGATGTCTTTGAAAGATTTTTTGTTCCATTATTTTATCATTTGTTTGATGTGCTAATTTTTTTTTGTAAAAATGAACATCTTAAATCTATTATAGTTAAATGGTTTGTCCCACCATTCGTTGATAAGTTTTTTGATATTCAAACATCTTAACCACATTTTTCAAATGAAAATTGCTATCTAGGGGCAAATGCTCCTCCACTAGGCATAGGATAATGAGAAAGTGATTGGAATTGGAAGTGGGATTAGTAAGGAAGTTTTTAGCCACTATGGAATTGACCTAGTTGGTTGATAACATAAAATGGTTAAGTTTATTTGTTAAACTTGTGAACCCTAATCTTATGTTATTCTTAGTATATTTTCCATTGGTAAGAGAGATGTCAATGAGGTTGAGGTTTTGTACAAAGGCAACAAAATCTTTCTATGTTTGAGATATTCTGCCTAGGCTCCCCCCACTTTTCTAATTGATCCAAGATCACATTTAATTCTCCACCTAAAATATACATCTCTCCCCCAAAAACCTTAGTTCTGATTTTAATTTCATTCCATAATTTCTTTTTGTTATAAAACTAAATAATTTTAAATATTTTACACTTATTTTAAAATTAAATATTTCTTAAAATATATTTAAAAAAAAAATCATATTTTTTTAATGAGTGGTAGCCATTTCCATTAAAAGAGATAAAGTACACTATTCACAAAAAAGGTAGGTGGATACAAGATCACCCTTCAGGAGTCAAATGGGCAACACCTAAAGAAACAAAAAACACAACAACATGGGTTGAGCTCGAAGAGTAGAAAACAAGAAATGACCACTTAAGCAACTAGAGCAGTGGCTGAAGGAGTGGATCTCTGTCATCCTTAAGACCCCATACATCAACAAGGCCAAGGGTATCGTCTGGAAGGGAGAACCCTTCTTTAGTAACAACCTCCTCTTTCTCCTTGTCCTAAGTTGTTCGAGAGGGGGAGATTGCCAAATCTAAACGAGAAAAGCCAAAGTCATATTTTTAATACTATACTCGCTTAAATATTAAGAATATTAAAAACTATTTCATTTTTCTATTGTAGATAAATTAAGTAGGATAGTGTATAAGAATAATTAAAAGGAAATCATGATGATATCCGATTGTTTCTATTGTTGCAGATTCATAATGTCTTTGTTGTTTTTTGTAATGTTTCCTCTTCACTTTTGTTATTGTAGTGTAATATAATTTTTTCCTTCACAACCTTCTTTGTTTATTACTTATTCTTTTGTAATCAAATTTGTTTAGTACACATAAAAAAAACTATAAGAATAATGAAGGAAAATCAAGTTATTAATGTAACTTGATCTTTAATTTGATTATATAAAGATTTTAAATATTATACATGCCTTTGAAGATAATCAACTTTAATTGAAAAGGTTATAAATAAAAAACTTCATTCTATATAATTTAATTTACTATTAAATATTTAAAATGTACAATAACTTTAATGTTACACTGTATAATTATACATATATAAGAATAAATACATATAATCGTTATATGCATTGTTAACTTTTAATCATTTTAAGAATATTATTGACAAAAATATCTTATAAAAAAATTACATAAATTATTTTAAAAATATATATTTCTGTGAAAAAAAATTATATATAATTATTAAAAAAAAAGATAATATATAATAATATTTCAAATTTCACAAATTAAATTAAATTTTAAAATTTAATTCAAATAATTAAATAATTTCAAACCTAATAAAAAAAATCTCTCTTCTAATTTGTGCTTTTTACTTATAATTTATCAAACAACTAATTTAAAAAAAAAAATCTAGTAATTTAAAAAAAATATATATCTAATAATAAATAACTATAATTATAATAAACATAATATAATATTTTAAAAATTATTTAACCCAAAAGATAAAGAATATAAAGACATCCTAAAGAATATTCGACCAACCAATTTGTACTATCATGATAAATACTTGGTCTTATATTGTTACGAATGCCCTACCATAAGGATGTAGTGTCCCTACACATCCCTTTCTTATACACAAGAATATTAAAACAATAATGACCCTATTTGTTGGCGATTATTCAAATGAAGGGAATATACCTATGTTAGTGTGATATGGGTATTTAGAGGAATAAAATTACCCTAATATTAATTTAAGTGAGTATAATTTAATTATTTTAAACTTTCAATTGATTTAATTGAGGTTGACTATTATATATTGAGATAAATAAAATAATTTAAAATAGAATGATTGAAATAATTATGTGAAATGGTTTAGGGGATTATCCCACAAATAGCTGTGATCCTCGTACATGGCAGGTCAAATGTTTAAGTCTACTTGAAGCCCATGTGTCCCACACATAGGTAATGGAGAGATAAGGTGATGCCTGAGCATGGAAGACATGATGACACAAGGAGATATAAGGGTGTTATTGCCGAACAAACATGAGAATGAGGCCCCTAAAAAATGTGGTGTCATTGGTTCATAGCTCCAATCAAAAGCGAATACTACTTCGACTGTGATTGATCAATTTTTTTTTTATGTGAAATAGTTTTTTTTATTTTATTTTAAATTTGGCATATTTTTTATTTAAATTGTCAAGATGTAAGAAAACCCAATAAATTTAAATATAAAATTGAATATAGTATTAGAGATTAGAGATAAATGAAGTCTATCTTTTGTATGTAGGGATTAAAGTACAACTATAAATTGGTTCTTGGATGCTTTTTTCTTGTGTGGTTTTGTTCACTATAAAATTTCAAGTTCAATGTTTGAAGCTCATGTTTGCTATACATCTACTTGTATCTAAAAAAAGTGTGGTGGTTAAAAGTATCATTAGGAGACTACTATGTACGAAGGGAAGAGTAATTGACTTCCTTGATGATAGTTAGACACTCAAGCTATTTAAAAGATCAAATAGAGAAGAAGATGGTTAGATATTGATTTACTAAGTAATCACATTTGATGTAAAATCAGGCCAATGAGGATTGATTTTGTGATGAGTATGGTTGACTATATGAATCTAAAATATAACTAATCAATAATTAAATGACCTAGGATAATGTCCTTAAATACAAACCTTGGACCCATTAATTCAAACTCTTGGTACCCATGGTGATGGGTAACAACTATATCCCAATATTATCAACTTTGAAATTTTGATATTTAAACTTAGAGGTTATGATCATTCTAAAATTCTATCAAGGGGTACAAAATTGTAGGTGCAATACAATTTAGGACTACAAAAGTCTTGGGAATTAGGACAATGGAATTCTAAGATGAATAATTTAATGTAGCAGAGCAATGGATTTAGGTTTAGGGTCATTGCATGTGTCAAAAGAGACAAAATTTGTGCTCTAGAAGAGATAAAATAAGTACTAGTAGTATGCAATCACAACATCTACTAAACCACTTAATGTGCATCCAGTTTGGGTTCACCTTCTGAACCTTCCTCTTCATTTCTGGTTGTTTTCTTGCTATGAGGCCATTGGTAACTCTATTGGCTGATTCTTGAATGTTGATGATGCCACCTCTTCCATGGACCACTCCACTTTTTCCTGCATCTTAATTGATATTGCCATCTCCTCACCTCTCCTTAGGGATGTGGTTCTTATAGTTGGGGATAAGCCTTGGACTCAACCATTGGATTATGAGGGCCTCCCATTTCACTGTTAGAGATGTTTTTCTATGGGTCGTTTAGCTTCAGATTGCTCCCTTCCATGTCACAAAGGTGTTGCTACTTGGTGGAAGGATGCTACAATTGATCATTTGACTGACTCTATTGAATCCTCTCAAGAGGAAGTGTCCTCCTCCTAGGATGAAATTGTGCCTCCCTTTACCACTGATGTTGTTGTTGTTGTTGTCCCTAAGGTTTCAACTCCTATTGCTCCTATTTTGTAGCATCATTCTACTCCTACTAAAATTGTTTAACGTGCTTCTAGTGCTATTTCACAATAGCTTGCTATTGTTCTACAACAACCTCCTGCTATTGTGCCACAACACTCTATTGACACTACTAATTGTTATCCTACGGGGTCCCTCTCAATTGATCTATCTCTTGATGGTCCTAATGACTGTATCGCTTGGACTATGGTTTCTCAGAAGTGGAAGGGGAAGTCTTCTCCCCTCCTCCAAACCCTCCTTGTGTAGGTTTGGGTGTCTCTCCCCTTCCCTGATTAGGGTTTTGGTGTTTTTCGATTTGACAGGGTTTTCGTTGGCCTATCCATTTTTTTTTTTTTGAGGTTTTACCCCATTTTTGTTGTTTCTTACTGCCTTTGGGCTGTTGTATTAAGGGTTAGCTATTGGCATTTTGGCATTTGGCATTAAGTTGTCATTGATGTCAACTGGTTTGGTAAAGTAAGAAGGTGTGACTGGTATGATGTTAATACACATGAGAGTGAGCAGACAAAAGGAAGGCTACTAGTACACATGACTTCGGTCATCTATTGGTAAAGAAGGCTTACCGGTAAGGCAGAAACTAGGATGAAGGTTGTTTGTGTGTTATGAAGGCACAACAATGGGTGAACATAACAGAAAGGATGTTTGGTGGTCATACCAGTAACATAGATTAAAACAGTAGTCAACTTAGGTCGACAAAGTATGTCAAACCGACATAGGAATCCAAGAAAAGGTGGATGTTGACAAGCATGACAACTGGATGCCAGGTAGAGGTATTGCACAAGTCAGTGGAGTGTACATCGATGTAACAAATCTATAGGTAGGTCAACTTTAATGAGGAACCTGCAAGTCACAGAGGATGCCAGAAGATTGTGGCTCAAGGAAGGCAAGATGGAAAAGCAATCACACCAATCTTGCATATATATTTGATCTTCATACTTGTTAGGTGAAGGAAACAACAAAGCCATTAATGGCAAGTGATAGAGAAATGCTGAAAAGGTGCATACCTCCAAATTTAGAAAATGGACATTGGAATGCGTAATTCGGTTGGTGATTGATTATTGTCATAAAGATCATATCCCTGAAAAGAAGATCGAATCAAAGAGGATTCAGATTGAGCTGGAAAAGGAAAACCTAACATGATAATGTTTGAATTCATTCTTGGTGGGAATTCATGGTTATAAATATACAAGCTCAAAAACATAAAAGGATGATGCTTGTGGAGAAGAAGTAGAGTAAAGAGATCTTGAGTATAGAGAAGCAAACTAGTAGTGACAGAGGATTCTTAGAGTAAATATACAAGCTCTAAGGAAGTTGCAAAGTGAGTCAACAAGTAAACCGATGAGAGGGTTTAACCAGTAGTGATAGAGTACTGGTATAACAGTAGTAAGTGTAACAGTTGAGAAAACGGGTGAAGTGTGAGTGATCAATAAGGCATCCAAGTGTGATATAGAGCATTGTGAGGTTGTGAGAGAAAGAGAAGAGAATCATAAAGAGCAAGCTATTAACTAGTAGTGTGAGATTCAATAAAGAAGAGAAGACTGCTAACTAGTAGAGACCTATTTGTTCAAGAGTTGCAAAATTCATTTGCAACAAGAAGCCATAACTGTATCAAAATTATATTTCAATATACATCACCAAGTTGGATCTTGGTGCTCCTTGTGTTGGTGCTCTAAATCAGTAGGGGTTGGTGCTCCTTGGGTTGGTGCCCTAAATCTTTGTAATTTAGTGTTTCACTTGTGAGGCTAGATTGGAGCAGTAGTCTCCAGTAGCATTTCTCACCGAAGTTTTTCCCATATTGGGTTTTCCTCATACATCTGTTGTTGTGGGTTGCATTTGTGTGTTTGTCTTCTTTGGTCTCCTCATTAGCTTTACTGGTTTGATTGATTAGTGTTTAAGATAACAACCGGTATTCTGAAGTTACCTTAAATGAGGGAAAAGTTTAGGAATCATTGATTCACCCCCCTCTCAGTGGTACTGTGTGCTCAACAATTGGTATTAGAGCCGGGTTCACAGTTTTTTTATAGATCTTGGGTAGATTCTACACTTATAACACAATGGAAAGAAATGTGTCTACTTCCTGAAAATCCCCCATGTTTGATGGATCCAACTATGTCTTTTGGAGCAGAAGAATGGAGACCTATATATCCTCCCTTGGTTTTAATGTGTGGATGTCTCTCAAGAGTGGGTATGTTGCCCCTAGTGTTCCTCCCACTGATCTAGATGCCAAGAAGGAGCATGAGAACAATGCAGAGGCCAAACATGCTATTTTGAGCGGGATGTCTGATAATGAGTTTGTCAAGGTCATGCACTGTGCATCTACCAAGGAAACCTAGGATAAAACGTAGAGGTTATTTGAAGGAGATGCAAAAGTCAAAGAGGCCAAGCTGCAAGCACTAAAAGCCCAAGTTGAGGGCATCAAGATTAAGGATGATGAAAAGATTGCAGACTACCTTCACATATTTGATGAAACTGTGAATACCATAAAAGGACTCAGATAATATATTACATATGAGATACTTTTCAAGAAGGTACTTAGGTCTCTTACACCTAAGCATGATACAAATGTGTCTACCATAAAAGATGATGGGGTTACCCTAGTTTGCTCAACACTTCACCTAGCCATTGTTGCTCAACTGCACCAACTCACCAGGTCTAGTTGCTCTCTAGACCTCCAAGTCCTTCTCAAACTCTTCTAGGGATTTATTCTTTATCTCTCTAAGGTGTTTTTCTTCAAGTGTTTTGGCTAGGAACCCTACCAATTCATAGTGCTTCCCATGTACTCAATTATGGCTTCTTCGCTTCAAGTTGTCAAAATGACCTCCTACCATTGTGAGATGATGTAGAGATGTGGAGGTGTCTTCATTCATGTTCTGTATGCATTTAGGGTCCATTTGAGGTTTGCAATCAATAGGTTTCTTATCGATTCCAAAATTTTGCCTAGAAAAGGGCTACAAGGAATTAGCCCAATTAGGCCTCCTAAAATTGATTTTTTAGGGCTTGGGTTAAAACAATCCAAAAGACCCCCTTAAAATTTTGGATTTCCTTCAATGGTTCCTCTAACCTCAAGTGATTTTTGTGGTTCTATCTTCTTAACCCACCATTCAATGTGCTAACCCCAAAATGAGGGTTTTGGAGGGTTTCTAGGCCTTCTAGGTGGTAGTGACAGGTCAAGTTGGGGTTTGTGCAACAAATGAAATTTTCAAGTCTCCTCCTTGCATTGGAAATTTTTTCCCAACTCCTTGGACCCCTTCAAAACCTTAGAAAGTGATCTGACATCCACCTCTGCAATTGGCACTTCATTTTCACCTTATTTCCTCTAGCCGGGTTGCTCCTAGACTCGCCTAGAACAAGGTGATAGAAATAATTAAACTCTTCTCCAGTACTTGCACCTACATATGTAAACTATATAGATGGTTTCCCTCCATTTCCCAACATTCGATGATGGCAGCACATGTGGAACTCATGGGGCAACCATATTTACAAGAAAACTACTATGTACAAGCCAAAACTGGCTATTTGCAAACTAAAGCAAGAAAACACTAATGAATAGTATCTACAAAGCTCTAAATTGAACCAAAAACACAATAAAACATAAGAGAAACTAAATCCATTGGTGGATCAATGGATTCAATCCATTCTCAATTACAAAATGAGTTAAATCAAGCTAAAATGCTGCCAACTAGTCTAAAAATGAGTAGTTTTAGATTGTTAAGCTTGCAAAACACATTCACCAACCTTGGTAACCATGAAAGAGAGGGTTATTATAGCTTTCCCATGTTTGGATTCATCCTAGGGCATTGAACAATCCCTAACTCCATCGCTAACCATTTCAGGACAAAAGTTGTCATGACAACTTTTTGCAACTTTGCAATATTTGCACTTTTGGTCTTTCCAACCTATAAGACCTATTCCAAGTCATCAAAAATGAGTTTTAAAACTTTCCTAATAGTAATTTAAACCTCCCTAATTCTTGTACCAGGTTTTGACACCGTTGTCGATCGAAAAGGTCAATTACCTACTCAAACTCACTATTTACACAAAATGCAAACCTAAGAAGTATGAACACAACCTAGGCCTACACTGACTCAAAAATCTAACTCTTGGACCCTCCTGGAGTCCTTATTCACTACTAACTTAGCTAGGGTTAGTACAAGCCAAAATTGAAAAACTAGATAGTCTAAGTCCTAGGTGCTTCTACACCAGAAGAATCCAAGGATCTGAAGATCTTTTCAATGGATGAACTATTTGGCTCACTAATAGCCTATGAGATGAGAATGATTGGCGATGCTTCCTTAAGGAAAGAAGCAGTGTTCAACACCACCCAAAAGGGCAAAGGGGTAGCTGCTCATAAAGGATCTAGTGAAGACTCTGATGCAGAGGTAGCAAACTTTGTCAGAAAGCTTAAAAGAGGATCCAACAAGTATAAAGGAAAGCTAACACTCAAATATTTCAACTATGGTAAGGTTGGACACTTTGCTACAAAATATCCTTACATTGAAATTGGTGGAGATGAGTCAAGAAATTTTAGCAAATCTACTGGCAAAGACAAAGAAAGAAATGTCTAATGGAAAGGAAGAAGAGGCTATTGAAAGAAGAACAACCTCTATACTATTGAGGATAATACTACAAATGAAGAAAGTGCATCAGAAGATGACTGCCATGAGAATGACAGAAAATTTAATCTCTTTATGGTTCTTGATGAATCGATTGGTGAAGATGAGGAAAAAGAGGATATTGAGGCTAAAGTGGAATTAGAAGGTGAGCTTATAAGTCCTCTTGAGGAATTTAGTAAACAAGAAGAGAACTTAAGAAGGTCAAGCTTGTTGCAATAGATGAACAAGGTCTCCTGAAGAAACCCCTAGATGAGTCCAGTCAAGTTATATCTAACTCGAAGTTGTAGTTGGAAGAAACCAAGAGGATATGTGAAGTTACATCCTTTGATCTGATAAAGAAGGAAAAGGAGCATCAAGATTTGGAAGCAAAAATAGTGAAGCTCATAAAAGAGATTGAAGAAAGCAAGGAAGAAATAAAAGTAAGGAGCAAATATGAAGGCAACATTGAAGCCTTAGACAAGATGTTGAGAAAATAGAAGCAATCCAAAGATACTGGTGGCTTAGGCTTTGAAAAAGGTCAAAGTTCAAATAGAAAGACACACCTAGAAAGGAAATAAAGTTAACCTCTTCAAATGAAGGTGAAGAAAAGAAGACATTCATTGTAGACAAGGATACCAGTAAAAAGACATATGTAGATGTTGTTGGAAATCACCACACAGATCGACATGCATAAGGAATGAACTAGAGGCCACACTCATTGTACCGACATGCTGATCTAAGGAGAAATGCAAGAATTGACCATGAAGGATTCACTAGAGTCAAAAACATGAAGGGAAGACCCCGATGACGTTGTCCTTTACAGGATAAAGGCAACCTAACCAGTATGTTTCTAACTTTCATGGTTACTATTACCGGTGCAACAAATTTGGGCATAGAATAGCTGACTATAGATTAACCAATAAGCCCTCTATGAGTTATGAAAGTAGAAATTTATTTAATGAACTCTGGGATATGAATGTTGTCTGCTATCAGTGCAATGGATATGGTCATGGGAGTTTTGAGTGTAGAAGAATACATTGGTGCCCTACAATAATTTTAAGGAGTTATCTTTAAATGAAAATGTGAAATGCTATAACTATCAAGTGTTTGGACACATAGCAAGGTTGTGTAAAAAAAGGAAGATCAAGCAGAAGAAGATAAATCCTGATCAAGAACTGGTAGTTGAACCTGAGCATAATATAGCAACTGACAAGAGGAAGGAAACCAAACCGGTATGGGTTGAGAAAGAAAAAGATAAGGCAAAATTAAGTCTAATAGTGCAGACTGCCTTACACGCTGAAAGGAAAAATCTATAGGTTGTAGATAGCGGTTGCTCCAACCACATGAGTGGTGACAAAAATAAATTCATCAAACTTGAAGACTGGAATGGTGGTTTAGTAAGATTTGGAAATAACTCATCCTTCAAAACAAAGGGAAAAGGTACTCTAAGTATTGACAGAAAATTGAAGGCACATGATGTATATTATGTGGAAGGCTTAAAGAACAATCTGCTGAGCATGTGTCAGATGTGTGACAAAGGGTATAAATTCACCTTTGACTCAACTGGTTGCCAGATAAAGAAAAACAATACCGGTCAGGTTGTGGTAGAAGGAAAAAGAACTGATGGCAATATTTACAACTTGAATGAATGCTATGAGTCCCAATGCATGATAGGACATATTGATGAAAGCTAGATGTGGCACCAAAGATTAGGCCACATAAAATTTGATAACCTAGTTGCAGTAAGTAGAAAGGGGTGTGTGAGGAATATTCCACCAATCATCAAATCGGTAAGCACATTTTATGATGAATGTGTGAAAGGAAACAAGACTAAGGTAAGCTTCAGGACAAAAGAGCACAACATGTCAAGACCACTTGAAATTGTGCATACAAATCTGTGTGGTCCAACTAGGAAAAGAGGACTTGCAGGTGAAAAATATTTTATTCTCTTTATTGATGATTACTCAAGAATGACTTGGGTCACCTTCTTGCAAGATAAGTCACAAGCATTTGACAAATTCAATATCTTTAGGAAGATGGTGGAGAAGGAAAGTGGGTGTAAGCTAAAATGCCTAAGATTAGATCAGGGTGGAGAGTTCACATTAGATGAATTTGAGGATTATTGTGAAAAACATGGAATTAGAAGGCAATACTTAGCCTCTACAACACCACAACAAAATGGTGTGGTGGAAAGGAAGAACGGGACAATCAAAGAAATGGCCAGAACCATGTTAAATAAGGCCAATCTGCCAGACACATATTGGAAGGAAGTTGTTCATATTGCTACATATACTTTGAACCGGGTTCAATTAAGAACAAACAACATAATGATAGCTTATGAGTTTTTGTATGACCAGAAGTCATTAGTCAAATACCTCAAAGTATTTGGAAGTAAGTACTTTATCAAAAGAGATATGGATGGTCTAGGTAGTTTTGACTCCAAGAGTGATGAATGAATCTTCCTTGGTTACTCATCTAATAGAAAGGCCTACAAATTCTACAAAAAAATACTAAGAAGAGTCATTGAGAGTGTGCATGTAAAAGTGGATGAGGATATGCACAAAGGAAGTCAACCACGGGTAAACTGGTATGATGATTCTGATGATGAAGGTGAGGAAGCTCAGTCAAACAATGAACCAGAAGAAGCATCCAAGAAAGCTTCCAACCAGTATGTGCAGCTGAATCATCCAGAAGAGAAAATTCTAGGAAATAAGAGTGATGGTGTGCAAACTAGAAGAAGAATTGCCCAAAATGATGAACAAGTCAACTTTTGCCTCATGACTGAAGTAGAACCTAAAAAATTCAATGAGGCCAACAAAAGACAAGAATGGATGGATGCCATGGAAGAAGAAATGCAATAGATTCAGAAGAACAAGACTTGGGAATTAGTCCCTAGACCAGAAGACAAGAACATAATTGGCACCAAATGGGTCTACCAGAGTAAGATGAATGAAGAAGGTAAAATTGTTAGGCATAAATCTAGACTGGTGTGCAAAGGATACTCTCAGGTAGAGGGAATTGATTTTGAAGAAACCTTTGCACCGGTAGCTAGATTAGAAGCAATTAGAATGTTTTTAGCCTTTTCTTCCTACAAAGGTTATAAATTATATCAGATGGATGTAAAATCTGCCTTCATAAATGGAAATTTGGAAGAAGTGTACATGGAACAACCAGAAGGGTTTTTGTTACATGAGGCTGAAACCTTTGTGTGTTGGTTAAGGCCCTGTATGGCTTAAAGAAAGCTCCTAGAGCATGGTATTCAATATTGGATCAATATCTGAAGGAGCAAGGATTTAAAAAGGGGAGTGCTGACAACAATTTATACATAAAGAAATATGGAAGCCACATGATCATTGTGGTTGTGTATGTAGATGACATTATCTTTGGAGGCAATAAGGACACGCTCTACAAAGAATTTGCTGATCAAATGTAGTTAGAATTTGGGATGTCAATGCTTGGTGAATTCACATACTTCCTTGGTTTGTAGATATTATAGTAAGATAAGGGAATCTTTATCTCACAAACCAAGTATGCAAAGGATATGTTGAAGAAATTTCAACTAGAGGATTGAAAACCGGTAAGTACCCCATGGTGATCGAAAGAAAATTGAGCAAGAATGATGAATCATCGGTAGTGGATCAGACACTGTATAGATCCATGATAGGCATCTTATCACATCTAACTGCCTCTAGACTGGATATAGTGCAGGGAATATGTATGGTGGCTAGATTCCAAGCTGCACCAAAGCAGTCCCATATGAATGCAGTTAGCAAATATTTTAGGTACCTCCAAGGTACACTCTATTATGGATTGTGGTACCCTAAACAAGGGAAGTACATCTTAGAAGCATACACTGATATTGTTTGGGTAGGTTGCATTGATGACCAGAAGATAACAAGTGGTGGTGCATTCTTCCTAGGTGATCGGTTGGTCTCATAGCATAGCAAGAAGCAGGACTTGGTCTCTCTATCTATTGCTGAAGCAGAAAACATTGTTGCTTCTACATGGTGCTCTCAGGTGCTTTGGATGAAGCAGACTCTCATAGACATATAGGTGAACATCACTGATCCTATTCTCATTTGGTGTGATAATTCGAGTACAATCAACATAGAAAAGAATCCGGTGTTGCATTCTAGAACAAAGCACGTTGCTATCAAGTGTCATTTCCTCAGAGATAAGGTTGAAGGATGGGAAGTAAAGATGGATTATGTCCCTACCGAAGAACAAGTAGCATACATTTTCACCAAACCATTACCGGTAAGCACCTTTGAGTACCTCCAACACAAGTTGGGAGTTGTGTCATCTGCCTTATGCACTTAAGAAAAGGAGTTATATGGTTCAGGGGGAGCTCAGCATGGATCAAAGGGGGAGTGTACAGTACCCTTTGTCATTGTTTCAAAGGGGGATAAATGTACCGGTATGAAGTGTCTTGCGGTAAGTTGACATCAATGTCAAAGGGGGAGATTGTTGGCATTTTGGCATTTGGCATTAAGTTGTCATTGATGTCAACTGGTTTGGTAAAGTAAGTAAGAAGGGGTGATTGATATTATGATAATACACATGAGAGTGAGCAAATAGAAGAAAGGATATCGGTACACATGACTTGGGTCATCTATCGGTAAAGAAGGCTTATCGGTAGGACAAAAACTGGGATGAAGGTTATTTGTGTGTTATGAAGGCACAACAACCGGTGAACATAACAGAAAGGATGTTTGATGGTCATACTAGTAACATATACTAAATTAGTAGTCAACCTGGGCCGACAAAGTACATCAAACCGACATAGGAAACCAAGCAAAGGTGGATGTCGACAAGCATGACAATTGGATGCCAGGTGGAGGTATTGCATAGGTCAGTGGAGTGTGCATCAATGTAACAAATATGCAAGCAGGTTGGCTTTAATGAGTAACCTGCAAGTCACGAACGATGCCAGAATATTGCGGCTAAAGGAAGGCAAGCTGGAAAAGCAATCACACTGAGCTTCCAAGAATATTTTATCTTCGTACCTATTAGGTGAAGGAAACAACAAAGCCATTAATGGCGAGTGATAGAGAAATACAGAAAAGCATAGTGTAGACCTCCAGATTTAGAAAATGCACATTGGAATGTGAAGTTTGGTTGGTGATTGATCGTTGTCATAAAAACCATATCACTAAGAAGAAGATTGAATCAAAGAGGATTTGGATTGAGTTGGAAAAGGAAAACCTAACATGACAATGTTTGAATGCATTCTTGGTGGGAATTCATGGTTATAAATATAAAAGCTCAAAACAGAAAAGGATGATGCTTGTGGAGAAGAAGTATAGTAAAGAGAGCTTGAGTATAGAGAAGAATCATCACCCTAAGAATTTATTCTAATAAATTTATAGAGTGATTCAACAATAAATTGGTGAGAGGGTTTAACCAGCAGTGACAGAGTACCGATATAATGGTAGCAAGTCTAACAGTTGAGAAAATTGATGAAGTGTGAGTGATCAAGAAGGCATCTAGGTGTGATACAGAGCGTTGTGAGGTTGTGAGAGAAAGAGACAAGAATTAGAAAGAGAAAGCTATTAACTGGTAGTGTGATATTCAGTAAAGAAGAGAAGACTCTTAACCGATAGAGGCCTATTTGTTCAAGAGTTACAAAATTCATTTGCAACAAGAAGCCATAACTGTATCAAAATTGTATTTCAATATACATCACCAAGATGGTGCTTGGTTTAGGGGTTGGTGCTCCTTGGGTTGGTGTCCTAAATATTTTTAATTTAGTGTTTCACTTGTGAGGTTGGATTGGAGCAGTAGTCTCCAACAACATTTCTCACTGAGGTTTTTACCATATTGGGTTTTTCTCATACATCTGATGTTGTGGGTTGCATTTGTGTGTTTGTCTTGTTTGGTCTCCTCATTAGCTTTACTGGTTTGATTGATTAGTGTTTAAGATAACAACCAATATTTTGAAGTTGGCTTAAACAAGGAAAATTTTTTAGGAACCACTGATTCAACCCCCTATATAACAACCAGTATTTTGAAGTTGCCTTAAACAAGGAAAAAAGTTTAGGAACCACTGATTCACCCCCCTCTCAGTGGTACTATGTGTTCAATATCGACACCCTTGATGTTTTGGTGTTGTTAATATGTTGTTGATAGTCTCTGACTATGTTAAGGGTCAGGGCTCTGGTTAACAATGCTTTACTAATAAAAAACATCTATGAGTAATGGCTCAAATATAGAGGTAAGAGTGTAAAGCATACACCTTTCCCTCTATATTTTTCCCCAATTTGGTGTGCTTGCAAATCTAACTAAACAAGTATAAACACCGAAATGAAAGAAATAACACCCATTAAAAGATATGAGTATTTTAGAATCTACAAATTGAGCCACTTAAATGTGTATGCTCCATTTATCCCAAATATGTAGTATGCATCCATTATTCCTATCATATTATTGAAGAAAAAAACATCACTTGAAAAAAACCACACATTCAAAATATAAAATAATATTTCCTCAAATTGTGAGTATTATAAATGGACATACAGAAAAGAGAGAAAAACAAAAAAAAAGGTTACAAAAAATTGAACATGATGTGTAAAAGAAATTAAGTATGATTAATAACATAAACCAATTTGAAAATGGTCTATCTTGCTCATTGCAACTCGACCATTGCTACTGCTTCCATTGCCCACTTCTTGCCCTCTTCCACTATGCCTTTTGTCAGTGTTCCTCCTGGTCATTCACTAGTGGTGTATGGGGTGGAGGTGTGCGCTGGTGGTGACCATGGTGCAAACCCTTCCATGTGCTCTCTATAGTTTGCCTTTGTCATGACATTGTGCAGTGTTGTTGCAGCTACCAAACACTCTGCACAATCTTCCTTCCTTCCTAGCATGCCCTCTTCAACCTATTTCCCCCCTCTCCCTTCTTGTGTGGGGCTCATTGGAGATCTGGTTGGTGTTGGTTTTCCTATGCCCTTTTGGCTTGCTGATGGTTTGGCCCCTCCTATGTGGAATTGGTTGTTGTGGGGGTTGTGGCTGGTTCTTTCCCTCCCCCACTCATGGATTCCCTTTAGGAGAGTGTTGCAAGTGTTGAATCACTAGGTAATGCTTCATAGCTGGTTGCTATGGGTGATATGGTTCTACCTAGACCTTCTATTGCTAGTAGGCACAAATTTTCTCGTGTTGTTTGAACTATTGCCCAGCCCTCTAAGGGGGTTTTCCCCTTCCCTGTTCCAAATCCTCCCTTGTGGTGGTCTGTGGACAAGATGTGGTGGACAACATTGGGTTATACCAATGCTGTTCTTTAGTGTGTAGATTATCTAAACTCTACCCTTCACTACCAGACCTCAATTGCTAGGTGAGTGACTCTTGGAAGCCTTTGGTGGCTCATAATATTGAGCTTTTTCCTTGTGCTAAAGGCTTTTTCATCGCTTCTTTTATATCATCGGTTGATCAAGATTTGGTTTTGGGCAAGTTGTGGGCTTGACATATGCATTCCCTCTCTTGCAAGCCTTGGACAACTTCCTTCAACCCTCTCACTAAATTGCTTAATGTGCGTCCAATTTGGGTTCGCCTCCCTAATCCCCCTTTTCATTTTTGGGAGTATTCTTTCTATGAGGCTATCAACAACTCTATTGTTCATTTCTTAAAGGTTGATGATGCTATGTCTTCAATGGACCACACTAACTTTGCCTGCATCTTATTTGATATTGACATCTCCTAGCCTCTTTTGGGAGATGTGGTTCTCATGGTTGGGGATCGACCTTAGACTTAACCATTGAATTTTGAGGGCTTCCCCTTTCATCGTCGGAAATGTTTCTCTATAGGTCACCTTGCTTCAGACTGCTCCATTTCACACTACAAAGGTGTTGCTACCTAGTGGAAGGACACTACTATTGATCATTTAACCATCCATACTGCTAATCTGGATTTAGATGACTTCTCCTAGGAGTTTGAGGTGCCTCTTAATTTTGTTGATGTTGCAGTTGATTCCACTATCTCTGCCCTCATGGACTCACCTACTATCACCACTGACTTATAGCTCCGCTCTTCACCTATTGGTTCTACTCCTAATGCAATTCCTTTGCAACAACCTATTGGTGTTCCATTGTATCCCCCTATTTCTCCATTACAATAGGTTGTCCAACAATAGCTTAATATTTTCTCTACTGATGGTTTCCAAGAGGGATCCTTACCGCTTGATCACTCATTTGATGGTCCCAATGATAGTATTACCTAGATGGTTTGTTTGTCGTAGGCAGAAGAGAAAGTCCTTCCCGCCCCTCAAACCCCTCCTTGTCAAGGCTCGGGTGTCAATTACCCCCCTTGAGCTAGGTTTGGGCTATTGAAGGTTTGATAGTTGTTTGTTTGGGGCTTGCTCCCATATATTGTTGTGTTGTATTGCCTACATGCTTTGTTCTTTATAATATATAACTACTTTAAAGGGTCGGTGCCCTAGTCAATGCTGATTTTTAATCAAAAGCATAAACCAATGAAGGAGAGAAGAATGAAAACAAAAATTGTTACACAAAATTAAACATGATGTGTTAAATAAATTAATTATGATTAATACCATAAAATAATGAAGGAGAGAAAAATGAAAACAAAAATTGTTCTAAAATATTGAACACGATGTGTATGAATATTAACATAAAATAAGTATGAAATGCATATCTAAGATATGCTTATATTTGATAAACATTGTGTTAGAACACATATTAAATATGCCTCTATTTTTTCTTCAATAGAATTAGTGTGAAAAAGATAAAATTTTCTATGTGTGTCCATACTTATGTATCACAAACACATCTATTGATATATTAGACATTCTTGATACTTCCACCACATAAATAAATTGACAAAAGAAAGTCCAACATATTTAAAAAACCTAGAATACAAGATAACCTCTAGAATTGAAAGGTGGGCTAGTCTTGGGGCTACTTCTTTACTCTAGCCAAATTTTGATTGAGAATGAAAACAAAAATATTTTGCAAAGTTGATGTGATCTTCCTTGCCTTTAATTTCCATACTGGCGTTCCTTATTCTTTGCTAGGTTTTGGGTTCTAATGGTAATGATGAGAAAGTTCTATTAATTATTCTATATGTAACACATGCATTTATAGTCTTTACCACTATATAGGTAGATTAGAACTCCTACAAGGTTCAATTCCTTTATTTCATGGGTGAAGCTTTGGAAATATATTTGTTTGTACTTTCCCCACTCCTACATTTTCCTCATATATCATCTCAAATGAGAATTCAATTTTTATTTGTTATGAATAAATGAAATACTTTAAGTCTTTATGATTGATTGGATGATCAATTTGTTGGAAAATATGGATGATGGCTTAAGTTCATTTATTATATTTATCTTTGCATGGGTGGATAATAGGCCATATAGATGGAGGTTATAGTGGTGCATATTAAGACTTCAGGTTGTAGATCCTACTAGATGTTTGCCTAGCCAATAAGAACAATAACTAGATTTAAAGTCTTAACTCAAAGATTGGTCATCTATTCCGAGTAGCTATCATTTTCATGAATGAGATTTATTTACTTGTCAACCCAGGGACACATTACTTGAAATGGGTCTGCATTATATATTCACTAAGTTCCAGTGAGATTCATTATACACTACTATAGTAACTAAGTCTATCTAAAATAAACAAGAAAAAATATGACAACTGAATGGATACAAGAAATATTAACATTAGTAGAATATTTTAACTAAATAACTATTAACTAAGTTTACAGATAACAAATAGGAATTACTCTGTCTACTTTGGCTGCAGGAATAGTCATAGGATCTGGTTCCAGTGGCTACAAGAACAATCAGTTGCTAGAACATGTACTACAACGAAAAGGAAAATTACTATAACAATCACACATGAATAATCACCAAGTGGGCCCCCTTGGATGAGTGTATCCAGACTTCAAAATGATTCTATATACTCAGAATAACATAGATTTTATTCATTATTTCCAAAAGTCAATACAATGCAAGAGATAAGAGAAATGCTTCTAATTCAGGAAAATGTTGTCTAACCTCTGTGAAGAGGTGCAAGTCTTTATTTATAAGAAAGCTATAACAAACTTTCAACTACTTAGATCATGCCCATGAAATTAGGTGAAAACATTTATTAGAGAAAGGAGAAGAAGTTAATCCACAGAGAACATGGGATTTTACTAAACAACTGCCAAGAATATAGCATGGCGGTGGTTACTAGATTGATGCTTGCTGGAGACAACCGCAAATGAGTCTGGTATCACCTTTCTATTCCTTTGCTGATTCACTTGAACACCATCTTCTCCACTATTTTAAATGCTCAACCACCCTGAAATGTCTCCAATTGTTTGCATCGCGTGATTCTCCATTTGGCTTAATACAATCGCTTTTGCAACAACTTATTTACTCCTATATTAAAGGTTAGAACATACAGGGATATATATATATATATATATATATATATATATATATATATATCACAACATTTATACATCCATGCATGATATTACCATAATTATCTGCATAGCTATAGGAATATTAAGTCAGAACAATATAGGGTTCAACAGGTTTGGCTATCATTCAAAATGCACATAATCAAAACTTTGGTACATCACATGACTTAAGCATTGTCCCATTATGCAACTTCAAATATAGGAAAAACTTATCAGTTATAGAAATAGAAGAGCTATTATTTTAGCTCATCATTTTCCCCCCAACTTAATGTCTTGATGGTCCTCTAGCAAGAGGAAAATTCCTTACTCTAGCACTGACCCTAAAATCACCTATGGTACCTTGTCTTATGCCTCCTGTAGCCAAGGTCATCTAAAATCCTTTCATCTTCTCTAGCCTAGCCCACCTGGCTTCCTCCATGATCTCATTATACATTTTATCTGTAGCTCTATATCTCATCAATGGCCACATAAGGATAGGTGGTTGAAATATCAAAGGTTGCCAATCATTACCTTTTGTCTTGCCCAAGTGGATATACTTGTGAGCTCTGTCTATGGTTGCATGATAATTGGGCAATGAATGGGGTTCACCCTTCTTTAGGTCCTTTTGAAGGATGTTCCAACACTAAGCCATACATTCAACTGCAAATTTATTCTTAGTTCCAACCAAATTTTCATACTCTTGAAATACTTCCTCTCTCAATGGTAAAACTTGGCTTCTGACATTAGGTCTAGTCAACAACTTTTTCCAGTCATAGTACATCTATCATGGGTTTTTAGCCTCATCTCTGAGTGGCAGTGGACAATCAAGATCCAAGTTCCTATATGTTCTAGATTGTACTCCCATACTAATTTCATTTTGTATCTAGGACATCAATGCTTTTAACTAAATATCACCAATATACAACAAGGGATTCCATTCATTATCAGAAGAGACAACATAATTATGCAAATAAAACTTACATATAAAATTCTTAACAGCTGTAAGAGAGCTTTGGTAGGCACTATAAAACTCATGCGAAGTCTTCAAAGAAGGGCTTAGATCCCTAACAATGCGGTTAAGTTTAAAACATAGATACTGTTACTTCAGATATACAACATAAACTCTTCGTGGAGCCTTGCACTGCATTAACTTGGGAACCATGTTTTCTACAACATCTACTTTGGTTTGTAACTCAACAATTTGGTTGTCCCTCTTTTCAATTTCCTTTTGTTGCTTGTCAATTATCCCTTGTAGCCTAGCATTTTCTATTTCCTACTATCTACAAAATGTGAGGGCAACGGATAAGCTAGTGAGACATGAAGGGAGCCTGTAAATAGTTACTTTAGGGCTCAAGATCTTATCACCTATTTCTTCAAACTGCTTTTCCATTTGGGCTAAATTTGACAGTCTTTCAACTTCATGTCCTTCCTGTGGCTTACCCTCTTTCTGACTTCCATGCCCTAATTTTGATGTTTCCACATAAATAACCTCACTCACATCTCCTATTGTCTGAGTTCTTTTCTTAACCTATTGGCTTCTTCTTAATGGCAATTCCTGTGTGGCTATAGGAGGTTTTGCTACAGGAATATCCTCAATTTTTCTGTTTTTTGTTGCAGGAGGAACCTGCACTTCTTGAGGCCATTCCATGGTTTCTTCCCTTGCATCACCTTTTTATTTTTATTTACCTTTCCTTTTAGAAAATGCAATTCCACTTTGAGTTTGAGTGGAGGGCTGCTCAAAATTAGCTCTTTCTTCTGCAATTTCTTCTACAACAAGAACATTTTCTTCCCCAAATTGCCTAATATCCTCAAACTCTCTCCATGACATCTGCAAGACATCTCTAAGAGACCATTCTACCAATAATTTGATTAATTTATGATGACTTACATAACAAGTACTACCCTTCTGTGTTTCCTTTGCACTAATAGAGATAAGATGATATAAGACATTTGGAATATTCATCCTTCGGCCATGCCTCAAATGACTCAATAATTTGAAATGGACAAAATGTAGATTGGAGTACTTACCATCACATGTTAAATATTTCATTACATAGAATGCAACCTATGGCCATTCTCCTAGAAGAGATATCTGCTTAGTTCCTTGCTTGTCCATGTTTAGAGGTCCATCAGCTAGTCGAGTAAACTCTTCCGTTCACTTCTTGCATCTTTTGTCTCAGGAAATAGTTTGCCATCCTATAGCAACTCGATGACTTTGACTATTATTAGCTCTATGGCTATGACCTGTAACCCTTTAACAGAAGCCTCCCCTTCATTGAATGTGCACATAAATTCTTGTGCAATCTCCTCATTAAAATCTATCAATTTCAAAATATAATCAATCCACCCATAGGTCTGGAAATAGTGTTTAGATTGGTTGTCCTATAACAAAGCGTCATGAATCATAGGCTCATGATGGATAGGGGCACCTCCCATGGATAAATTGACATTCAAAAATAATCACCACAACAAAATGAAAGGCTGAAATATCCTGCGAGATTTGAAAATTCATGCCCTGTAATCTTTTATTTATTCTTCAACACCTTTCATCAACTATGGCGACAGGAAAGGTGTACTCACTCGTACTGCAGGATTTCACATCAGTACTAACTCATTCAAAAATGATGTCAAGAAAATTAAAACACATCATGAATAAGGACACATAATTACACAGTCATAAATAGAACCGTAAACCCCCCCCGCAACTTAAGATGACACGTGTCCACACATGCGAAAAAATGTCAGAGGCAAGGGAATACAGATTATGCAAATCATATTAGGCAATAATCATAATGAAAGTTTAAATGCATAATTAAAGAAAAATAAATACTATACATACCTACAATCATGATAATTAATGCTCCAATCAAACGATTAGTTACTCATGATATGAGATGAGGTGATGTGAAGTGGATGATGTGACAAATAGAAATGAAATGAGATGAGGTGGATGAGAAAATTATTAGCAGAGAATTGTATTTCCATAAAATATGGAAATGTTTATTATGAATGCATGTAAAAGGAATATTAAGACTCAGGACCAAGAAGGTCCCTCGCAGAGGCTGCAAGAACTGTGCCAAGAAGGTCCTCTTCAGAGGCTACAATAATTGTGCCAACAAGGCCCCTTGCAGAGGCTATAGGAATTGTGGTCTACACTTGGTTGTCAAATTGCTGTAGGAACTCTTGTTTTATTTCAGAATTAAGATAAAGGCATAGTTGATGACCATTGACCAAAAGTTTGAATCTGACTGGGTCTATTGTTGCCAACTGAACTGCTCCATTTTGAAAAATTTCATCAATCTCATATGGGCCCAACCAACATGTCTGCAACTTCCCCATTGTATCCTTATAACTGGAATCATATAACAATACCCAATCTCCAGATTTAAATTTTCTCTCCTTGATATATTTATTATGCCATTTAGCACATTGATTTTGAATAATTTATGTATGCTGGACATCCATCTTTCTCAGCTCATCTAGGGATTTCAATTGCATGATGCGGTCTTTTTGTGCTTCTAACAAAGTCATATTCAATTGCAGAGTTGTTCTAAGAGTTTTATGCTCAAACACAATGGGCATCATGGTTGTTTTTCCATACACCATCTCAAAAGGTGTAAAACTAGTTGTTGTCTTCCCTGTTGTTTTGTATGCCCAAATGGCTTCAAGAATTCTATTTGACCAATCTTTATTATGAACAGTTACTATCTTGGTAAGAATAGCTTCTGTAGTGTCATAAATTGTATGCACTTGCTAGGGTGGTACAATTTCACACCTAGTTTAGCACCCGCCTTGGCGCATCTTGCACTTTGCATCGCACTTTCCCTTTAGCACTTAATTAATTAAATTAATTAGGTCTAAGGTTCTATTTCATCATCTTCC
The DNA here is from genome assembly GCF_030272615.1 of Cryptomeria japonica. NCBI lineage: Eukaryota > Viridiplantae > Streptophyta > Pinopsida > Cupressales > Cupressaceae > Cryptomeria > Cryptomeria japonica. The sequence continues at coordinate 103,132,785 of NC_081407.1, read as the reverse complement.
ACATCATAAAGTGGGGCCCTTTCATTAAAGTGTGCCCTTTTCATTTTATTCCTCCAATACATCATTTAATCAAAAACCCTAATTAGGTCCTATTTTGAACTTGGGGGCTTGATTTCGGGGGTCAAAACATCTCAAAATCACTTGTAACTTTGGGATTCTCTCTAAAATCATCATATCCGACAGCCCTGAAAATTTGGTGAGAAGTTGCTGGGACCATGGCACCCGGAGTGTACACGGTCCCGGACATTTTTCCTAAAATTTTAGGAGCGCAATCCAATCATAAAATAAAGCTTAACCCCAAGAAATTGGTGGGAGATTCAATCTCTAGATCGGCCAAAAGTTGAAATTAAGACCTAGGGTTTCATATATAAGAGCTCTCTTTCTTCATTTGAAAGGATCAGAAAATTTTGGTTTCAGGGACCTTCTATGCAGCGAAAGAGTAGATCTTTGAAGAGTTCAATAACATTCAATATCCATCCATCAAGCATTCATCAATTTCATTCATCCATTTAGGGCTTTGAAGGCATTGAAGAGAAATAAGGGATCACCGACTGAAGATTGGCTTGTACCCCTCCCTTGGGGTTGGGTATGATTTCATGTTGTTTTCATGTCTTTACATAAGCCTCATTATATCATTTGTATTCATGCTTTAGATCACTTTGCATCTTGATTTGGAGCATTTACATTATCATTTACAAGCAATTAGGGTTTACTTTCTAGGTTGCTCTAGTTTGCTTACTTGCATTTTAGGATCTGGCACACACACAAGGTCTGCACACACACTACTTTTACAATACAACTTGGCTATTCATAGAGGTGGAAATCACCAAAGAGGGGGTTTGACTAAGGCAAAACCCTATATAGCCGCCCACCACACCTTTTCAGATATAAGTGCAGATTTTGGGATTCGGATGACGCCGCAAGTTGCAGATCCAACAGAAGCGGACCGAGACAGAACTTCACACCAAATTTCAGAGCAAAAGACTAGGATAGGGGCATGGGGTGCCCTGGTCCTATCAAGACAGGGGCGCTGGGCACCCTGGTCCCTAGGATAGAGGCGCTGGGCGCCCTGGTCCCCCAGTCAAACAGCAAGTTTCAGCATTTCCGACAGCTTTTCAGGTTGCAAAACAGTAGTTTTCGAAGCAGTTTCAGGGGCAGAATCAGGATAGTGGCACCCACGCCCCCGTCCTGAACATTTTCACTTAGATTTTAACTCTGGGTATGCATCTGCATTCTTGTCTTGTCCTTGTGTTTACAGCTTTCCATTGTTTAATCTCAATTCTGCAATCTTGTTATTAGTTCATACTTGCACTTTGGGGTTAAGAATTGAACTTGCATCATTTTATCTTTCAATTACAACAAAGGAATAGAAATCCTAATAGGTAGCCCGTGGCTCTCTCTTCCACAAAAAGATGTAGCCAATTGTGTGATACGTCTAGGCTCTTTCATATTCCACAAGTGTGTGAGTGAAAGTGAGATTAGGGCATGTTGGCTTAGTGTCACTTTTTCCCCTACACATTTTGGTGAACTCGACGTGAAATGATTATTGCTTTCTCTTGGATTGCATTTGTTAGATCTAGATCTAGATTTAGTGTGTTTCATTTTTCATTAAAAGAAAAAGAAAAAAAAAGAGGGAAAAGAAAGAGTGTGTTTCTTTGCATTGTGTGTTTAAGTTTTATGCAATTTTTATTTCAAAATGTCAGATTTTTATTTCCAAGAAGTTCATATTTATGATGATGTATGCAATTATGTTGATCATGATTATAGCCAAGATGAATTAGATGAAGCTTTAGATGAGTTTTTGAACCCTAAAGATACCAAACCTTCATTTTACCAAAAACTCATAAACATTGTTACTATGCCATTTCATTGTGATGAGAAAGATAAGTCGAATGATTCCTCTCAAGGGTACATTCCTATCAACTCTTCCACTAAATCTAGTAACATGGTTGTTTTCAATGATCCCCTCTATGAAGAGATGTCTCCTTTTGAATCAAAAGATAAACCTTTTAATAGATGTGATCATGCTTTGTTGGATGATGCTCTTGATGACTTTGTGGCTTTATCGAAATCTTTAAACAAGAACAAAACTTCTGAATTAGTTAACATGATAAACCGGAATGAGCATAATAAGCCTCTTTTTGAAGTCCAAGGTGCTTATCCTTCTCCCACCTTTCAAGTTCCTAAATCACCTCTCCTTACCATCTAAGGAGGGTATGGTCATGATTCCTTTCTTACTCTGAATAAACCTATCATCACTGTGCAAGGAAGAAAACCTATAAGTCCTTATAGTTATGCCAAGCAATTAACTAGAGAGAGTTATCATGTGGTTGCTCATACTTATAATAATAGAAATAATAGGCAGCCTAATCCTCCTCCTGTTACTCTAGTTTCTCTTCCTAATTCTCAACCAATTCTTCCGCAAGCTCCATGTATTTCACATGTTATTGTTAAGGAATATGATCTCATAGAACTACTTAAAGCTACCCCTGCTAAGATATCCCTTTGGGATTTGATCCAAACTTCTTCCGCTCATCATGGAATGTTACAAGATGCCTTGAAATATTTGAATGTTCCTCCACCTAATACATCTAGTAGTATAGTGTCTTTGGTTAACTCTGTGATGAATCCTAAAGCTCAAATTGTGTTTACTCAAGATGAATTGCCTACTAGTGAAATTCAACATCAATATGATCCCTTGATGATTGTGGTTATCATAAATGACACTACTATAAGACGAACACTGGTAGATAATGGCTCTGGCCTTAATGTGTGTAGCATTAATCTATTGCATAAGATGAATGTGGATACATCCCTTATTGAGCTTGACTCTCATCCCATTCGAGGTTTTGATAATGTGGCTAAGTCTTCATTAGGTATTATCACCTTACCCATCACAGTGGGACCGGTTCTTTGCCTACTCCTATCCATGTTATGTCGGGAAATCTAACATACAAATTGTTATTAGGGAGACCTTGGATTCACAGTATGCAAGCTATCCCCTCTACATTGCATAGACAAGTTAAATTTATTTATAACAACAAGACGTATACCTTGATAGGTGATACCAATTTTCAAGCTTGTTTGCAAACATCTACTTCCAAAGGGAGTTCTTCTAGACCTTCCTCTTCTAGGGATGACTCTTTAGACAAGATACCTATGGATGAATCATCACCCTCTAATAATCAAAATTCTTTGGATGAGTCTGAAGTTCTTGAAGAATATTCTTCTCAACTTGAATCTACACATGAAGAGGCTTTTGATCCTGAGAAGGTTCTCGCAGAAGATGATTGGGGATCTCTTGACTTTAATCCCACCTTTGTAGGTGAGTATAGGGTTCCTCCTAGAGAGCTTAAAGTAAGAAGAAGGAAGAAACTAAAGATCAATCAACCTTACCTGAACCTATGAACAATAATTTTGTGGCCGCTTCTCAAACTTCTTCTCCTCACACCTCTAATTCTGAAGAATTTGATTCTTTGTCTTATGAAAAACCACCTTCTCTTTCTGAAATGGCTGATCGTTATGGTCGTGTTTTTCATATTTTAGCTAAGTATGGGTATAATGGAAATGGTTGTGGTGCTCACAAACAAGGGATAAAGGTTCCTCTAGGGAATAATCTTTATGATGAGACCTTTGGACTTGGTTATAATCCCTACAAGCGCACTAAAGCTTCTAAGAGACCATGTATTAGTGTTAATGTTATTTCTATGTCTCTACCAATGAGACACCCTGAGTATATTGATGGGGATCCTTCATGTGCCTATGCTTTGGATGTCTTTCCTACCGATGATGCTTTAGCTGAGTTCTTGGGAGCATATGACACTCTTCCTCGTTATCATCACAATAGGGGATTTCCTTATTGTTTGAACATTGAAGCTTATTTTGGAAGAGAAATTGATAATGATGAGATTGTGGAAGAATTCCCTCAGTTAAAGGATATTCCTGAACAAAGTAATCTTCTCGTAAGTGACACCATTGATGTTAAGATGGATCCTTGCAATGAAGAAAAAGTTATTAAAATTGGAAAGTGTTTGGATGAAGAAGAACAAAAACAATATGCAGATTTATTGCATGAATTCCCTGAGATCTTTGCTTGGACATACTCTGACATGCCTGGTATAGATCCTAAGATTGTTACTCATAATATTGTCTTAGTTCCTGATGCTAAGCCTATGAAACAAAAGATTCGAAAAATGAATCCTAAGGTAGCTCTGCTTGTTAAGGCTGAGATTGAAAAATTATTGGAGGCTGGATTTATCCGCCCTATTGATTATTCCCCGTGGATTTCAAATATTGTCGCTGTGGCTAAATCAGATAATAAAGTAAGAATGTGTACCGACTTTCAAGATTTAAATAAAGCTTCTTTAAAAGATGATTTCCCTCTCCCAAACATTGACATGATAGTTGATTCTACAGTAGGACATGCTTTATTATCCTTCATGGATGGTTTTTCAGGATACAATCAAATTTTCATTAATCCTCAAGATCAATTCAAAACTGCTTTCACCACTCCTTGGGGTATGTTTTGTTGGGTGATGATGCCTTTTGGACTTAAAAATGCCGGCGCAACTTATCAACGAGCAATGACCCTTATCTTTCATGATTATATGCATAAGATTTTAGAAGATTATGTTGATGATATTTTAGCCAAATCCATTCTTCGTATAGATCATATTAAGATCCTTCGTCAAATCTTTGAAAGAATTCGTAAATATCACATGCACTTGAATCCCTAAAAATGTGTTTTTCGTGTGGATAGTGGAAAACTATTAGGATTCATAGTTTCGCATCGTGGGATTGAGGTGGACACTAAGAAAATAGATGCTATTGTCAACATGCCACCTCCTAGAAATGTGTCTCAACTCAAAAACTTACAAGGAAAGATTCAAGCTATTCGTAGGTTCGTATCTCAACTTGCGGATCGTACTTTTCCTTTTACTCAACTTCTCAAAAAGAATATCACTTTTCAATGGAACGAAGATTGTCAGCAAGCATTTGAAGATTTAAAAGTATATTTGGCTAATCCTCCTATCCTTCAACCTGTCGAACCTTCTAAACCCTTTCTTCTTTATATAGTTGCTTCCTCTCATGCTCTCGCAACATTATTGGCACAACATGATAAAGATGGTAAGGAATGTCCAGTTTATTATATAAGTCATACCTTACTCGATTATGAGACCTGATATTCTGCGATAGAAAGACAATGCTTGGCCTTGGTGTTTGCGACTCAGAAATTGAGACATTATCTTTTAAATTCAGAAGTCCACGTCATGGTAAAGTTTGATCCTTTGAAGCATCTTTTCTCTAAAACTGATTTATCAGGATGCCTAGCTAAGTGGGTTATGATGTTAACTGAATTTGACCTTAAATTTATTTCACAAAGAGCAATTAAAGGGCAAGCGTTGACCGATCACTTAGTTGAGGCCCCTTCACCTTTCTCCTTGCCTAACCCTGAGTCTTTTCCTGATGACTTCATTCTTTGTATAGAGAAAGATGAAACTTGGGAGTTATACTTTGATGGCTCTAAGTGTCGTACGGGATCGGGGGCAGGTGTTGTTCTAATTTCTCCTACAAAGAAATCCATTCCTTTATCTTATCATCTCAATTTCCTATGTACCAATAACATTGCTGAGTATGAGGCTCTTATAGCAGGAATAAAGGCAGCCTTGGCTTTGAATGTAAAGCACATACATATTTATGGAGATTCGCAATTGATTATAAGACAAGTAACAGGACTGTATCAAGCAAAACAAGACAAATTATCACAATATAAAGACCTTGCTATCTCTCTGTTACAAAAATTTGATTCTTATACCATGGAACTTGTTCCTTGAAAAGATAATCAATATGCGGACACAATGGCATGTGTGGCTTCTCTTGTATCTTTAGAGGACCTTGTGGTTGATCTTAAATTTGTTATTCACAACCTTATTTCTCCAGCTATTGTAGATGATTCTATCTTGGTGACATGTTGTGACTTTATAGACTCAGATGAATGGTATTTGCATATCATAAGATACTTGACCAATGGTACCATTCCTGATTCCACCAATAGGAACACTAGGGCTAGAATCCGCAAGCTATCTGCTAGATATATCATTCTTTCTAATGTTCTTTACCGAAGGGGTTATAACGGTCTTCTCCTTCGCTGTCTTAACAAATTGAAAATCCCTATTGCTCTTGAAGAGGCACATTCAGGTGCCTATGGGGGGCATTTTGGAGGTAAATCCTTGGTTCAAAGATTGCTTCGTATGGGATACTATTGGAAAACTATGCAGAAGGATTCTTTTTCATTTGTTAAGAAATGTCATCAATGTCAACAACACAATAATCTGATTCATGCTCCTGCCCAAGAACTTCGTTCTCATGTAGCTTCTTGGCCTTTCTCTGCATGGGGGTTGGATCTCATCGGTAAAATCTCTCCTCCTTCATCTCAAGGACACACTTTCATTATAACCACAACAGATTACTTTACAAAGTGGGTAGAAGCTGTTCCCCTTCGCTCTACTATTGCTGAAGTGATTTGTCAATTTCTTCTAGAAAACATTATTTCTTGATTCGGGATACCTTCCATTATAATCTCAGATAATGGGACATCATTTAAGAACAAGGACGTGAAGAAATTTCTTGAGAAATATCATATCAAACATCGATTTTCTACACCATACTATCCTCAATCAAATGGTCAAGCCAAATCATCCAATAAGATAATTGAACAAATTCTTCGCAAAACCGTGAATAAGCATGGTAAGGATTGGAGTACTCAGCTAATCTATGCTCTTTGGGCCTACCGAACGAGTGTACGAATTGCTACAGGAACTACCCCTTATAATCTTGTTTATGGTGCTGATGCTATTATGGCTTTAGAGTTAGAGATTCCATCACTTAGAGTTTCTCTCAAAGGTATAGTAGATGATGACTCTTATAGAGAACAAAGACTTCAACAGCTTGAGATGCTTGATGAATAGCATATAAATGCTCTTGAACATATTCAAGCATATCACAAAACTCTACAACGAAGCTATAATGATAAGGTTATTCAACGTTCCTTCTCATTAGGTGACTTAGTTCTCTATGAGAATCAGTGCAATGTGAATACCTCACCTGAAGAAAAGGGAAAATTTAGTTCTAATTGGCTTGGGCCCTATATTGTTATTGAAGATTATGGATCAGGTGCTTACAAAATAGCAAATGTAGATGGTACACCTCTTAAAGAACCTATAAATGCTATGCACTTGCGTAGATACTATGCTTAATTCCTCATTCCTTATCTTTCATTTCATCTATCTTCTTTTCAGTTCTTCAAAATTGGGTAATATGTTAGCATATCTTGGTTAGAGCAAATAGAATTAAATGATATTGGGTTTAATCTATATTGCTTTGTTCTTGACAAGTGTGTTTCTTTACTTTATAGTTTGTCTTGAATTCATTTATGTATATTGCAAAAGATTTACATTTCCAGTATGTTGGCATATTATACAATGTTTTTATGTGTTAAGTAGAATCGTATCATGTTGTGTTTAAATTTAAAATTAAATCACATTAGTTATATGATTCGTAGGCTTAACACATATTTCTTCTCTATCATCAATGTAGTACTTGATTAAATATTTTATTTTAATTAGGTCACACATGTATCAATTTAATCATGGAGCATTGAGAAATCAATCACATGGAAATTAAATTCAGAACATACATGTACATCTACCAAATGTATTAACTTTAATCAAAATATACATTGTTTTAGGCATTAAAGATAACACGTTTGAGACAAAGAGAAGCATGTATATATATATATATATATGTGGATCATGTTTTCATATACAAAAGTAGGTCACTATACATCCAAAATGTGACCTATCCTACATCATGAGATCATCTCCCATCCCTAGGGCTAGTGGCTGGAGAATGATGACTAGACGCTCCCTCCTGATCCGGTCGTGAAGGTGGACCCATAGGTGTATAGTGTGATATAGACCGTGAATGACTCTGAGAGGAACTCCTACGATCCCTATCCATAAGGATCACATGATATGAGGTAGCCTCGACCTGAGCTGCTGCTAGGTCACGCTGTGCCCACTGAAGGTTCTATGATAGAACTCTCTCTCTCTCCCTCCATATTTCCACCTGTACTCGAAATGGGGAAAACAAGTCCTCATGCCGACCCGTGTTCCCCTGAGGCCTATGGGCAATCTGTGAGGAACTAGGGATCTGTGCCATCATGGAAATATCTGTCACTGCTTGCAAGATCAAGGAACGCCACTCCTGCACATTAGTTGTAGCAGTAGAATAGATTTTGTATTAGTACCATTCTATATCATCAAAACATTAATCAATCAATATAAACCTACTATACCTGGATCTCCCTCGCGCCAATAAGGATCGTGATATGGTAGCATCTGTGAATGGGAACTACTAGGCTCCCCACGCTCAAATGATCTGTGCACGTTGGGTACAGGTCTCCGTATCGCCTCATGTTCCCCCTTTTGGGGAATAAGAGGAGGATCCAAGGCTATGGTATCATCTCCTAAATGGTGGGGAGCTGCATCTGACTCCTCCTCATCATCTCTATCAACCTCATCATCACCCGCATCCTCATTCTCCTCCTCATCTGCATCCTCACCCGCATCCTCGTTCTCCTCATCATCATCTCTATCTGTGTCATCCTCCTCTCCTTCCTCCTCCTCCTCGGCGCTAGGCTCATCTCCTATGGGTGGATCAGGATCTCTTGCCTCCTCCAATCTGGATCCCTGATCCTCATCTCGGTCTCCATGTCTCCATGGACCTGGATGGCCTATCAAGTAATCTGGTGGAAAGATAGGCCCTGGGTACATCCTCACAAACCATGAGAGATACCTGTGCTGTGCTTCGGGATCTGTGGAGTAATTAGTGACCACATCCTGATCGGACCCCTCTATATCTGTAATCTCGATATCATCTGTTGCAGGTCTCGCTATTGCTTTGGGTCTGGGAAGGACTCATGAGTGTCGAGTATAGATAGGTACATCAGCTGGAACACACTGTTCTAGCCCAAACTGCCTCTGTACTCGGTCAAAGTAGAATGGGACTATGATATTGTAGCGTCGTAAATTGTACGCACTTGCTAGGGTGGTACAATTTCACACCTAGTTTAGCACCCGCCTTGGCGCATTTTGTATTTTGCATTGCATTTCCCCTTTAGCACTTAATTAATTAAATTAATTAGGTCTAAGGTTCTATTTCATCATCTTCCATGTCATAAAGTTGGGCCCTTTCATTAAAGTGTGCCCCTTTCAATTTATTCCTCCAATGCATCATTCAATCAAAAACCCTAATTAAGTCCTATTTTGAGCTTGGGGGCTTGGTTTCGGGGGTCAAAACATCTCGAAATCACCTGTAACTTCGGGATTCTCTCTAAAATCATCATATCCGACGGCCCTGAAAATTTGGTGAAAAGTTGTCAGGACCGTGGCGCCCGGAGTGCAACATGGTCTCGGACATTTTTCTTGAAATTTTAGGAGCGCGATCCAATCATAAAATAAAGCTTAACCCCAAGAAATTGGCGGGAGATTCAATCTCTAGGTCGGCCTAAAGTCGAAATTACGACCTAGGGTTTCCTACATAAGAGCTCTCTTTCTTCATTTGAAGGGATCCAGATTTTTGTTTTCAGGACCTCATATGCAGCGAAAGAGCAGATCTTTGAAGACTTCAACAACATTCAACATCCTTCTATCAAGCATTTATCAATTTCATTCATCCATTTTAGGGCTTGGAAGACATTGAAGAACAATAGGAGATTACCGACTGAAGATTGGCTTGTACCCCTCCCTTGGGGGTTGGGTATGATTTCATGTTGTTTTCATGTCTTTGCATAAGCTTCAATATATCACTTATTCATGCTTTAGATCACTTTGCATCTTGTTTTAGAGCATTTACATTATCATTCACAAGCAATTAGGGTTTACTTTCTAGGTTGCTCTAGTTTGCTTTCTTGCATTTAAGGACCTTGCACACACACTAGGTCTGCACACACAATACATTTTACAATACAACTTGGCTATTCGTGGAGGTGGAAATCACCGAAGCGGGGGTTTGACTAAGGCAAAACCCTATATAGCCGCCCAAACACCTTTTCAGATATAAGTGCAGGTTTCAGGACTCGGACGACGCCGCAAGTTACAGATCCGGAAGAAGCAGACAAAGACCAAACAACACACCAAATCTCAAAGCAAAAGACCAGGACAGGGGCGTGGGGCGCCCTGGTCCTACCAGGATAGGGGTGCTGGGTGCCCTGGTCCCTGGGACAGGGGCGCTGGGCACCCTGGTCCTCCTGACAGACAGCAAGTTTCAGCATTTTGACAGCTTTTCAAGTTGCAAAACAGCAGTTTTCGGAGCAGTTTCAGGGGCAGAATCAGGACAGTGGTGCCCATGCCCCCGTCTCAAACATTGTCATTCATATTTTAACACTGGGTACGCATTTACATTCTTGTCTTGTCCTTGTGTTTACAGCTTTCCATCATTTAAGTTCAATTCTGCAATCTTGTTATTAGTTCATACTTGCACTTTGGGGTTAGGGATTGAACTTGCATCATCTTATCTTTCAATTACAACAAAGGAATAGAAATCCTAATAGGTAGCCCATGGCTCTCTCTTCCACAAAAAGAAGTAGCCAATTGTGTGATACCTCTAGGCTCTTTCGTATTCCACAAGTGTGTGATTGAAAGTGAGATTAGGGCATGTTAGCCTAGTCTCGCTTTTTCCCCCACACAGATATGTGAGTATCGTCCTCTTAGTAGGCGGTTCCTCTGTAAGCATGCTTGCTGCCTCTCCATTTCATCCCATCTATGCATCCGCAGATATGGTCTCCATATTTTCACCTCAGCTATCAATCTATCGAATGTCACTCTCCAATATAGTAGATCCCCAAATCTCCACTCGCTAGTAAGTGGATAGGCAAACACCCTAGGTCGCTCACTAGCCACACTCATCGGATAGCCAACAGGCCTGGTGCATGTAAAATGCTCAAATACCCACACCTGCAGAAGTGTGCATGTCATCAAGCTACAACACTATCCAAACACATACTCCTCGAGGTCATGATAGAGATGTGCAAGCATACTCTGACCCCAAGAATATACTCTCCTATGTCTCTCCATAGCTTTGATGCACCATGTGAGACCCCCATGCATGTGCGTACCTTGCCCATTAGGGCAGACGACCAGTGAAATGATGGCAATCATAAGACGTCTCACAAGGGGCACCTCTCCTGTAGGATGTAAGAGCCAACTGATCATGATGTGACCTCTAGTCTCACTTGGCATGACTCTCCCTATGCAGTATATTTGCTCCCTCTGATAGTCCTCCGCTGATCGATCGGTCGCGTATGTCATGGTAGCTCCTTTGATAGGAAGGCGAAGTATGCGGTACACATCCTCAAGTGTAACCATCATCTCTTCTACTGGGAGATGGAATGTACATGTGTCAGGATCCCATCGCTCCATAACTGCCATCAACATCGCAGGATGGAATTGAATGGCTGGCATGAGGATTGCATACCATAAACCCACTATCAATAACGTATCCCTCTTTGCCTAAGTCAGCCAGGGAATTTGATCTCGTAGACTACGAAGAATCTGCCCCGTAGTGTGCTCTCTCACATATGGGAGACCCTGCAATGCAAAAACATCAGTGAAATCAGTACTCAATCATCAAAATCATCTACGCAAAAAATGAAAACTATCGCCCTGAGAGGACCATGGCACCCTTCAGGGACCATGGCGCCCCACAGGGACCATGGCGCCCTGAGAGGACCATGGTGCCCCACAGGGACCATGGCGCCCTGATAGGACCATGGCACCCTGGGTGGGACCCAGGGTCAGATTCTAGGGCCCGCATTCGATCACAGAAACTCAAAGTCAACAGAAATGCAAAAATTCAAAGTCAAAGTTCAGTCAACTCACCTCGTCTAGTGGCTCATCACCGATCACGGCCTGTCGCATGATCTCCATCCTTGTGGGATGCTCTGGTCATCATGAAGGCATGATGATGACTATGTGGGCTCCGCTACAATAAACAATACTCAGAAATCAACAAAGTGACAAATGCAATAGTCACTTTCAAGGTATATATTTTCATTCCTTTACCTTTAATTTCAAAATCCTACTTTTCCTCTATCACTCATTTCATCATAACTTGAGTTTGGGAGATGCGATTTTTGAAGCGTTTATTGTGTAGGAATCGTATTTTCGTTACCTTACTCCCAGGATGTTCCAAAATGTGCTCTGATGAAGCCTCTTTAGTGAACATCTCTCATCAATAATCTCTCACACAATTTGTCGTAAGTAAACATGCTATCTTGTTTCACCTCCCTAATAAGCAAGCCGAAACAGGGGGGGCATATAGCTACTCGCAAATTTCATCACTTTCCTTAGTAAGCATTAGGTGATTTTATGATCTAACGTGTGTTTTGTAGGGTGCGGTTCCTAACTGTGTACTACAGATATCGCTGCGGGCTTCATTCGACAGACTTATGGATATATCCTTTTTCAAATAATGTTTACTTTCCTGTACTTTAGCTTGCATATGCACGTAGTACTCATATGACCGCTAAAGTGGGGGCTAAATGTAGCGTCATAAATTGTACGCACTTGCTAGGGTGGTACAATTTCACACCTAGTTTAGCACCCGCCTTGGCGCATCTTGCACTTTGCATCACACTTTCCCTTTAGCACTTAATTAATTAAATTAATTAGGTCTAAGGTTCTATTTCATCATCTTCCACATCATAAAGTGGGGCCCTTTCATTAAAGTGTGCCCTTTTCATTTTATTCCTCCAATACATCATTTAATCAAAAACCCTAATTAGGTCCTATTTTGAACTTGGGGGCTTGATTTCGGGGGTCAAAACATCTCGAAATCACTTGTAACTTCGGGATTCTCTCTAAAATCATCATATCCGACGGCCCTAAAAATTTGGTGAGAAGTTACCGAGACCATGGCGCCCGGAGTGTACACAGTCCCGGACATTTTTCCTAAAATTTTAGGAGCGCGATCCAATCATAAAATAAAGCTTAACCCCAAGAAATTGGTGGGAGATTCAATCTCTAGGTCGGCCAAAAGTTGAAATTAAGACCTAGGGTTTCATATGTAAGAGCTCTCTTTCTTCATTTGAAAGGATCAGAAAATTTCGGTTTCAGGGACCTTCTATGCAGTGAAAGAGCAGATCTTTGAAGACTTCAATAACATTCAATATCCATCCATCAAGCATTCATCAATTTCATTCATCCATTTAGGGCTTTGAAGGCATTGAAGAGAAATAAGGGATCACCGACTGAAGATTGGCTTGTACCCCTCCCTTGGGGTTGGGTATGATTTCATGTTGTTTTCATGTCTTTGCATAAGCCTCATTATATCATTTGTATTCATGCTTTGGATCATTTTGCATCTTGATTTGAAGCATTTACATTATCATTTACAAGCAATTAGGGTTTACTTTCTAGGTTGCTCTAGTTTGCTTACTTGCATTTTAGGATCTTGCACACACACAAGGTCTGCACACACACTACTTTTACAATACAACTTGGCTATTCATGGAGGTGGAAATCACCAAAGTGGGGGTTTGACTAGGGCAAAACCCTATATAGCCGCCCACCACACCTTTTCAGATATAAGTGCAGATTTTGGGATTTGGACGACGCCGCAAGTTGCAGATCCAACGGAAGCGGACCGAGACAAAACTTCACACCAAATTTTAGAGCAAAAGACCAGGACAGAGGCGTGGGGCACCCTGGTCCTGCCAAGACAGGGGCACTGGGCACCCTGGTCCCTGGGAGAAAGGCACTAGGCGCCCTGGTCCCCCAGTCAGATAGTAAGTTTTAGCATTTCTGATAGCTTTTCAAGTTGTAAAACAGTAGTTTCCGGAGCAGTTTCAGGGGCAGAATCAGGATAGTGGCACCCGCGCCCCCGTCCCAAACATTTTCACTCAGATTTTAACTCCAGGTACGCATCTGCATTGTTGTCTCGTCCTTGTGTTTACAACTTTCCATTGTTTAATCTCAATTCTGCAATCTTGTTATTAGTTCATACTTGCACTTTGAGGTTAAGAATTGAACTTGCATCATTTTATCTTTCAATTACAACAAAGGAATAGAAATCCTAATAGGTAGCCCGTGGCTCTCTCTTCCACAAAAAGAAGTAGCCAATTGTGTGATACCTCTAGGCTCTTTCGTATTCCACAAGTGTGTGAGTGAAAGTGAGATTAGGGCATGTTGGCTTAGTGTCACTTTTTCCCCTACACAACTTCTAAATCCCTATTTGTAACCTCTACCTGACCATTTTCCTAAGGATGGTATGGAGTAGACTTCCTATGTCTAATATTATATTCATTAACCAATGCTGCAATTAATGTAGAAGTAAATTGTGGTTCTTGATTTGAAACAATCTCTCTTGGTATTCCATATCTGGTAAATATTTTCTCATTGAGAAATTCAGCAACCTTATTATCTCTTGCATGCATCGTTTCTCTTGCTTCCACCCATTTTGTAACATAATCAATGCATACTAGAATATAGGATTTCATATTGGAAGGAGGATCAATTGGTCTAACAAAATCCAATCCCCATTTGTCAAATGGTGCATGTAATGCCCCTACCCTAGTCGGACTTGTAAAACCTGTTTGACATTGGTTGACTTCCTATGTGGCATTCTTGAATGGTAGGTTAACCGTGATGCAATGTGTAGTTTAGATAATATAAATAATTGTGCATACTTATTATTGTGCTCTTGCGTCAATTCTTGTGTAAATGTAATTGTTTCCTAACTCTTGTGATAAATCTCGAGCTAACGCCCTCATTGAATATGTATATGTATATGTATACTTGCATGAATTCATGGGTGCAGGAGATTGCAGGTACAACACCGCCTAGAGTGAGGTTCATCTCCTTTGGGATTTGTAGGGTTGAGTATACCTCCTTCATCCTTAGAATTCAGATTTGGTGTTCATAAAACTCTCATCTTGCCTTAGCCATGGTCAGGTGAGCATCGCGTGTGTGGTTCATGGGGCTTTCTTTTCATTGGGTTGTGTGTCGTGTGATTTGGTGGACTTCCTCGGTTTGCATGCTTTGCGCAGGGTAAGTGGAGTTGTTATCCTAAGTATTCAATTCAATTTAATGAGTAGATGTACGCATTAGTAATTTAGAAATTTAAAATAGGTAGTTTCTTTTATATGAATAATTGTTAATTTAAAGAGATCGCTTTAATTACAATTGTAGCAAGCTTAAAGCATTTAAATTGAAATAATGTGTTCATTTACACATTAAAAGTTGAGAAATTAGAATAAATGGATTTCTTTCATGAGATTAGTCATTTATTAAAAAGGTCGCTTTATTATGTTATAGCGAGTCAATTTAATAGTTAATTTTAATAATAACGAATTTAATGAGATATGCGTTTTAGAAAGGAAGGATTTAAAGTCATTTGGGAAATAGAAATAAATTTATCATTTTCGCATTTTGGAATAGAAAGGGTAAATTTTATTATTTAAAAGAAATTATTATTTTCTTTACTTGTAAAGTTGATATAGTATAAAGGATTGATTTTTGAAATTTAAATTAATTTAAATACCTTACCCTTGTTAACAGTTCAAAATATAAATGTAGGCCTAAATTGATATTGAGAAATTAAAATTAGAATTAAATAAGAAATAGAGGCATTTTAATTTTAATTAGAAAAAAAAAACAAATAAGATGTATTGAATAGTGAAAAGGAATGATTTCCATTTTGGATTTTCTTTTATTTAAAAAAATAAATAAATGCCTAAATTCGAAATTGAAAATTAGGTCAAAAAAAGGGGGTTTCTCATTTAACCTAGTTTTTGAAATATTTTTGGGGGGTTCTTTCTTTTGGTGACCTGTTTTGGAAAAAAATATGGAGATGGGGGAAATTTTGGAAAAAAAATGGAGATTTGCTTTGAGTTGTAGGTGGAGCTCTTCATCAAAACTCTTCCCGGAATGCATTTGGAGGTAGGAATCTGATCATCAACTTGATTTAAAATGTTTATAAAGAAAAAAAGGGGGTTTGGTATTTTTCTTTCTTGCAATATGGGTTTTCAGATTTTCCATTGATGTCTGTGAGTAAGTTTCATTGTAGAAAATTGGTGAAGCTTAACTTTTGTTGGATCTTTGTGAGGAAAATGGACTGCAAACATTGTTTTGGATTTGGTGGTTATTCATCAAACTCTTTTATTTTTTTTGAAATCCATAACATTCTGGAAAAAGAAAGAAAAAAAAAAAAAAAGGTTGTGACTGCAATAAATGGAGAATGGGGGTTTTTACGTATTGTGTTTGGTTATTTTGTTCATGTTTATGTCAAAAAAAATATTGTTCTCCAGTTTGTTGTTATTTTGAGCAATCTGGAAATTTTATGCGAATGTGATTGTTTTTTTAAAAAAAGGGGGTTGCTAGGAAATGTTCTAAGTCTATGTTTCAGACTGTGTGAGTTGTTTTGGTGTTTTTATTTATCTTTTTATTGAAATTTTGCATATACTATGTTTTTTTTTTTAAAAAAAAAATGCTATTAAATAAGTTAAATTTGTTTTTTTTGAGATTTTATCCCATCGCTGGGAGGCAGCAGGTAGCTACTGCTACCAGTTGGTAGCAGCGCTACCAATGGTAGCGAACTGCTACCAGTTGGTAGCAGCGCTACCAGAGGTAGTGGCCTGCTACCATTTGGTAGCAGCGCTACCAATGGTAGCATGGGCTGCCAAAGTGGGGGGGGGGGGCACGTGGGTGTCCACGTGGGTACCTTCCCTCTTCTTCTTTTTTGAAATTTAAAAAAGTTTTTTTATTTATATATATTTTATTATTATTATTATATATAAATTGTTTTTTAAAAAAAAAAAAAAGAATATATATATATATATAATATATAAAAAGAAAAGAAAAAAAAAAATCAAATTAATAATTGAATTTAAATTTAGTTTAAGAGATTTAAATTCAGTTTCTCTTATACTATTTAATTCCAAATTATTAAATAATATTTGGATTTGGAATAATCGACTCTTAGTAAATCCATACTTTAATACAAGTTATTAATATCATATTGATTTTGTCATGCTCGGGTTAACACATATTATTAACATGGACTAAGTATTAATGGTGGATTGATGTGAATTTTTTTTAAAATAAAAGTTAATTTAGCAAATCCATAAACTTGATCGACATTAATGGTTAAAATGATATGGTAAACTTGATCGACATTAATGATAAGACTTGATATGCTAGTGTTTGGTCACAAGTCGGTCAAGCCCCTAGTTAAGGTGCCGTCAGACAAGGGAATCTAAGATTGTGTTTTTTTTAATGGTTCAATTTGACCCGCTTCTAAAAGGGATCACTATGTAATAATCAATCGGGGTAGATGTTGTATAGTGGATGTGTTCGCCTAAAGGGCAGAGATGTAAAGGACTCATAAATTATGTATTCCTAACAATATTAATACCAAAAGGGTCTTGCAGTTGAGCAGACCCGAAGATGTAGCCCTTTAGGGGTGAACTCCGAGATCATATCCGTGTTATGCGATGCCTTGTCTCTTTTATTTCATACTTTAAGTTATCATGTATGGTTGTTATCTTGTATAAGTGTATGGTGGAAATTTAATGAATTTAAATCAAAGTGCATAAAATTATTCATCTTGATAAATGCGGTAATCAGGTTCATAAAACATGGTAAGTAAGATTATGGCAAAGTGTTTGGTTTATGTAATTAAAAGAAGTAATGGTGGAAAAAATCTCATTAGGATACCATTATTGTTTTAGCTTGATATAAGTTGGTAAATTGATAAAAATGTGTATGGGAAACAAAGTTAGAATTAATGTTGTAATTTCTAAGCTGAAATCTAAAGGATGAACACCATATAGATATTTACCTTTTTACCTTAGTAAATGAGTAACGCCATGTTAATTATGTTTCACTATATTGGATGAATTTATTTAGTTATCACAAGTTTTAATCTCAACAAATAATCCTTACCAAAATTAACTTGAAAATTGGGTGAACTCAACTATTTATCCATAATTATAACTCTATTAAAAGAATCCCTTATGATTGCTAAAATTGAACTAAAATGGGAAGTATTTGTATAGTTGTTTATATCTTAATCTTAGTAAATGTATCTTTTCATATTAACTTCATTTAACTAAAAGGAGTGACATGCAATAAGATAGTTATATTCTAATCCTAAAGGGAGAACGTCACTATGTACTTATGTTTTAATCCTGTAATAATGAATATCATCTTGCTAACTATATTTTAATTTAAAGGATGAACTCATGTGTTCTTAATACCTTTTCACCTTAATGAAATTAGTCCATTTATTAGCATTATTAAAACTTCAATGAATGAACCCTATGGCTAAATACATTTTATCCTCCATAAAAGAACTACGACTCATCATTTGGTTATGCTTGATTTTAAATGAAGGAACCTCACTCTATTAATGGAAGTTTAATCCTTAATGAAAGAATCTCATCTTATTAGCCATACTTTCAATTATTTAAGAAAGATATCAAATGTGGGTGATTATCTTAAAACCAAATGAATGAACTTCGTATATTGATTGCCTTGAACCTTAAGGAATGCCTCTTAAATTAATTAGGTGTTAATGTGAATTGAGTAAATAACCTCATGACGGCCTCCTAACCACCCAAAGTAAATGAACACTTCCTAACAATTCTAAGACATCAATTCATTAAACATACATATGACCATGTCGTATGCATTATCTCATAATTAAGTCATCCAGTTTATTGGATCAATTGATGCAAGTTGAGCTAGGTGTAAGGTTATGTAATCACGTTGGGAAACTCCTTAGGATCGTTTAGCCTTCTGCTGTGCTATCTAAGTTTTAGATAACTCTAAACTATCTTAATGTTGTAACTTATCAGTAATACTCTTAACTATTATTATAAAAAAAAAATATTTACACTCTATTTGAGTGTTTTTAACTTAAACGCTTTGGGGTTTCCTGGCAGGGCATTACAGTGCAACTGATATTTGAGGATACAATGGAATTTCATTAGATCTAGTAGGCCTACCCATTCATTGGCATCTATCACATTTTCTAGTATATTGAGCTACATCTTTATACAAAGTTGGCTAATAATACCATGTGTTAAGGATTTTAAGTGTTGTTCTTTTAGCAACAAAATCTCCTCCACATGTCTCATCATGACATGCATGAAGAATATCATATGTTTCATCCTCTCTGACATGCCTTCTTAAGACTTGGTCAGGTCCAGTATAAAATAAACAATTAGCAATCCAAGAGAAATTAAATCTTTTCTCAACTAGCAACCTTCTTTCTTTAGGAGAAAAATGAGAAGGCGTCTTAATAGCAACCAAATAATTTGCAATATCAACATACCAGGGAGTGTGAGATTTTATCAATAATAAATGTTCATCTAGGAAAGCATCATCTATAGCTTCAGGATCATCCTGCAATTGAAGCTTAGAAGAATAATCTACAACTACATTAGTTTTACTTGGTTTATCAACAACTATAATATCAAATTCCTGCATCAATAGTAAACATAAAGCCAATCTTCCTGTAATTGAAGGCTTGTTCATGAGATATATGATTGTTGTATGATTAGTATGCACATATATTTTATATTTTATGATATAATGCTTGAATTGGTTAAGTGCATATATTGCTGTCAACATCTCCTTTTCTATGACAGTATAATTAAGCTCAGGTCCCTGCATATTTTTGCTAATAAAGTAAATTGCATTCTCTAAGTTGTCCATCTTCTATCCCAAAGCTGTTCCTATAGCATAATCTGATGCATCTGTAAGAATATGAAAAGGCAACGACCAGTTCGACCCTTGAGCATTGGTTCTTGAGTCAATGCATGTTTGAGCTTCAAGAAAACTTCATGGCATGCATGAGTCCAATCAAACTCCATATCTTTAGTCAAAAGACAATATAAAGGTCCTACAATTTTACTAAAGTCCTTAATAAATTTTCGATAATATCCAGCATGACCAAGAAAACTTCAGATATCCTTTTTCTTTTTGGGAACAAGAAGGTTTTGAATGACTTCAATTTTGGCTAGGTTAACCTGTATTCCAATTATAGAGATATGATGACAAAGAACTATGCCTTCTTGCATCATCATAAAGTATTTTTCATTGTTCAAGGATAAATTGTAATCTTCACACCTCTGTAAAACTTTCTTTAAATTCTCCAATGCCTCTTCAAATTATGAACCATAAGTGGTAAAATCATCTGTATAGATCTCCATGCTATCCTGGGAAATATCTAAAAATATGCTTATGACTGCTCTTTAAAAAGTAGCTGGAGCATTACACAACCCAAAGGGAAGAACAAAATATGCATACGTTCCCCAAGGGTAAGTAAATATAGTATTTTCCTGATCCTCAGGAGCAATTTGAATCTGGTTGTAGCAACTGAATCCATCCAAGAATGAAAAGTACCACTTCCCTGCCAAGGATTCTAATACTTGATCCACAAATGGTAACAGAAAATGATCCTTCCTAGTTGCTAAGTTCAAAGCTCTGTAATCTACACATACCTACTATTTACCTCCTTTCTTTCGAACTATACCTAGAGGCGACACCCACTGACTATCTGATATAGGATATATAAATCCAATGTTTAATAATTTTTGCAGTCCCTCTTTAACTATCTCCCTTAATGTAGGATTGATTCTCCTTTGTGGTTGTCTAAGCGGTCTATAGTCTTCTTTGATATAAATATGACATGCACAAATCATGGGATCAATTGCTTTCATATCTTTGTAATCCCACGCAAAAGTGTGTTGATGACATTTGAGAAATTCAACCAGTATTAGCCTTTGAGTTTATGTGAGTTGATTATTGATATTCAAACATTTATTTGGATCAACTTCCACCTTGACAGTAAGATTGAGCTATCGCTTTAGAAAGATAAGAAGTGCAGACTTCTTGTGACAACAAGGTTATGCAATATGTCAGTGGTTGTAGGAAAATCCAATGTTGTAATACTTGATGTTAATTCTTGTGACTGCTGCTCTAGATTATACTAATTTTCCAGGATTTTAGAAAGGACAAAATTATCATCCTGGAGTCATATGAATGATTCTCTATTAATCACCATAAGATGACTGACATAGTTGAATTCCTCTTCTACTTCTTCCTCCATGTTAGGCCAAACAACTTGATCTTGATTAAGTTGGGGCTGAGGAGGTGAATACAAAGCTAGAGTTTTAGTAGTATTTCCATGAGAAATGGTCATGTCCCCTAATCGATATCCACTATATGCATCTGCTATAGCAAGCCAAGATCTCCCTAAGATGACCAAATATCCCCCCAATGCAGCTTTAGGAGACAAGATCGTAAAATCTATCGAATATTCCTTGGAGTCTAGAGTAATGACATTATATTCAATCATACCATCAGGCCGAACCGTGGAATTGTCAGCAAGATGCAGGACCATAGGAGTAGGTCTAAGACTGGTTATGTTAAGTTTGTACATAATGTCCTTTGTCATTACATTGATGGCTGCTCCCAAATCTATTAAGGAGTTATTTATCTGAGTGTCATTGATGACTATTTTCACAATAGGACTACCAGGGTTAGAATATTTAGGTATTGAAACTTTTCCCAACATAATATCAACCAGTTGACCCATTACATGCACTATTTGCGGATCCTTTTTCTTCCTGCCAGGTTTCCTTAAACATGCCTCTTTAATTTCCTTACCATATATAGGGACATCCTTAATAGCCTGAAATAATGGAATCTTAACACATATGTCTTTCAGCTGATCAATGCTATCAAAATTTATATCCTCTTGCTGAGGAATCTCTTTAGCTTTCAACCTTTGAGGAAATGGGGGTATTTGCTGGCTTTGGGGAATTTAGGTTGCTGGGCTAGATATTTCCTTTTCCTTTTGTACTTCAGTTATAATTGAAGGGGACGGGTTAGGAAAAATTGTCCTAGATCTAAGGTGAATATCACTTACAGAAAGATAATATGTTGGGTATTGATTAGGATTAACTGAATAAACTTGTTGTTGCTGCTAAGGCTTGATATTAGGATTTGGAATGGGTTGAGTGAGCAGCTGTGTGGGTTTAGGTGGAATAGTATTAGTAGCAGGAGGGGGCATTATAGCAGGCCACTAAGACTGTTGTAGAGGTTGCTGATAACCAGAAGACTTACTTGACCATTGGTGATTTCCTCTCCATTGAGGAGTAGGTTGCTAATTCCCTTGGAATGGTTACCATGGTCCCTGAGATTGAGTCCAATTTTCTTGTGGCTACTGCCACTGTGGATTTTGATTGGAAAACTTTTTCCCTTGGCCATGAGGGTTATACTAATTTTGATAATTTCCAAAATTTTGAGCATATGGAGGTTGTTGTTGATTATTTTGTGCATAGGAATTTCCACTATAACTAGAAAAAGAAAGTGGATCAGGAGGCATACCTTGTCTTGGAAAATTTGGCCTTCTTTGAGAAACATAAGAGATTTGTTCATCATCTCCTTGTATTGTCTTGAAATCATGAACTTCAAGATTTGCAACCATCTTACATCTACAGTCTTTTCTTCTGTCTACAATGTGGACAAAATTCTGTGAGCATTGCATCACCTTCCTCATGCTTCTTCTTAGCTTGAAGTGTGTCTAACTGAGTAGCCATATTGTTTATGATATCCTCTTTAAAATCTTTCAAAAGTTGACTAAGCTCCATTCGTGAAACTCCATTACTAGATGTTGATGAAGACATTCCTAGCTTGAAATGCCTATTCTTCTTAGAAGAAGATTTGGAATATTTTTGACAAATCTGGCTAATGTCATTCCATGTTGATTGAGTTATATCACCACCTCCCATAAGGTCTAAAGCATCTGTGCATTCGTCACTGATCCCTCTCAGAAATATCAACTTAAGAGAATCTTCATTTAAAGTACTATGCTTAAATTTCTTGACATTGAATAGAAATCTCTCGAGATAATATTCTAGACTCTCATCCTCCCTTTGTGTCATTCTAAAGATATCATCCCCATGGCAACCAGTCCCTCTATAATAATCTTTATATTTCACAAGAAACAACTGTTTCATCTCATCCCATGTAGTGATTGTACTACTCCCTAGACTCATAAACCATCTCAAAACTGATTCTTTTAAAGTGGTAGGAAATATTTTGTCTATGGGCGTCTGTAGTGTAATTATAACTCCTGCATAGGAGATCAAATTCAAACAAGAAAGTATCGGTGTCCTCTGTCACCAATACATAAAATTTAGGAAGAGAAGAAGCTGGAATGTTCTTGAGGTTAGCATTATCATGCAAATTAGAAATGGGGAACTCAAATGTTGGGTTCGTAGGTGGAGGTGGGTTATTCCCACCAGAGGGTGGATTTCCTTGCATTGATCTTTGAGGAGAAGTTACTGGACAAGAGTCGTCTTCAGGAGGTCCAAAGAGGAAATGAAGGTTGTTCTCAGAAAGTTCAAATGCAAGCAGGTTCAAATTATCTGGGGCTTGGTAAAGTGCAACAAAAGGGTTTACATTTGGTACTTCATATAAATTGAGTCTTGTATGATCAAGATGGTCAGGAAGAAATCTACCTTGATCATCTCTTATTTGTCTATGCATGCAGATTCATGAGAATTACTTAAAACAAACTGAACTATCAAAACCAACTATACTGAAAACTTAAAAATTTATAACTATGATAGGTTCTTAGTTTGACACCATCCCCGACAACGACGCCAAAAATGTTTGCCTAGCCAATAAGAATAATAACTAGATTTAAAGTCTCAACTCAAAGATTGGTAATCTATTTCGAGTAGCTATAATTTTCATGACCGAGGTTCATTTACTTGTCAACCCAGGGACACATTACTTGAAATGGGCCTGCATTGTATATGAACTAAGTTCCGGTGAGAGTCATTCTACACTACTGTAGTAACTAAGCCTATCTAAAATAAGCAAGCAAAAATATGACAACTGAATTGCTACAGGAAATCTTAACATTAACAAAAGATTTTAACTAAATATTTGTTAACTAAGTTTAGAGCTAACAAACAAGAGTTACTTTGTCTTCTTTGGCTGCAAGAACAGTCACAAGATCTAGTTCTAGTGGTTGCAAGAACAGTTATTTGCTAAAACATCTATTGCAGAAAAAAGGTAACTTACTCTAACAATCACACAAGAGTACTCAGCAAGTGGGCCCCCTTAGATGAGTGTATCCAGACTTCAAAATGATTCTATATACTTAAAATAACATAGATTTTATTTATTATTTCCAAAAGTTGATACAATGCACGAGATAAGAGAAATGCTTCTAATTTTGGAAAATGTTGTCTAACCTCTGTGAAGAGGTGCATGTCTTTATTTATAAGAAAGTTATAACAAACTTTCAACAACTTAGATTATGCCCATTAAATTAGGTGGAAACATTTATTACAACAAGGAGAAGTTAATCCACAACGAACATGGGATTTTACTAAACAACAACCAATAATATAGCATGGCGGTGGTTACTAGATTGATGCTTGTTGGAGACAACCATAAATGAGCCTGGTATCTATTTTCTATTCCTTTTCCAATTCACTCTAACACCATCTTCTCCATTATTTTAAATGCTCAACTGCCCTGAAATGTCTCCAACTATTTGCATGGCATGATTCTCAATTTGGCTTAATACAACCGCTTCTGCAACAACTTATTTACTCCTGAATTAAAGGTTAGAACATACAATCATATATATATCCATTTCCATTAATCACAACATTTATACATCCACACATGATATTACCATAATAATCTGCATAGCTATAGGAATATTAAGTCAGAACAATACAGGGTTCAATGGGTTTGGCTATCATTCAAAATGCACATAATCAAAACTCTAATACATCACATGACTTAAGCATTGTCCCAATATGCAACTTAAAACATAGGAAAAACTTATGTCATAGAAATAGAAGAGCTATTATTTTAGCTCACCAGTAGATATTAATTTCTCTCTTAAAAAAACAATAAAACATTTTTGGGTATCATTCAAAGTTTCAGGTTCTATAGACACCATAGTTATAGACTAAAAGCAATTTCAATACCTTTTGACATTTACATTACTTTTGTTTGCTCTTCATTTTGTTGGATTTGCACTATTTTTCTTTATTCCCTTTAAAAAAATATAGTTTTTACTTTGTAATCAATCAAGTATAGACAAAATACAGATCATACTTTGTAATCTAGTTGTTACAAAATACAAATGATAGTTGCAGGTTTGATTCTTTTGGATTTATTTGGTGATGGTTGCAGGTTTGATTCTTCTAATTTTTTTTTTGCATTCAGAAGAAGATAACACATATAGATAAAATTTAAGCGACTATAGCGTCATAAATTTTTGACCAAGCAATTTTTGACCGCATTTGTGTCTTCGCATTGGTGGATGAATCCCTAAGCCTGATTGGAGACCCAAGACATGCTCAAAATACCTAAAAATTGCACCCCACACTTCTTTTTGTCACCTCCTATCCTAAATTAGGGTAGGACAGGGGTGTGGTGCCCCTACCCCCCTAGGACAGGGTGTGGCACCACTGTCCCTGCCCTATTTTGGGCCTCCCTTGATCTAATCCTGCATTGGGCTTGTCAATTTTGAGTGGGAATTTTTTTTCCTATGTCGGCCTAAGATAGAAAATTAGTTAAAAACCCCTAATTGGCAAGTATATAAGGAGCATTTCCCCTCCTATTTGCATAAGTTCAATAAGAGAAACCAAGCATAAGCGATCATAAGGCAAAATTAAAAAGAATTGTCATCAAGCATTCAAGCATTCCAACATCCCTTCAAGCATTGAGAATTTCAAGTCTCCTTTCAAGGCTAGGTGTTGCAATCAAGTCAAGGATTCAACCATTGAAGAGGAGATCTCTACCAACATTCAAGACATTCTATTCCACATATCCTTTCAAATAACTCTATCATTATTCCAATTGCATCCTCTCTTGAGGTGAATTTTACTTTAGACATTTCCTTTCATTTACTTGCAAGTATCTTTCATAATTTGGCTAATTCCAAACCAGGGTTTGACCTAAAGACAAACCTTCAATACCAACAACATTTCTGCTCTTTTCTGTGTGTAGCTTATAGGTGTGCAACTGTAATTGCAGGTTTAAGAATCATTTTTAGAGACAAAAAAACCCTTTTTGGTGTGCGGATTTTTCAGAGGACCAAGTACACTTTCAATCTGGTCCTGACAACTTTTGGTCAAATTTGCAGGGGAGCTTTGTCTAGACATCTTATTGCTAATTCCAGGTGCACAACTTCATCCCACATCTTTATCTCAAGATATAATCATTTCTTTGTCATCTTCATACTTAGTCTCAATTCTCTTAATTCAACTTGTCTATTTTAAAAGAGGGTTACTTTACTTTCCAAATTCATTGTCAATTCCTTACAATTTACTTAGCATCAATCTCTTTCCATTGGGATTGGATCTAGTGAATTCAACCCCCCTCTTTTAAATGTAATGTGCGTGAGAAGTTGAAGGGAATACTTTGTGAAACTTTCACTCCTTTCTTGAGGAGGGTAAAGCTTTCCACTTGATCTCCTCTCATCACTTTTTGCCACATTACATTTTGGTGAACCCAATGTCTTACATGCTTTACATTAAAAAATACTGCATATTTTTCATTTACAAGTTTAATTTTCATGTAAAGTTTAGTGGTTAATTCACTCAAAACCGTAGTTGTTAAAATTGAAATTGAACTTGTGTTTTGCAAAAATTGCTATCTATTGCCTTAGATTTGAAAATCACATTACTTGTCAAATTCAATTTCTTCATTGTCTTGTTCAATTTGCAAATCAAATTTACAAAATTAAGTGGTTAATTGTCAAAACCCTAATTTTCAAAAATCACCTTGAACGTGTGCAAAAATTGGATTCACATTTTCAGATTTAGGACTATTTTCAGACTTGTCTTCTTGCCTAAAATTCAATTTTTCAATTTCCCTCCTATTTTCAAATTCAAATTTTCAAAATTCATTGGTTAGGCTCTAAAACCCTAATTTTCAAATTTACTTGGATTTTGTGCAAATTTCAATCAATTTCAGTTTTCTAGATATTATTCAAGGTGCCCCTATCCATTAGGTTTCACCTTTTTCAAATTTGCAATTCAATTTCTCATCTTTTTCAAAACCCTAATAAGGTCCTATTTTGACATTCAAACCTTAATTTTGCTTATCTAAAGTTCGTAAAATTAACTAGTTTTTTGGGGTTAGCTCTAAAATCATCGTAGCTTTCATCCCTAGAAATTTTCAAAAAAGTCGGGCGGACCATGTACACTTTCAACCTGGTCCTCGACTTTTTTCTCAAAATTTCAAGAGACTGCTATGACAGTATTTAATTGCTTAAATATAGAAAATTGGTTAATTTTGTCCAATTTTGATCCCTCTAAAATAAAAAATACTTCCCAATTTCAACATCATAACCTTCAAGGAAACATTTAAAATTAGGTTGTTAATTAGATGGAAGTCAATTGATTTCTTAGATGTTGATCAAAGCATGAAATTAGATTTTGAAAATATTTTGGGGGATAGAATTGTATTTCTTTCTGATTCTGAGGATGAACTTATTTGGACAAAGAATATTTTTGGTAAATACACTGTTAAAGATGGTTACAACTCTCTTATGGTTGCTAAAGATTTATCTTCTTGGCCTTATAAGTTGTTTTGGCATTCGGCTTGTCTTCCCAAAGCTAGAGCCTTTGCTTGGTTGGCAGTTCAGGTTAGAGTCCTTACAGGTATGAGACTAGACAAGCTTGGTATTACTGTTGTGTTCCCTTGTGTCCTTTGTAACAAAAATTTGGAATCTTCTTCACACATCTTCCTACATTGTGATTATGCTTATGAATGTTGGCAGTGGTTGTTTGAGAAGTTAAATGTATCCTTTGTTATTGGTAAGGATCTCATTTCCCATTTTAGATCTTCGCCCTTTATGTTTGCCTCATCTTTTTATGCATGCCTTTGGATCATATCTCCATCTATTGTGATTTGGAATGTTTGGCTAGAGAGAAACAACATGATATTTAAAAAAACAAGGTCTCCTGTGTCTGAGGTTCTATTAAAAATTGAGTCTTCAATCTCTGAGGTTGCTTTGTCATTTATTTATAAGAATTTGGAAAATCTTCTTTTTCACACTGGGATAGTAGAGTTACTAGAGTTTGGAAGCTGCTGTCAGTTTTACCCTCTCATGGTTCAATTTTAAAAAAGAATGATGCAATAGGTAAGAGATGCTCTGCTAGATGGAAACCTCCTCCGCAGGGGCACTTTAAACTAAATTTTGATGGGGCCTCTCATGGTAACCTTGGGCCGGCTGGGGTAGGCATGGTAATTTATGATCACAATGCAAATTTTATTCGAGCTAAGTGTCATGCTATTGGTTTTAAAACTAACAATTATGCAGAATTTCATGCTTTGTCTTTTGGATTGGATATGGCAATCTCTTTGGGAATTAAGGACTTAATAATTGAAGGTGATTCTATGGTGATTATTCAATGTGTTATGAAAAATAAATCGAATTGTTGGAATTTGCAGTATATACTTGATCCCATTTTACAAAAATTAGAATTGTTTGAATCTTTCTTAGTATCCCATTGTTACAGAGAAGTTAATAAGATTGCAGATTATTTGGCAAATTTAGCCATTGATAGCAATGCTAATCAGTGAGAGGTGGGTTTTGAGGAAATTCCTTCTAGGGTATGGGAAGGTTTGCAGCAATAGTCATATGATTTTCTTGAGTAACGTCGATGTAAAATTTTATGATGATAATTATTCACGCTTTCTCCTTTCATTTCAAGTATTCATGTTTGTTGTCTAGAGAAGAGTTCGAGGTCATGGTATTTGATATAATAATGTTTTTCCAAAGGTTTTTTGATACTTTCTTTTTTGGCAGGAAGGTTTTTGGCTCATGGGATTTGGCACAGGGCTTTGGAAAATTTTGTCTTCTTCCATTGATAGCAGTTATGGAGTTTACATTTGAAAATCATCCGATGGTTTTTTTTTGCAAATTGTCATATGGGCTCTATGCAAAACTGATATTATATGTGTTGTGCCTGCATTTTGTATGTGGTTTTGGGCGGGATGTATAAATTGATCCATTAGATACTATAGGTTTATTTTATGAGTTGTGACCGGAGGTTTTCTTCCCAAGGTTCTTTCCTCTGGTATGCTCTTTGAATCCTGTGTAAAAAATAAAAAATATTAATAAAAAAAGTTTAGTGGAATAATCCACTTTTATTGAAAAAAAAAAATTATAATCTGCCCTGATTTTAAAATCTTAATTTTGTCAATTTTAATTTTGAAATTAAGTGGTATCCCATTGGCCCTAATTTTAAAATTCTAATTTCTTTTTATTCATTATAGATTTTCTCAAAAATTGTGTCATTTCTTCTTTCTACAAAGTTCAAATTGTCTAATCATAATTTTCTTGGATTTTTGCATTATTCAATTTTGTAAACTTTGTTGCCAACATTCAAAATTCAAATTCAAAATTCAAAATTTCCCTCTAGTGCATGAGATTTACAACTATTAGTCCTACCTATACTATACCCGTTAGACAAAGCATTAGAATTAAGGCTTCCCAAGGTTTAATTCCTGGAGAGATGGAGCCTAATTTGGGTGACTTCTTCAATGGGGATAATGCTAATTCTTCCCATCCTAATAACATCCGAATCTACCCAATGTTAGGCCCAATATGGAAAGCTAATGTACTGAGAGGGGAGGGGTGAATTAGTACTTCAAAACATTTCTTCAATAATAACTTTACTGTTATGCATAAACCAAATAGTGCAGTAACATAATATAAAGTTAAAACAAATAGATAACAATCATACATGATTCACTCCATAACACATATTTTGGTTACATAGAAACTCTTGGTTGGAGAGAAAAATTGCGGTGGGGATGGCACCCACAACTTCACTACTGCAATAATAAAGAGTGCTCAGTTAGAGCTACATGTTTAGCTATTTTTGATAGCTTACCCTGTTAGGAGTAACAAGATCTTTTAGATCTACCTTGCTAAAGGATTTTATAACACTCAAACTAAATGTTGTACCTGGTTAGAGGTTTTACAATTTATAGACTTGATTAGAGTCTTTTACCCTGTTAAAGGTTTCTCTTACAACTTCAAAATATTACAATAAATCATTACAAATATCTACAACTTTACATCTGGAATGTTATAGCAGATTCTATGTGCTCAGAATAGATTACCTTGCTTATAGTATACCTCAGTAACCCATATAGTAACTCGGTAAACCCTTCTGTTTACTCTGTTCTTTGACTGTTCTCTGAAAACCTTCTTGGTGACCTCTGTGTTTCTGTAACAATCTTCTTACACTCATGCACACACCTTTTTAATTCTTAACTCATGTTATATAAATAGATCTCTTATGTCGGTGATCCATTCATTGCTTCGATCTTACAAACATGTTTTATTGAATGAATAATCATGCAAAATATTTCATTAGTTAGATGACCTCAAAATCATACACAATCTTTAAGTGTAATTTCCAATGTGATAACAGTTAGATGTTCCTCAATCTTGTAACACGTTTTCATATGTATGTCCAAGTTCAATGAATCTGGTAACACATTTCACTCAATGTGTCATCTTTGCTACTCGGTAGACATGAAATGATACTTGATAGACAACTCAGTGTAAACTACATTCTGAGACTACTTTCTTTAGTAACCGACTGGACTGTGCATACTGACTGAATATCTCGGTAGAGATAACCGACTAGAGTATATAGAATAACTTTGAACATAAAACTAATGGCAACTTGATAAGTAGTAACAATCTCCCCTTTTGACATTAGTTGAGATGTTTGACAAAAACTACTTTCAAAGTTATAATTCAATAAACTATATACTTGCAAAACTGACTATACTAACAACATATATAATAGTCAGTGAAATAATATATCCAGATATACTCCCCTTATCGATATACTTGTACAAAACTCTAATTTTGCAATGTTGAAGATCAATGTTTTGTGTGTTGCTCTTGATCTTTGCTTACTATCCTGTTCGCCGCTCGGTTCACTGCTCTTGGATACTCTGCTTGCTCTGCTTGGTATACTCCCCCTGTATACTATACTCCTTTTGTTTGATACTTTGAATACTACACTCCCCCAATACTGCATCACTCCTCTAATACTATATCATATCACTCCCCCTTTTTATCAAACATCAAAACTTAATTACCATTCAGGGGTGGTAATTGGTCAAAAATGGATTTGTACTTGGTCCTTGCTTTGGTGAGAGTGACAGAGAGTGCAATCTTTACACTGTCCATTAAAGAATTATGTGCTTGAATATCAGCCAATAATGATATTAAGCCATCTAGAGTGCTTCCCTCTTGTGTAGTAGATAAGGAGGTGGCTCGGCTGATCTGTTCTTGGACGGATGAAAGATGAGGAAGGAATAATGTCTAAAGTGTCATTATGTCCATCCTAATCTTGTGTTCTTCATTTCTTAGGTCCAATTGTTGAGCCATGAGCTGTTGTAACCTTGTATAAAAATTCTGAACTAAATTTGGCTCTGTGGTCAACTTATTTGAGAGATCAATGATCTCTTTCTCAATTGCCTCTATTTTATTCTTAATGTCTTTAATGAATAAGAAAAATGTGTAGAGTTTCTAAAATAAATAAAGAATGTGCTTGAGTTGAGGAGTCAACTCAGCAATAAATTTGACAAGTTTAACTTTGCCAATAGCTATAGCTTTCTGTACCTCTTCTATCATTTTTGTAGTGAGCTCTTTGTCTTTTAGCTTGCTCAAATACTCCAATGCATCTACTCCAGATGTCTCTATCTTTGTTAGGAGTTCATCTAGTTGAATGTGGATGGCTACATCTGTTGATACTGTAGCTTCAGGTAGCATATCTATTAAGAGTGCTTTCACCTTCTGAAGTACCTTATTTTTCTTTTGAATCACCATTTGCTTCTCTTGTTCGGCCTTTGCTTTGCATAGTTCACCGAAATCATTGAGTGCTTGCCCCTTTAATTTTGATATATCTATATTGGGCAACACTATTGGTTTTGACAAATCAACTTTAAAACTATGCTATTTCATCTTCTTTTCTTTACCTTTCACTGATGGAACTAAGACAATGGCTTGTGAGGTTTGATGACCCTCGGTAGGTTGCTCGGTAGAGGCAACACTTTGATTGGTTTCTTTAGCCTCTGTAGAGTCCTTTGGTGTCTCGGTACTTGGTGTATCAATTGCAACATTCCCAATGCTAGAAGGTGCTTGAGATGTTTGTTCTTGTTTAGTACCTTCTCCTATTGTAGACTTGTGACCTTCAGTGCCTTGATTTGTATCCTGAGGGGTTTTGGTTGAGACAGGTTGTTTGACCAGTGGATAAGGCTGAACTTGTTCCAAGACTGATTCACTAGATACAAGTTTTGCATATACATTGCCTTCTATCATTTCTTGTTCCGGTGCCTTTGTATCCATGAAATCTTCATCTATTTGAATGGTCTCAGCAGGGTCTTGCTTGGTAACATCAGGATCTTGCTCGATGACATCAATAATTTCAACTGTAGCTTGCTCACCAACATCCTCGATTTTAAAGATTTTCTGCCATTTTGCTTTTGTCTCATTTTCCACTTCAATATACAACCCATTCATCAGTTTTAAGGCTCTCTGTTTGACAAGAAACTTTGAGTTGTAGGTTGTCAGATGTTCTTTTATTTCAGCTACTGACATGTCAGGAAAGAGATGAACCAGACTTCTTTCTTTGATCTATTTCTCCAAGTCCATTGCATACTTCCACCTATTATCAATATGCAAATAAAGTGACTTAGCTAGTTCCAATGGAGCTAACCAAAATTTTAGAAGTGTGTAGATGATAGCTTCTTCAATTTGTCTCTTCTCATCATTATTTCTAGTTTCATATTTAACATATCTAAATGATCCAAATCCTCCATATTCTTTCAGATTAGCATAGAAGTTTTCAACAATGTACATTTACCTTCTTGCTTTTGACAATCTAAAATTTGCTTGCATCCTCTGATTCGGTATCACTAGACTCTTTTGCCAAAATGAGTCTTCGAGTAGATTTCTTGTAGGTCTTGGTTACCTTGGGAATAGTAACACTCTTTGTTTTCTTACTTGATGAAGCTACAGATTCTCTAGTGTTAGGTCTCTTTGGAGGTGGAGTCGGTGAGGCCTTTGATGTGTCCTGTTTCTTTCTCTTCAACACTTTTCCCTTAGGCAATTCGGTGCTCAATGTTATAGCAGCCTCTTGGGCTTCGGATTCCTCTTCGGTAATAGCTAAAGTGCCTTTGACAGGTGTAGAGGAAGAGTCTTCTCTGAATTTCTTCAATAATGCCTTTATCATCTTTGTTGCCTTTCTTGTAGCTTTGGGTACTACAATGCTCATTTTTACTTTTTCCTTCACTTCCTCATAGGTTCCATACCTCAGCTCGGTAGCATGTCTTGGTAATGTAAGAAATGCATCAATTTGCTGTTGTGTGATGTCAAAATCAATCTCGTAACCCATCAGTGACAAAGATTGAGTTCTTAGTTCCACAGCATTCACATAACAATAATCAGTGTCAACTTCAAAACATATGTCATTTTTGTATTTCTCCACTAGCTGGGGTGGAATTTGGTACCTGTTATGCATTTTCTCTTGGAACTTACTAAAGTAATCATCCATAATATCATTGAAATTATCACCTAACTTCTTAATGAAATCATTGATCTGATGGACGATTGGTCGGTGTAGTTCCCAAACAACTTTACCGACTGATGGAAAGAATTTTTCAAAATAGAAAAACATGCATACAAGTAATGATCCAAACTTTAGTGTGTTAGCCGAGTTGTTCTTCTTTAGCTTCCTGATGGTGTTCAAATTCTCAAATAGGTTCTTCAACAACACCTCACATAGATCAATTTTCATTCCCTTTTTCACAATTTTGTATGCTAGGTCTACTGTTGCATAGGGTACACTGTTTTCCCTTACTGATTGGAAGAAATAGTAACCTATTACTCTTATGGCAAATTTTAGTTCTTCATCTGTGACATTGTTCAATTTTAATCCTTTGCAATCTGATTCCACTCCAGTTAAACTGATCAGTTCCTTCTGTGATATCATCTTTTGGGCTCAGGTATGATCATAAATAGGGTAACCGATAATCAGATGAATGATTTCCTTGGTAATCTTAAATGGTTTCTCTTCTAGCCACATGAAATCATTGTGAACTCTGCTCAGAACAAACTTGACCCACTGGGGTTTGAACACACGGGGATAAGTTAGGGCTTCAGTCAATCCATTGATCTTAATGTGCTCATACTTGCTATTTATTTTACCATCTGTGCATAATTCATCATAAGTGTCTTTAATTTCAACATGACCAAGTTCTTCAACACGACATTTGGTGAAGAATCTCACATCCTCGACTAACAACACTCTATCCGGGATGAGTGAAAAAATGGTTTTGTCATCCAGTTTAGATGCAACTTTGGGAGTCAAATAGTATTTTAGTGAGGGCTTCTCTACATTCTTGACAACAATGGGATCTTGGATCTTAGGCTCCATTTTAGATTTTAGATAAAAGCTAACAAAGAATCCTTAGGGTTTCAGGATTTCAAACGATAGACGCTTCACACTTAGCAAATAATGGCAACTTGATAAGATTGGTAAACCAGCTTAACAATGCATTGAGATTGATGTAAATACCTTGAATTTGCTATGTAAGAGGTTTGATCACCTTTGATTCGCTTTGCTTTGCTCTCTCTCGAACTTGGTGAGTTGAAAATGACCACGAAAATGCCTTTAAGTACACAATATGCCTTATCAGCTCCATGCAGGTTAGGTCAAAAATATTAAATGCACTTGGTTCCACTAACCTTTCTTTCCTTTTTCCACTTTAACTGAGTAACCAAACTTCCTTCATTCACCGACTTGACAGGCTTCCTGTATTCACCGACTTGACAGGTTTCCTGTAAAGTGCTTCAAAAGACTTTGATAGAATTTCAAACTTACTATTACATCTAAATTATGCAGATTTCAATTAAGTACATGATAAAGTAGGAACTGTTAAGATTTAACCTTGATAGAATGCAGTCCCTTCACACCTTTACCGATTAATTTGGAATAGGAGCACCTAACTCGGTAGGTTAGGTGCTTTCTTCATTTGACACAATTTCCTTCTTTTTCCAAATCATCTTTAATTTGTATTTTATTTCTTCAGTGTCTTTTCTAGGTTGATCTCTGCAATCTCCAGCTAAGTGTCCAACTTTGTGACAATGAAAACATGTCATACCAGGATTTCTCCATGATCTTCGGTTGTTCATTCCAAACCTTATAAAATAGTTGGCACTTATATGTCCATATCTTCCACAACTTTCACACCATATCCTTGTATTGTAATCCCATGGTACTGAAGAATATTGTCGGTAAGGATTTGTGTGAGTTCGGTAACCTCTAGCATTTGCTCGGTGTGCATACCACATATAGTTCTTTTGCTTAAGCCAACACTTCTTGGTACTATGTCCATATCTATTGTAGTTTTTACAAAACCCTTTGAATTTTGCCTTCTGATAATTGTTTACAGACTTTGTCCTACATTGTTTAGATGTGTGACCATATTTATTGCAATTATAACAATAACCATTGGACTTAGTGACATTCGGTTGCTTACCTTTTCTGATTTGGCACATGTTGGTAGTATGACCTTGATTTCCATAGTAGTTGCAAATAGGCTTCTTTCTTTTGATGTTGTTCTTGTTTCTAGCTTGCTTTGATGATTCTCCTCTCTCGGTAGTATGAATTCCCTTCTCGGTAGAGTCTTTTCCTTTGTAACCGAGTCCTACATCTTTGTTGGGTCTTCTTGTATTCAATTGCTCATCCAACATCTTTGATGCTTCATAACTCTTCTTTAGTGTTTATTTGGATTTCTTCTCTATTTCAGGTTCATCGGTCAACCTTGATACTTCAAGTTTCAATGCTTGATTCTCATCATCCTTCAGAATTGCTTCATGATGTGCATAACCTAGTTGATATGATAGATTTTATTGAATTCCAGTCAACCTTGTGATTTCATCATTCTTATCAGATACTAAGACTTCAAGTTGTTGTTTCTCTCTTTGTAGATCTCTTACTTTATCCTCGATTGTCCTTAATGCATCAAGATTTTCAGTCATCTATGTGCTGAAATGTTCATGTTCTCTTTTCATTGCTTTTAGTTGATCAGTCAGTGCTTTGTTCTTTTCTCTCAATACTCCAATCATTTCTTCAGTTTCTTTAGATATGCTATTCTCAGATCATGTCTCAATTTGTTCCACTAACTCCTGAGAGTCCTGCAAATCATCAGATAATCTTCTTCTTACTTTCAGAGATTTTTGCATTTGTCTTTGCATGACTGCAATCACTTGATTAGCATGATCCAACTCTTCTTATAGATACACTATCCTCCAAGATTGTTTATACCCTTCCATTGATAAGATCTTTCTCTTTAGGCAGTTAAACCCTTTTCCAAGATTGAAGCTCTGATACCAATTGTTAGGCCCAATATGGAAAGCTAATGTACTGAGAGGGGAGGGGTGAATCAGTACTTCAAAACATTTCTTCAATAATAACTTTACTATTATGCATAAACCAAATAGTGCAGTAACATAATATAAAGTTAAAACAAATAGATAACAATCATACATGAGTCACTCCATAACACATATATTTTGGTTACGCAAAAACTCTTGGTTAGAGAGAAAAACTGCAGTGGGGATGGCACCCACAACTTCACTATTGCAATAATAAAGAGTGCTCGGTTAGAGCTACATGTTTAGCTATTTCTGATAGCTTACCCTGTTAGGAGTAACAAGATTTGTTAGATCTACCTTGCTAGAGGATTTTACAACACTCAAACTAAATGTTGTACCTGGTTAGAGGCTTTACAATTTATAGACTTGATTAGATTCTTTTACCCTATTAAAGGTTTCTCTTACAAATTCAAAATATTACAATAAATCATTACAAATATCTACAACTTTACATCTGGAATGTTATAGTAGATTCTATGTGCTCAGAATAGATTACCTTGCTTATAGCATACCTTGGTAACCCATATAGTAACTCAGTAAACCCTTCTGTTTACTCTGTTCCTTGACTGTTCTCTGAAAACCTTCTCGGTGACCTCTATGTCTCTATAACAGTCTTCTTACACTCATGCACACACCTTTTTAATTCTTAACTCATGTTGTATAAATAGATCTCTTATTTCGGTGATCCATTCATTGCTTTGATCTTACAAACATGTTTTATCGAATGAATAATCATGCAAAATATTTCATTGGTTAGATGACCTCAAAATCATACACAATCTTTAAGTGCAATTTCCAATGTGATAACAGTTAGATGTTCCTCGATCTTGTAACATGTTTTCATATGTATGTCTAGGATCAATGAATCTGGTAACACCTTTCACTCGGTGTATAAAAACTTGGTGTGTCATCTTTGCTGCTCGGTAGACATGAAATGATACTTGGTAGACAGCTCGGTGTAAACTACATTCTGAGACTACTTTCTTCAATAACCGATTGGATTGTGCATAGTGACTGAATATCTCAATAGAGATAACTGACTAGAGTATATAGAATAACTTTGAACATAAAAATAATGGCAACTTGATAAGTAGTAACACCTAATTGATGATTCTAATAATGAAGAAGAAGCTTTGACTAGAGTTTCCATAAATCAGCTTTCAAAATTGGACAATCAATTTGACAATTTCCAACAATGAATGTCCCAAGAATATCTTAATAGTGAAGCTCTTTCATTAATTAAAGGTATAAAACACATGATTCAAAGTTTTAAGAATGGAATTGATATATTGCATGGTATTTCTCATATTGTTGATTCTAATTTCATGCCTATAAAGAGTTGTGCTAATAACTTAGGTTATTAACAACCTCCTATACAAATCAATCATTCTATTCTTTTGACCACTTCAATGAATAGCATTCCCACTTTCACTTCAAACATCACGGCTACATCAACTCAAAATGCCATACCTACAACCATTAGTCATGGGGGAAATCCCTCTTCCTGAATCAATCATCCATCTTTATCTATGCCTTCAATGAGTATTCCTATTGTCTCTCAATCAATCAATGTGACACAAGGGGACAATTCATCCAATCATTCTATCACTCCTTTTAGTGTTCCACCACCTTATTCTCAATCAATGCCTTCTTTGAACAACATCATACCACCTTCTCAATCAAACATGTCTAAAATAAATTCTTAAACCAAAACAACCATTAATAGCCTTTCCCAAACTGTGTCATCATTGCAACAAAAAATTGCTTCTATGAGTCAATTCAAATTTAGTGTGCCCACATTTGATGTTACGAGCCCAGTTTCTCTTGATATTGTTAGAGATGTCCCTCCTAAACATGTTGAAGTCCCTTAATTGGAACTCTATAATGGAAAAGGTGATCCTTTAACACATGTCAAAACATTCAAAACTTTATGTACTAACTTTGCTTATGATCAAAGATTACATGCCAAATTGTTTACTAGAATATTAAGAGATAAGGCTTTACAATGGTATTTCTCTTTGTCTTCCTATTCTATTACTTCTTTTCAACAATTAGAAGATGCTTTTATTCAACATTTTCAAAACAACATAGGTCCTAAAATCACTTTGACTGATTTAATACATTGTAAACAAGGTGTTAAAGAAAAAGTGACTCATTTCATTGGTAGATATAAGCATTTGTGTTCTCAAATTTCTTTTCCAATGCCTGATAATGATATTCAAAGAATTTTCATTTATAATTTGCAAAAATACATTAGGGACAAACTTCTCCTTTCTGAGTCTACTTCCTTTCCATAGTTGTGTGCAACACCACAATTATCAACTGACTGTAAGTCAACTGGAGCAATCCACTCCTATGGCTCTGAGTGATAAATGTGAGAGTGCTCAACAATCGTTTGCAAAGTTCAAACCAAACAAAGGCTTCATCAAATTCAGTGACACCATCAACAACAACAATGTGAATGCTACAATAGGTGTGCCTCCTATTTCTAAATTTTTCAAAAGAGAAAGACAATTTTCTCCTTTGAATGAATCTTTGTATAGAATCATGTCTCAGTTGTTACAAAGAAATATTATCAAACTTCCTCCAATAAAACCAGTTGACCCTTCTAAGGTAGCCCCACCTTACTTTGATAATAATTATTTTTGTCAATTTCAGCTTCAACGTGGTCATGATACTAAGAATTTTTTTGCATTAAAAAGTAAGATTCAAGACTTGATTGATAATAATACTATATTTGTGGCAGGTGTGAATGATAAGGAAAACAAATCAGTAGCTCCTCCTAATAAAAATATTAATATTTTTACTGATCCTTTACCCTCTCATACCTCTAATGTATTGAGACTGAACATATCTCTTTCTCTCCCTCTGATCTCACTACCATGACTCCAAATTTGGTGAATATGGTAGAGACACAAGAAACACCTAAGAATCCATGTATCACATTTGATCCTAGTGAGACCATTAGAGCATCTTATGGCCATCTATACATAGTTGTGAAAATCCAAGACAAACCTTTTCATGGTGTGCTTATTGATCCCTCTTGCATGGTTAATGTCATCACTGAATAATATCTTTATACATTACATTTCCATAAACCAATCTATGATGACACTAATGTAGTCATTAAGTTATTTGATGGATTTTCTTGTTCTACTATTGGATCTATCACACTTCCCATTGAGGTTCACACTAAATCTATAGATGCCAACTTTGTTATCATTCCTTCATCTAAAAAATTATGTGTGAAGTTAGGCTACCCTTGGCTATCTTCCATGAAGGCTATTGCTTCTCCAATCCATAAGTGTTTGAAATTTCCCCACAATGGAGAAATCATAATTGTTAATCATAGCTTATTTCACCCAACCAAAATAAGCCCAAGTGTTCCTATTGATTACTTTTGGCCTCAACAATTTCAATTTCTTCCACCGAGAATTGATGCTCTCTTTCAATCTTCTAAAAATGGAAGAAAGATATGATCTTATCCTTAAGCCAACCTCGCACTCCAAAAATTGATATTCCCATCATTCTTGAAGATGAAGTTCTTCCTCTAATGGATAGAACTAATCTCCCTCCTAAGGAAGATTCCCCACCTATTCCTATGGATGAAACTATGCCTTCTCCTAAGAAGACCAATAATATTCCTCCTAAGGTTAGACCTGTACCTCCTCCTCATGATGGACCTAGTCTCCTTCCTACACCAAACATTCCTCCTTTGTATGGTGTAGTTGCGTCTCCTTGTTCTTATAGAGATAAGAGACTTGTCTCTCCTCTTGTCAAACCTAAAAGACCTCAACCCAACCATCTAGCTATTAAAGATAAAAACATTCCTCCTTCAACAAATATTCCTCCTTCTTCTCAGCCTTCTGCTAAGACTCGACGAAATCGTTGTGCGAGAGAACGTTAATGAAAACATCATGCTTGAGGTCATGAAGCTATTCACCAAACTATTCAATCTCCTAAATCACCAGTAGTTGACATGATTCTCTTTTCTCCTAAGCAAGATGTTGATCCAAAATCTCCAAATCATAAGTTGCAAAAAACATGTGATGGTTTTAATTCTATTCATGTTAGAGCTCCTCTTTCTATAAATCTTGATGAAGAAATAGGTGAAAATGTTATTCATGATGGCAATACAACTCCTAATGCTTCTGATAATGAACATGAATATGTTGCTATTGACAAACATTTATCTGCAAAATTTTCAAAAGCCTTAATCCTAGCTCCTCAAAATGAAAAAAGTGACTTAGCACATGAGCATAGCCCTTGTTTGGATCTTGTGATAGCTCCATCTGTTGTGCCTGATGTCACTCCTCTAGCGTGTTTCCCGCCTTCCTGAAATAGTGATCAACAAGATCGAGAGGTAGATATCATGCTAGACTAGCTACATTAGCACCATAGATCCTCTATCTCTCTCCTTTCCTGCTCTTTTGTGACCATTCTTCTATGTGTATCGCTGTTCTTATATTTTCCCTAATGATGTCTACTTGAGGATGATGCAAAGCATTGGGATCTCTTTTGGCGTCTTGTTGACTCAAAAGACATGTGTGTTCCCTTTCTTCCAAGGTGGTTTCCTTTCTTTGGGGAATGAGGACTATTCTATGCATATATACATGATATACATGATTTATCATATAGCATATTGACCCCGAGGAAAGTGAAGCCACCTCATGCTTTTTGTTTTGTGTTCATTATCCTTGGGTTTATTCCTCGATTGGGTTCTAAATCCTTGCGATAACGTGGTCCCTATCTTTCTCTCTTCAATGTATCCTACCTTAAATAAATCACTCCCGGTAAGGTGTGCGCCATCTATTTAACATGGGAGCATACACTCTACTCATATTTTCCTTCTTGATATTTGAAGTTACTTAGTGAACTTGGCCTTGCCTTGTAACTTTTGGTATCCTTGATTTCCATAACTCATAGTGAGGGGAACCTTGCTACTTTCATTCATGGTTCTCTCCCTCTTGATCTTCCCTTTTACTTTTTCAATCGAAGTCATGAGATCCTTAGTCCACTGGGGGCTTGGTGTATCTTTCCTCCTTGAAGTGGTGAAAGTCTTTCAATCTTGTTTCCTTGTACTTTACTGGTAGTATTAGCGTACGCTTATACCCCCGCTAAAGTGGGGGCTAAATGTAGTGTCATAAAATTGCGACCTTGCAATTTTTTACTGCATTTGGGTCTTCACATTGGTGGATGAATCCCTAAGACTAATTGGAGACCAGAGACATACTCAAAACACCTAAAACTTGCACCCCACTCTGATTTTTGTCACTACCTATCCTAAATTAGGGCAGGATAGGGGCGTGGCGCCCCTGTCCTGCCCTATTTTGGGCCTCCCTTGATCTAATCCTACATTGGGCTTGTCAATTGTGAGTAGGAAAGTTTTTTCCTATGTTAGCCTAAGATGGAAAATCAGTTAAAAACCCCTAATTGGCAAGTATATAAAGAGAATTTCCCCTCCTATTTGCACAAGTTCAATAAGCGAAACCAAGCATAAGTGATCATAAGGCAAAATTACAAAGCATTGTCATTAAGAATTCAAGCATTCAAGCATCACTTCAAGCATTGAGCATTTCAAGTCTCCTTTCAAGGCTAGGTGTTGCATTCAAGTCAAGGATTCAACCATTGAAGAGGAGATATCTACCAACATTCAAGACTTTCTATTCCACATATCCTTTCAAACAACTCTATCATTATTCCAATTGCATCCTCTCTTGAGATGAATTTTACTTCAGACATTTCCTTTCATTTACTTGGAAGTATCTTTCATCATTTGGTTAATTCCAAACCGGGGTTTGACCTAAAGGAAAACCCCCAATCCCAACAACATTCCCCTCTTTTTTGAGTGTAAGTTGTAGGAAACAACTGTAATTATAGGTTTAAGCTTCATTTTTAGAGATGAAAAAACCCTTTTCGACGCGCACATTTTTTGGAGGACCAAGCACACTTTCAATCTGGTCCCAACAACTTTTTCTCAAATTTGTAGGGGAGCTTCGTTTCAACATCTTACTGCTAATTCCAGGTGCACAACTTCATCCCGCATCTCTATCTCAAGATATAATTGTTTCTTTTTCATATTCATACTTAATCTCAATTCGCTTAATTCAACTTGTCTATTTTAAAAGAGGGTTACTATACTTTCCAAATTCATTGTCAATTTCCTACAATTTACTTAGCATTCAATCTCTTTCCATTGGGATCGGATCTAGTGAATTCAACCCCCCTCTTTTAAATGTAATATTCATGAGAAGTTGAAGGGAATCCTTTGAGAAACTTTCACTCCTTTCTTGAGGAGGGTAAATCTTTCCACTTGATCTCCTCTCATCACCTTTCACCACATTACATTGACATGCATTAAAAATTCACTTTACAAATTCTACCAATTATCAATTTCTTCAATTAAAATAATTACAAAATATTTTTTATATCATTCAAACTATGAATTTCGATAAATTCCATAGATAAATTTGATTCAAGGTATCTATCCAACATCCTTAATAACTATATCATACTGAAAATAATTCTAAGGC
Organism: Cryptomeria japonica; assembly: GCF_030272615.1. Lineage (NCBI taxonomy): Eukaryota > Viridiplantae > Streptophyta > Pinopsida > Cupressales > Cupressaceae > Cryptomeria > Cryptomeria japonica. The sequence goes on along the minus strand of NC_081407.1, from coordinate 103,089,667 downwards.
CTAAATAATTTCAACAACTTTTGATAGAATTCCTAGAGAATTTCAAGAGCTTTTGATATTCACCTATATTTGTCTGCTGCTCATTTTGTCAAAATTTCACTGATTTGCTTTATCTTCTTGGCATTGGAGTTGTGAGCGGTCAAATTCATCATGAAAAAATGTCTTTCCACCATAGTCTCTACTTATTTTGTTTAATGATAGTAATCTCAATTAATTGAAACTCACTCTGTCTACCGAACATAATAATCCCTTTTCTTCCTTTTTTTAAGGTCCAAAAGCTACCATTTTAGTCAATTTTCTATATTAAAGCCATTACTACTGCATGCAAATGATCCCTACCTTGCATTGTTTAGTTTCTCTCTTAGAAGATTCTTTTTCTAGTATATTTATTTTTTTCATGGATTTATTTTTATGTAAATGAAGTAGAAGATTGTTCATGTTTTTTTTTTTTCAAATTGGTGGTCATATATTTACATTTTGTTTTAAATAAGACATTCTAAATTTTGATTTGCTTAGGTAGTTCATTTGAAATAATATTAATACGCAGAGCTTAATATAGAAATTAGTGTAATTTTTGATGAGTTATCTAAACAAGTCAACTTAGAATGCCTTAGTTAAGCTTGTCCCATCTTTACCCATTCTAGACCTTTGTAATGGCAAGGTCACATATCTCCCCTCATTCTACAATGATCTCCAATTAACTTGCATATATTTTTTGGGCATATAAAATATGTTTTGGAATGAACAATCCATGATGGTGATTTCCAAATATTCATCTTTTAGAATATATCAAACTTACATGACTTGTATAGTTTGATCCTTGTCATCAATCAAATTATTTTTTTAATTGCCATTTGTACAGAAGCAAAATTGTGTCTCCAAACCTCTATGGTAAATACCTCTATTATGACAATAATCAACAACTTTATATGTTGTTCGGAGCACCTCCATGCTTCATCTTCCTCCAATCTTTGTATTTAAGAATTTTGTCAAAAGCTTGCCTTCAACTACAAACTCAAGTTTTCATTTTAGTGCAAAAATCTATAACAAGATTAAGTGAACGCATAGAAAAATCTCAACATATGTGAATGTAATGTCTCTCTTGGGAATGTTAATGTATTTTGTCCTAAAACCACAATTTCAATTAGAATAGGAAATAAAGAACATTTAAGAATATAAATTTACTGATAGACATGCCTTCTATAAAAGAAAAACTAGTCTAGTTCCTACACACAATATCTTGGAAATTGACATTAAATAATAAACAATAATATCATAATATGATCTATAAATATCATTAGTATTGAAATCCAAATAAACAATAGTCATTGCAATGTGGATTCCTATAGTATTCTCATTAGGAATTTGTTGGAATGTTTATAAGACATAGTCTCAAGAGAAGATTCCCTTGTACTATGAGAGCATGAGTAGGGCTTAGTCCATCCATTATGGGTTCGCTTACTTGAGGGGAAACCTCAAGCCCAAGGGCACTCATTCACCCCTTGGCCAACCATATTCATTGTGGGTTGGTATACTTGGAGAATTCCCCAAGCCCAAGGGCGCTCACTTGCCCCTAGGCCCATCATGTATGGTAGGGTCATAAGCCAACTTAATCCCTCAATTCACCCTAGAGGCACTCCATCCTCATCGATCAAGCATAGGAACACTAACCAACCTCTCAGTCCACAAGCATGCCATCTCGGGGTGGTGTGCTTATAAGAGTATGAAACGACCCCTTCCATAAAGATCGAGAGAACACACATGCCTCCTGGCCCAAAATCACTCTATCTTGGGGTGACATGCTTATTGAAAGATAGGTCAAGTCTTTACATCTTCTGAACTTCAAAGGTTGATTGGCCTTCTTGTTTTGCAACCCATTCTTCTAATTTTAGAATGCACTAGTATATGAATCTTCCATTATATGTTTATAATAAAAGAGAATTTGGATTAGTTGCAAGGTCAAAAATTTCTACAAATATCTTTATTGTGTGACCACATATGTTTAGATCTATGCTTCTACGAATCTATTACCTTCATTTCTTAAGTATTATTGTTGCTAATATTAATTTCCAGTTTTCATCATTATTCTTTTTTTGCTTATTTTCTTCGTCATTCTATTTTGATCCTTTATGGGATTGTTGTTGAATGATTGATATTTGTATGAATAATCAATTTATTGAATTAATTCCTTTGATTGTATGATTTGAGGTATTGGTGAGTGATAATTAGATGATTTTTGACTAGATGATTTATGAGTGATGTCATAATGAATTCTTGTTTGATATTTTGGTGAATGATGATTGGCTGAGTGTTGATTTGATAGAATGATTTTCTTATTGATTGTTTCCTTGATTTGATAATTGATGATTGTTTTGTGGATTCATGAGTGATTATTAATACTTGTGATACTTTAATGTTTGTAATGATTTCTCTTATATTTTATTGGTGAAAGGGTCACCACCTTTCCTATGGATTGAGTCATGACCCTCTATTGTCACCTTTTTAAAACAATAAATTATTTTCCAAATAAAAATCACTTGGATGTCCTTGTCAAATGAAAATTTTTCCCCTTTATATCTTCCAATGTGAGGGAGAGTTACACGTCTTCATTATGTTTCCCCTTTGGCATCACAACCTTTCACAATTACCACCCTTTGAAAGAGTACAACCCTTCATAATTTGTATCCTTTGAAAGAGTCACGACCTTTCACAATTGACCACCCTTTGAAAGAGTCATAACCTTTCACAATCAATCACCATCTAAAAGAGTACAAATCTTCATAATTTTTACCCTTTGATAGAGTCACAACCTATCACAATTAACCACCCCTTGAAAGAGTAGAATCCTTCATCATTTATGCCCTTTGAAAGAGTCACAACCCATCACAATTACCACACTTTGACAAAGTTACAACCCTTTATCATTTCTACTCTTTGAAAAAGACACGCATTTTCTTCCCATTCTTTTCTCCTTCCATTAATCCTTCCTTGATAATTTCCATGCTCCATCCTTTCTTGCTTCCTCCATCCCCTTTCAAATTAATTCTTCTCCTTTTTATATATGATGTTTGAGGGAGTCACAACTCTTCATTAAATGACTCTTTACCTTTCATTAAAATTAACAAGTTTAGTCATATTATATTATTTATTTATATTTTAATTTTATTATTATTATTTATTATTAAATCATATTTTAAAAAGGGGACATTATATTACATCTAGACTAAGATTGCTTGTCCTCAATTAATGTTGATTTTAATCTTGCGAACTGAATTCTTTGCCAATATGAAGCATCTTAAATCACATTTTGGATATTTTTAATCCTTAGTTCCTCCATGTAACTAGCTTTTGCTGCACTACTCTTATATAACTTATGAGTTAAATATTTTTCTCTAATGATATTTCTTTCAATATCTTGGGTACATTAAACTTCATTTTACCATGACTTCCTTGAATCTTGAGTTGTTAAATTACTTGTTACATAGTCAATATATAGTCTAATATCATAAATTTGACACCATCATCTAAAGTGGGAGTACAATTTATTTTCTAGTATTTTTTGGGTTTGTGAACGTGCACTTCCCAATAGCTATTAATAATAAAACCAAGAGTTGGAAACTTGCAAGATCCATAAGTTTTCCCTCATCCTTAGGGAGGAAGAACAAAATGTCATCAATATGAAAATTGATTTCTCTTTTGGTAACACTTATATTTTCAGAAAATTGATTTGGTTGACCCAATTATTTTTTGAACTGTTACAGATGTCTCTTCATGTCAAAGCAAATGGAGAATTCTCCACCTATTAAGATGAGAAAAGAAGCATGAGACATGTCTATGACCTTAAATGATCTGTAAACTCATTATTATGAATCACTCAACATTGGTTAGATTCACTAAGATACAAATTTAATTTAAAGATCGCAACTGACATTTCTTGTGAATTGAGAAAATAAACACATAATATGCAAGAAAGTAAATAAGCTAACAAAATCATGCATCCATAAAAAGAGAGACAAAGAGATTTGATAAAGGAGCTCAACAAACTTTGGCTACGTCTCTAGATCCGCAAACATGCGTGATCAATGCCATTACTATGAAGAAAATGTTCTTACATCACCTTGGTCTTTCTTTGAGTTACAATATGTTTCCAAGGAAGATTGTTACCAATAGGCTCTTCACCCTTCCACACTGTCCTGTCAAGAACTTTCTACCATCCTACCAAGTCCTTTTGTCACATTCACAATGCTAAAGTAATGAAATTGCAACTTTCGCTCTCAATGAGAGGACATAGGAAACAAGCCCTTACAAAATGACTTAAGAGTCATACAATATCCTCTCAAAGCAAAAACTGAGTTTTTATCTCCCCTTATTGTTATAAGAGACTACTCTGAATTCTCTATGTCCAGGAATGAATTTTCAAAAACCCATAGCCCCCTTAAATACATAAAATATGCCTAATAAGGCTTAAAACCATAAATACCAAATATAATCCCTTATAACTCCCATACAATGTGTCTATAGCCTTTTCCTATTTGCAAATTTGGCCCCATGTAAGAATTTGGGGTTGGTTTTAACCATAATAGGTTATTTGTTATTGAATAGCCTTAAAATGATGTTTAAATAGGTTATAGCCCGCATATATTACAAAGCCATAGTGTAGTGTAATGGTGGCAAAACGCTTTTAGAAGTGGTTGGTTGGGGGTTCAATCCCCATCAACCACATTTAAACATAATTTCTACATGCTTTCACAATAAAACAAAGTGCCATTTAAAAATAGTAAATAGCAGAATAATGATGCAAGGACAAAGAGGGAAAATAGGGAATGAGAGGTTAGGGGATCAAACTCCCAAACAATTTTTTTTATTTTTAAAATTGAAACCCTTTGACCTTCCATGTGGCACCCATTGACTGGTCTGGGTCCACTTGGATCATTCCTCCCCATTGAGAAGCTTTAGGGCCTCCAAAAGGTTCTTAATCAGACACTGAGTAAGAAAAACAACTTCCCACTTGTCCAATATGTGTCCACCCTATTTGTCCACTTGCTTCAACAAAAAGTTGTACAAAAACTATGAAAACTGCAATCATATTGCTACCCATTTGCATTTTCTCACACCCTTCTGCATTCATTATCCCAACTATTATCTATGTGCAACACATTAGCAGTAACAAAAAATGCAAGGATATTAATGACAATGAGTTAACAATACTTTTAATCCTCTTGACAGGTTCCCACAACAAATTCTCATATTGCAGTACTGATGATCCCTGAAACATATGATAGTTAGGCTTACAAGAAACTACTTCATCTTCATGCTTCAGATCACCTACTTTTCCCATCTTTTCAGACATGAGCAAAGAAGTTTTTCTCACATACACAAGCCTCTTCATTTGCCTTGTATTCACCAACAGAGAATCATCTGTAATCTTCATGTCCTTCTTCAGATGAAGTTCTAGATGAAGCTTCCAACAGTTAGCTTCTTGATTTCCACCCTATTTCTTGTGATAAGAGCAAGGCATTTTCAACATCCATCCTTTCTTTCCCTTCTCATTCCTTTGAACTGGATATGGGTCTTTATGCCATGTCCCTTTCCTAGTCGACTCAACTTTCTTGTACAAAGCAATTCTTTTCCAACACTTGAAAACACTATGGTAATTCAGCCCACAAAATGTGCATGGTTTTCTAAACCACAAACTTCCTAAGTTTTCAACCATCTTATAATCAAAAGGAACATTGGAATAATCAAGCTTGTTATACCTTTGATGGTCACCCTTTGTGCATGCATGCCGAGGAGAATCTATGTTAGTTCTTCTCTTGGACATCTTGCATGTGTCACCACTTCCAGAAGGTGATGTGTTATTTCCTCTCTCAGATTGTTCTTGAGATGGTTCTTCTTTTAGAGAATTCTTTCCATCCGCTACCTTGGAGCATTCTCCTTCACCATACCCCAATCCTGCATAGCAAGATCTAGCTTCCACCTTCACAGGTTCAACCATACCTTGTCCATGAATTCCAAGGCCCTTTCATTTGTAGCCCATCTTGGTTAACAACCTCAATCCAACACTTTGAGATTGTATTTGGGAATCACCAAGAGAACAAGGAAGAGAATGAGAAGAATGAGGATCTTTCACTAAATCTGCATATTTGGCTTTCTTCGACAAGCCTTCTTTTTTGGATTTCCGTTCCTCATACATCTCATCAACCTTGGATCACATCACCATGAAGGCCTTATAAAATTATGCATCGCAGGCAAAAGGAAACTGATTTTCCTTATGTGAAGATATCTTGCCTCACTTTGCTTGAATTTGCTCCAAGTATCTCACAACCTGCAACTTGTCAGACCAACTTTGATACTAAATTGATCTGTAAACTCCTTAGTATGAATCACTCAACACTAGTTAGATTCACTAATATATCTAGAAAGAAAATAAGTTGACAAAGTCATGTGTTGAAAAAAAGAGAGACAAAGAGATTTGATAATTGAGTTCACCCAACTTTGGCCATGTCTCCAGATTTGCAAACATGCGTGATCGATGCCATTAATATGAAGCAAATTTTATTACATCACCATGGTCTTTCTTCGAGTTACAATCTGTTTCCAAGGAAGATTGTTACCAATAGGCTCTTCCCACTTCCACACTGTCTTAACAAGAACTTTCTAGCATCTTGCTGAGTCCTTCTGTCACATTCACAATGCTAAGCAATGAAATTGCAACTCTCCCTCTCAACAAGAGTACATAGGCAACAAGACCTTGAAAAAAGACTTAAGAGTCATACAATATCCTCTCAGAGAAAACATTGAGTTTTTATCTCCCCTTGTTGTTCTAAGAGACTACTCTCAATTCCCTATGTCCAAGAATGAATTTTCAAAAACCCATAGGCCCCTTAAATACATAAAATATGTTGAATAAGACTTAAAACCATAAATAACAAATATAACCCCTTATAACTCTCATACAATGTGTTTATAGCCTTTTCCTATTTACAAATTTGGCCCATGTATGAATTTGGGGTTGTTTTAACCATAACAGGTTATTTGTTATTAAACGACCTTAAAACGACATTTAAATAGGTTATAACCCACATATTAAAAACATAGTGGTAAAACACTTTTATAAGTGGTTGGTTGGGGGTTCAACCCTCGTCGACCATGTTTAAACACAATTTCTGCATGCTTTCACAATAAAATAAAGTTCCATTTAAAAATAGTAAATGATGGAATAATGGTGCAATGAGAAAGAGGGGAAATAGGGAATGGGAGGTTAGGAGATCGAACTCCCTAACAAACATTTTTTTAAAAAAAACGAAACCCTTTGACTTTCCACGTGACACCCATTGACTGGTCTGTATCCACTTGGACCATTTAATGTGGTTTTCTTTATTGACTTTGTTTGTCTTAATGGACAATCTTCCTATAAGCACAACTTTTCACATATGAAAAAAATCATTATCAATAGCCAATAATTTACCTCGAATTTTTATGGCCTTCTTATAACTATAGCTCCAACATGTGCAATGGGATCCTTTCACTACAAAACAATGTTATGATAGCTTGCAGCAATTTCATCATCACAAACCACAACACCAAAAGCCTACTATGGCAACAATTGACTCCATTATATTCTTCTTCAACAACCTTAGACAAATATTTTTGATTTATGTTTTGAATAACTTCTTGATACCCTGAAATTGTAGATATGAAAGCAAATTTTTTTTGTATTTGAACTCCACAACACTTGTTTCTGCAATACATTATATAGCCTTGACTTTTCATGATTAAGGACATGACTGTCATCATGTTCATAATAGGCTGCTATCTTTCCTTGATATCATTGTCACACACAAAAATGAACTCGTCCCTCAAAATTGAATATGGCAGGAATATGGTAGGGATCGAACTATCCACCATCCTCTTGTTTATTTAAGTTTTTTTCACTTTGCACTTGATTTTACAACATTTCATCTACCTATCACAGTCCTTTGTCTCCATGATTGTTTTGTGTTTCACTCTTCCATTGTTAACTTAGGTCTCTAGACTATATCCTCTCTTTTACTTGTCACTAACTGTTCTATGGTTTATTTATAACTTTCTAGGACTGCTATTCACCTCTTTGCCGACTTACTGTGTCTTCTTGATACCAAAATCTAGGGTTTGTTAGTCTTTGAACACACACATCAATGAGTCAAATTCTCAACAACTATAGCTTGACATATCATAATCTTGGGATAGGATTCTTTGACACCTTTTAAGACCTCATTTAAATTCCAAGCTCTACAGTTTCAAAGGATCCACATGATGGTTTAGGGTCATTACATGTGTCAAAAGAGACAAAACTTGTGCTCTAGAAGAGATAAAATAAGTACTAGAAGTATACAATCACAAAATTTATGAATAATGGTTAAAAAATAGAGGTAAGAGTGTGAAGCATACAATTTTTTTATTTATATTTTGTATCAATGTTGGTGTGTCTGTAAATCTAAGTAAACAAGTATAAAAATAGAAATAAAAGAAATAACACCCATTAAAAGGTATGGATATTTGTGTTTTGGATTAAGGTGTCTCAACCTTAGAGTCCGAACATTGCTAATTTAATTTTTTGTTTTATTTTTCATTCCACTTTGGAAGTCTTAATATTATTTTTTGGGAACTAGTGTCATATGTTGCTATGTCGAGATTATGATTAAATTTCCTATTATGATTATGGCAGTTTCTAGTTTAGTGGAAGAGTCATGGAGAGTTATATTTTGGCAGATTGTATTTATTATTTAAGTTCACTTTTGACAAGTGGTGTGAGGTAAGGAAGGCACTTATTCAGTGATGGTAACTTCTATGTTGTACTTACATTGCATTTGGCAAGATGATGGTTTTGGAAGAGATAGGTGTTGTTGCTTCAGAAGTTGCTATGTGCAACGTGTCATTGGATTAGCAAGGTGTTTCTTGTGAAACAACTTACCTCTTGTTCTTTGGAGTTGGTTTTGGAAACCATGTGCACATACCACTTTGTGATGAGCTTTATAAATATGTTGATGCCTTAGTGGTTTTGTATGAGAAAAGTTGAAGGGTTGTTATGTTGCTGGAATTATTCTCGAAATCTCTATTGTAGACTACTATTGAAGAGCATTGGCTCTGTGCATTGTATTGTAACTACTATTGTTGCTAAATAATACAATTGAGTCTGGCATTTGGAGTGTCGGTGTTTTCCCACGTATATTTGGTGTTGTGGTTTCATTTGTTGAATCTTATTTTATATGTGTTTATCTAATTTTGCAATTTTTAAAAAGGTTGTAATAATTTTTTGCATCACCTCTCCTGTTAGATTTAGCATTTGGAAGAGTTATTCCACACTTAGGCTTCCTTTCAATTGGTATCAGAGCCTGACCAGCTTTGTTATTGTTGTTGGGTTGATGGGATTTTTTGTGCTAATCTAGTTTTAGTGGGAGTTTTGCAGTGGAAGATTTCATAACTTGGTTGCAGGTTAGTTATGACAAGAACATCCAACAAAATAGAGATGGATAAATTTAATGGAAGCAATTTTGAGTTGTGGAAACTGAAAATGGAAGACATGCTCGTGAATATAGATCTATGGGCTGCAGTTTCTTCGACAAAACCCAAAAATACACCGCATGATGAATAGGACAAAATGGATCAGAGAGTCAAGGGTTTGATAAGACTCTATCTAACTGATTCAGTGCTCTTGAATGTCCATGAGGAGAAGACTGCAACTGCAGTTTGGAGGAAGCTTGGTGATATTTATCAAGGGAAATCCTTAGTAAATAAGTTATACCTAAGAAAAAAATTGTATTCTCTGATGATGGAGGAAGGAGGATCCATTGTAGATCACCTGAATGCATTTAAAATATTGGTTGCTCAAATTATTTCTATTGGTGATAAGATTGATGATCATGAAAAATGCAAGCTTCTTTTATGTTCTTTGCTAGATTCATGGGATCACCTTGTGATGGCCATTGGAAGCACACCAACCACTTTCAAGATGGAGGATTTGGTTTCTTCGTTGCTATTTGAAGAGATGCAAAGAAAGACTTCTGAGATGGATAAAGAGGCCATGGTTGCTCATGGTAGATTGAAGGAGAAAGACAAGAAAAAGGTAAAGAAGGGTAAATCAAAGTCTTTGGGGAGATATAAGTCTCATGGTAAAAATTCTAAGGTGAAATGTTGGAACTATGACAAATCCGATCATTTCTGAAAACATTGTAAAGAGGAGAAGAAAAAGAAAACAAGAATTCCTCTGATTTTGATTCCAATAAATAATCTAAAGATGACGTGGATGCTTTTGTTGCTTCCTTGGCAACCCATGCATCAGAATATGTATGGTTGATTGACTCGGGTGCTTATTTCCACAAGACCTCTCACAGGGATTGACTCTCAAAATATGAAGAATATGATGGTGGGAAGGTGTACTTGGGTGATAATTCTCACCTAAAGGTTGTTGGCCATGGAAGAGTCAAGATTTGATTCCTTGATGGTAGAGTGAAGGGTATTGATGGTGTCTTGCAAATCCTTGGTTTGGCAAGAAACCTCCTTTTAGTTAGCAAGATGAGCAATGTGGGAGTGTAGGTTGTTTTCTCGCAAGGTAGATTTAAGATGAACATAGATTCTATGGTTCTTGCTAAGGATGTTTGGATTGGCACCTTGTATAAGCTGGATGCATGCATGATTCAGTGCAATATTGCTTATGTGAAGTCCAAGAAAAGATCTTTGGATTCTTCATCCTCACCGTCAGATCAAGTAGAAAAGAAGACTGTTGTTTCAACATCTGATGATCATTCTTTCTGGGTACCTAAGGGTGCTAATGCTTTGGAGATGAAGCTCCTAGTTGAGAAGACAATTTTGTGGCACCAAAGACTTGGCCACATAGGTAAAAGGGCTTATGAGCCTTGAAAAATAAGAGCCTTGTTGAAGGCCTTGATGATTGTAATCTCAAGTTTGACTTTTATGAACATTGTGTTTATGGAAAACAACACCGTGTTTCTTTTTATTCTAGTTCTCATAAGTCTTTTGGGATTTTGGACTATGTTTATTTTGATTTTTTTGGTCCAATTAATGTGCCTTCATTAAATAGATTTGTGCACTTTGTTTTTTTCATAGATGACTATTCTATAAGGACATTTATTTATTTCCTTAGAAGTAAATTTAAATTTTTCAATTGGTTTAAGTAATTTAAGTCCTTGGTTGAAAATCAGACTGGTAGGAAAATTAAGTGTTTGAGGATGGATAATGGTGGTGAGTTTTGTTCTGCTAAGTTCGACAAGTTCTGTAAGGACCAAGGGATTGAAAGACATAAGACAACTCCAAATGCACTACAACAAAGTGGAGTTGCAGAGAGGATGAACAAAACACTGATAGAGATGGATATGAGTATGCTAAGTGGTGTTGGGTTTGAACAAAAGTTCTGGGCTAAGGCGGTAGCCACTGCATATTATCTGATTAACAGATCTCCTACTTTGGCACTTGTTGAAAAGACCCCTATGGAGGCATGGTCTGGTAAAAATATCTCATTGAGACATCTTAGATTCTTTGGCTATGAGGCATATGCTCATGTGCCTAGTGAAAAAAGATCTAAATTGGAGAACACGACGGTTAAAAGTATCTTCATCGGCTATGGTTTTGGTGTGAAAGGGTAAAAGCTTTGGGATCCAATTGCAGAGAAGGTGCTCTATAGAAGAAGTGTTATCTTTCATGAGATGAAACCTTTCATACTATATTTGTAGCCAAGGAAGAGAAACAAAAGGAGGTAGTTCAGATTCCACCAACTCCTGAGAGAGTTGAACTACGTACTCCTACGGGACTTGATAATGAGAGGATCTCTAGCAACTTAGAGAGTTTAGAAGAGGAACAAGATCCTCAACCTCATTCTTTGAGGAGGTCTACGCATGAAAGGTGGCAACCTGATAGATATGGTTATTAACCTAAAAGGTTTGGATATTATATGTTGAATTCCAATTGAATTTATGCTTTGATTACTAACACTAGTGAGCCTAGGACTATTAGAGAGGCTATGGGTATGCATGATGCAGATTCCTAGATGGAAGCCATGAATAAAAAGATGGTTGCATTGAATAAGAATGCTACATGGGATCTAGTACCTATCCCTGAAGGACGAAAACCCATTGGTTGTAAATGGGTGTTCAAGAAGAAACTTGGTCTAGATGGTAGTGTTGAGAAGTACAAGGCATGGTTAGTCACAAAGGGATATTTTGAGGTGGAGGGAATTGATTATGGAGAGATATTCTCTTTTGTAGCTATGTTGACATCCATTCAGCTTTTGTTATCACTCGTAGCAGCTCATGATCTAGAAGTTGAGTAGATGGATGTGAAGACAACTTTCCTTCATGGTGACTTGGAGGAGGAAATTTACATGTCACAACTAGAGCACTTCATGGAAAAAGGTAAAGAGAATCTGGTATGCAAGCTAAAGAAATCTCTTTATGGTCTTATGCAATTTCCTCAAATGTGGTACCATAAATTCAACACCTATGTGTTGTCATTGGGATTTCTGAGATCTAAATATGACCATTATGTTTATTATAAAGCTGAAAATGGTAATTTTCTCATTATTGTCCTATATGTGGATGATATGTTGTTTATTGGAAATGGGAAGAGAATGATTTCAGATTTGAAGTCTTAGTTGTCAAAACAATTTGAGATGAAAGAGCTAGGTGCAACAAGGTACATTTTGGGAATGGATATCAAAAGGGATAGAGCTCGCAGAAAGCTTTGGGTCAGCTAGAGAAAATATGCGAACTTTGTGTTGGAGAGATTCAACATGATAGATTGTAGGAAGTTAGTTGTTCCAGTGTTATAGGGGATGAGACTTTCTATGAAAGACTATCCAAAGTCTCCTTTCAAGATGGAGGACATGACTAGAGTTCCTTATGCAAGTGTTGTTGGTAGCCTAATGTATGCTATGGTCTGTACGAGGCCAGATATTGCACAAGCAGTGGGAGTCCTTAGTCAGTTAATGGCTAATCCTGAACAAGTGCATTGGGATGTAGTGAAGAGAGTGTTCAGATATTTGCGGGGTACTTTTGAGTATTCCTTGTGTTTCCATGGTAATCGTTTTGAATCTTGACATTCCTTAAGTATTCATGAATATTTTGACTTTGATTGAGCAGGTGACATAGACAACAGAAGATCCACCAGTGGATATATGTTCATAATGTTTGGTGGTGTAGTGAGTTGGATGAGTAAGTGGCAAGCTGTAGTTGATTTGTCTACAACTGAAGCAGAGTACATGACACCTACTCATGCTTGCAAAGAATCCATTTGGCTTAAGAGATTATGCTCAAATATTGGTTTTGATGCAGGACATATTACTATCTATTGTGACAGCAAGAGTGCTATATGTTTAGTGAAGAATCCTACGTTCCATTCTAGAACAAAGCATATTGATGTATAGTTTCATTTTGTTTGTGATATGGTGGAAGATTGAAAGGTGAAGTTGGAGAGAGTTGAAACTTTGGCGAATATTGCAGATGCACTAAAACTTTTTTTCACTGTGCACTTGATTTTACAACATTTCATCTACCTATCATAGTCCTTTGTCTCCATGATTGTTTTGCGTTTCACTCTTCCACTATTAACTTAGGTCTCTAGACTGTGTCCTCTCTTTTACTTGCCACTGACTATTCTATGGTTTATTTATAACCTTTTAGGACTTGTATTCACCTCTTTGCCCACTTACTGTGTCTTCTTGATAGCAAAATCTAGGGTTTGTGAGTCTTTGAACAATCACATCAATTAGTCCAATTCTCAACAACTATAGCTTAACATATCATAATCTTGGGATAGGATTCTTTGACACCTTTTAAGACCTCATTTAAATTCCAAGCTTTGTAGTTTCAAAGGATCTGCATGATGGTTTAGGGTCATTACATGTGTCAAAAGAGACAAAATTTGTGCTCTAGAAGAGATAAAATAAGTGCTTGAAGTATGCAATCACAACATTTATGAATAAAGGTTAAAACATAGAGGTAAGAGTGTGAAGCATACATTTTTTTTCTTTATATTTTGTGTCAATGTTGGTGTGTTTGTAAATCTAAGTAAACACATATAAAAATATAAATAAAAGAAATAACACCCATTTAAAGGTATGGATATTTTGTGGTTTGGATTAAGGTGTCTCAACCTTAGAGTCCAAACATTGTTAATTTAATTTTTTGTTTTATTTTTCATTCCACTTTGGAAGTCCTAATATTATTTTTTGGGAACTAGTGTCATATGTTGCTATGTTGAGATTATGATTAAATGTCCTATTATGATTATGGCGGTTTCTAGTTCAATGGAAGAGTCATGGAGAGTTATATTTTGGCAGATTGTATTTATTATTTGAGTTCACTTTTGACAAGTGGTGTGAGGTAAGGAAGGCACCTATTTGGTCATGGTAACTTCTATGTTGTACTTACATTGAATTTGGCAAGATGACGGTTATGGAAGAGATAGGTGTTGTTTCTTTGGAAGTTGCTATGTGCAACATGTCATTGGATTAGCAAGGTGATTCTTGTGACATAACTTACCTCTTTTTCTTCGGATTTGGTTTTGGAAACCATGTGCACATACCACTTTGTGATGAGCTTTATAAATATGTTGATGCCTTTGTGGTTTTGTATGAGATGAGTTGAAGTGTTGTTATGCTGTTGGAATTCTTCTTGAAATATCTATTGTAGACCACTCCTGAAGAGCATTGGCTTTGTGTATTGTATTGTAACTATTATTGTTGCTAAATAATACAATTGGGTCTGGATTTTGGAGTGTGGGTTTTTTTTCGTGAAAGCGTTTTCCCACATATATTTGGTGTTGTGGTTTCATTTGCTAAATCTGATTTTATATGGGTTTATCTACTTTTGCAATTGTTTAAAAATTTGTAAGAAATTTGTGCATCACCTCTCCTGTTAGATTTAGCATTTAGAAGCGTTATTCCACACTTAGGCTCCTTTCATTTTAGAATCTAGAAATCAAGCCACTTGAACATGTGTATGCTTCATTTATCCCAAATATGTGGAATACATCCATTAGACCTATCATATTGTGGAAGGAAAAAGTATGAAGTGCAAAAATCATGTACATAAAAATATAACTTATAATATATCTTAGTCAAATTGTCATTACTATAAATGGACACACATAGAAAAGAGAGAAAAATGAAAATAAACATGGTTAAATTGAACATGATGTGTAAAAGAAATTATGTATGATTAATAACATAAACTAATGAAGAAGAGAAGAATGAAAACAAAAAGTATTAGTGAAAATTGAACATGATTTATAATGAAAATGAACTATAATCAAGAACATAAACTAAGTATGAAATACACAAGTGTATATATCATAAAAATTGTGTTAAAACATATATTAAATATACCATATGAACAAATAAACCTATAAAAAGATATTTAAAACACACATTTTGATACTTACATATCACAAACACATCTTACACATCTATTAATATACTAGATGTGCTTGATACTTCCACCACATAAATAAATTGACAAAAGAAAGTCCAACAAATTAAAAAACCTAGAATACAAGACAACCTCTAGAATTGAAGGTGGGGCTACTTCTTAAATCTATTCAAATTTTGATTGAGAATGAGGATAGAATGAAACCATGAAAACAAAAAGCATTTTACAAGGTTCCATTTCTTGATTGCATGGGGGAAGTATTGGGAATATATTTGTTTTTACTTTCCTACTTCCACATCTTCCTCATATCTCAAGTGAAAATTCAATTTTGATTTGTTACGTCTTTAGGGTAGATTGGACAGTGAATTTGTTGAAAAATATGGATGATGGTTTAGGTTCATTTTTGTAGATTTATTTTCACATGGGTGGAGGAAAGGTCATATAGATGGAAGCTACAGTGATACATGCTAAAACTTCATTTTGTAGATCTCACTAGATATTGATTCCTCCTTTAAGAAAAATAATGAAACATTTTTGGTACCATTCAAAGTATTAGATTCTATAGACATCATAGTTATAGGCTAAAAACAATTTCAATACCTTTTGACACTAGTTTGATTTATCTGCTTGAGAAAATTAAGTTTCTTCTTTGTAATCAATCAGTGAAGTATTTTAAGCTGTAAAATACAGATGATAATTTCAAATTTGATTGTTTTGGATTTATTTGATGATGGTTGCAAGGTTAATTATTCTTAATTTATTTTTGCATTAAATGAAAAACAATGTATATAAACAAAATTTTAGTAATATACTTTAAAACTTCACTTCACAAATTCTATCAATTATTAATTTGTTAATTAAAAATATTTGCAAAACATTTCTATTATCATTTAAACTATCAGTATATTTGATTTATGGTATTTTCATCTAGCATCCTCAATGACTATATCAGATTGAAAAGAATTCCAAGGCCTAAAGAATTTCAATGACTTTTTATATTAATCTATTTTTGTCTACTTCTCAGATTTTCACTAATTTACTTTATTCATCTGGCATTACAGTTGTGAGCGGTCACATTTATCATGGAGCAAATACTAACTAAAAAACTAATTTTGTGAAAAAGCTTGCCTCAAAATACAAAGTCATGTTTTCTATTGTAGAGAAAAAATTTCAAATAAGATCAAATGAAAACATAGAAAAATATGAAAATAATTGTTAGAGTTATCTTGTATTAGCTAATAATTATTTGTTTAATTATTAGTCTATTATACTCTATGCTTAAGCTAAACTTAGGCAATTAATAATATTGTAGGTATTTAATAATTATTCTCTAATTATTAAATACTCTTTATCCCTTTAGGGTTTCTTTAGGGTTGTACATCTTTAGGGTTTCCATTCTCTTGTCATAAGGATTGTATTGTATTGTAATTTTTTGTATTCATTCCCTCTCTGAATGATAATCTTTTTCTTCAAAGCCTTTTTTGTGTTTTGTCTCCAATCTTCTCTTGTGACAAGTATTTTGCTTGCAAATGCTCTTGGGATCTTAGAAGTTGTACTTTATCAACTTCTTCATGGTACCAAAGCCTACATATGTTGTTGCTTGTTCCTGATTTCTTTTTAGAAGATTTTCTCTCGAGGCAAGGGTTTCAAATTTTTTTCAAGAGTTTTTTAGTTTGGATCTGGGGTATCTTTTTTTGTTTTTGGGCATTTTGAGCTCAAACGGCCCTCACCATTCAGCACAGAACACCCAAAACCCCCCATTTTCATATAAAATTTGTCCAATTTGGACAACTTTAGCTCTGGAATTTTTTTTGATTTTGGCCCTTAGAGACACGTTTTTTAAGGAAAACAAATCAAAACATCATTTTTTTGCCAGTTTAACGGCTTGCCAAGGTCAAGCCATCACGTGACAGTCTATGGAGTTGCAGACGGTCTCCAAGACCGCCACGATAGGCGGTCTCCTACAGCCTACTGGTCGACAGTATACAAGCAGCCGCAACAGTCAATAACTAGCAACTGCAGCAGTTTGTTAACCGCCCGACCACCTTTTTCCTGGCCACCGCCGCCCACTACATAGTGACCGATCACCACCCGAACTCTGCCACTGTCCGACCTCCGTTGTCGCCTGACCTCTGCCATCGCCCGAAGCTCCACTACCACCTAGCCAGAGCACCACCTCCGCCAACTCTCCTCCTCTTGCTTTTTGCAAGGCTTTTGACAGGGGGGAGGTTTTTTTGTCCTAGGGAAAACGAAGTCGGTTTTTCGGAAACGAATAAGTGTCGGGAAGATTTTTTCAAGCTCTACTTAGATCTGGAGGTGAGATTTGCTATTTTTTTCATCTAGTACCTATTGTTTTATGTCTAAGTCAGCTCTCTTGTCTACACTCTGAGAGCCATAACTTGGGAAAACAGACTCCATTTTTAGAAAATGAATAGGCATCGGAAAGGTCTTGGAGAGCCCTTCTCAGATTTAGAGTTATCTTTTCCAAAAAAATCATTAGAAAATCATAACACCTAAACTCAAAAAAGAAAAAAAACCCCTTCTGCATCTTTTGTCTAATCTGAAAGATTAGTAAATTAAAAAAAATCAAGAGCAGGTCCAAGTTCAGCTATAGGTACACATGGTAGATTCTTCAGTTGAGCTTCTTACATCCCAAAACTATCACCTCTGGAAAGCTCATATGACAAGGCTTCTCAGATCAAGAGGGTTGTGGCCCTATTTGGATACGGATCAGCCATTGTTGCAGTGTCCTTTTGAGATTCTTCAGCATCAAAATAAGATGGATGAGGCTATGGGTGTCATCTCCTTACATATTTCTGATAGCTTGCTTTTTCACCTTGATGGTTTTCTCACTCCTCAGGCTATGTGGTCCAAATTTGAAACTCTCTTTGGTATTGTCAATGAGTTCAGAGCATGACAGATTGAGGCAGAGCTCTCTTCCTTGTTACCTGAGTCTTTTCCTCACATTGAGGACTTTCTGAACAAGTTTAAAAGAACCAGATCTATCCTACATAGTTGTGGTAAGAATAAGCCAGACCCAAAGTGTATCTACCTGATTCTCTCTAAGCTTCGAGGTCCCTATTTGATATTTTTTCCATATTTTATTCTACTATGGATGCATTGGGTACACGCTTCACCATGTCTACCTTTGATGTTTCTGTGATCGCTTGACTCGCGAGAAGACTCACCTATCTCAATTGGACACTCTCACAAGAGCAAAGCCAAAAACACTGGTTGCTCAGACATCTAAAGAGAACAAGAAGAAGAAACTGAAGCTTAAGAAGGATTCAACTAGTAGTGAGCGTCCCTCCAAGCCACCACCTAAGTCTGATTCCCAACCGAAGTCCTATCCCAAACAAGAGTACTCTTCTAAATCTAGTGAGTCTTCCTCCAAGACTAAGAAGAAATTAGATGAACTTTGCAGTTTCTGTGGCAAAGAAGGTCATCCAATTTCTCATTGTTAAAAATGATTAAAGGCTTTGGAGGCAACCATGCAACAACATCATATTTCTACTCCCTAGCCACCATCTTCCTCTTCTACTGGGAAAGGACATGCTCTTTCTGCACGCATTATTCCTTCTGCATCCACTTGGATTATTGATTCTGGGGCTTGTCACCACATGACACACTCATGACAGATTCTTACCTCACTTGCTCACAGTAATACTTTACAGATTGCAGTTGGTGACTCAGCACAACTTTCAGTTTCAGTTTCAGGTTTTGTTCCATTGACAGGTGGTTGTTTTCAAGATGTTATTTTGGTTCCTAAAATTTTGACGAATCTCCTCTCTACTTATCAGATTTGTCATTCTAGCTCTGGTAAAATAGTTGAGTTCTCACCACATGATGTGGTTATTAGAGAGCTCCATGATCCTGATTTGGTTGTGGCTACTGGTAGTGTTGATCCCGATTCTCAATTATACCGGTTTGATGGCTTTGAGAGTCTAGATGGTTTAGGTGTTTCTCTTGTAGCACATGCAAATTCAGTGAGCAGACTTTGGCATGAGTGTTTTGACCGTGTCAACTACAGATACTTATAGCAAATGAGTACACAGGCACTTGTTATTGGGATCCCTAAGATCTTCTGTACTGAGTGTGTATGTCGAGGTTGTGCACTGGGAAAGCATCACTGTGATCCTTTTTCTACAGGCAGAGCCACCCGTGTTAAGGTACCCTTGGATTTGATCCACAATGATCTTATGTCATTTCTGACTCCATCTTTTTCAGGGTCCAAGTATGTGCTCACTTTCATTAATGACTTCTCTAGAAGTACATGGATGTACTTTCTTAAGTACAAGTCTGATGTCTTTGATTCATTTCGAGTCTTTAAGACATTTGTAGAGAAGTAGACTGGTCTTTCTATAAATAGGATACACACAAATAATGGGAGAGAATATGTGAATTGGGATTTTATAGATTTCTGCACAGAGCATGGTTTGTAGCATTAGTTATCAGTTCCTCACACCCCTCAGCAGAATGATGTTGCTAAGAGAAAGAACATAACACTAAGGGAGATGGCCGATTGTATGCTTCAATAATGTTCTATGCAACCTTCTTTTTGGGTTGAGGCAGTTAATTGTGCCACTTATATTCAGAATCGGATGCCTCATAAGGCATTGCGTCAGTTGACTCCTGAGGAGGCTTGGTCCCATGTCAAGCCTGATGTTTCTTCATTCTAAGTTTTTTGTAGTGAGGCTTGGGCATTTATTCCATGTGCTCAGAGGAAAGCCATGGAGAGGAAGAGTCGATGACTCATTTTTGTTGGCTACTATGAGGATGTTAAGGCATACAGGTTGTTTGATCCTGATTCCCGAGAGGTCCTGTTTACCTGCGAGATGTCCAGTTTGATGAGCGCTTTCCTCAGATGGATTCTCCATCACCAGTTTCTCCCTCACTACCTCATCCTCCCTCTTCATCTTTTAAGGATTCATTCTTCTTTCAGGATTATGCAGATGATGGTCCACCATCACCGCCACCACCACCGCCACCACCACCCGTCGCTCAATGTTTGCCCAAGTGGGCCTGATTTATAGTTGATTTTGTTGGTTCTATGGCAGGTGATCCTTATGACACTCATCATACTCGTGCAAAGACATCTAGTTCTAGTCTTCTGAGTCATGCCATTTCAGATGATCCTCAGAAATTTTCAGAGGTGATAGGTCACCCAGAGTGGGATAGGGCCATGGATGAGGAGTATTCTTCTTTGATGAAGAATCATACTTGGGATCTTTGTACTCTTTCAAAAGGATGAAAGTTGGTTCAGTGCAAGTGGGTGTACCATACCAAGTATGTTGTAGATGGTTCTATTAATAAGTATAAGGTTCATCTTGTTGTGAAGGGGTTCTCTCAAGTGGAGGGTATTTATTACTTCGAGACCTTTGCTCCTGTCACCAATATGAATTCTATTCGCTTTGTACATTCTCTAGCAGCTTCACGGGGATGGACCGTTTTTCAGATGGATGTGAAGAGTGATTTCTTGCATGGAGACCTTCGTGAGGAAATCTATATGGAGCAGCCTCAGGGATTTGTGTAGGATTCCTCTTTGGTTTGCAGACTTCGATGCTCATTATATGGTATCAAACAGGCTCCTCGAGCCTAGTATGAGAAGATGGACTCCTTCTTGCTCTCCACACTCTTTACACATTGTCATTCCGATCCCACAGTATATATTCAACACCAGGGGGATGATATAGTTATTCTTGTGTTCTATATTGATGATCTTATCATTACCGGTAGCTCATCCTCCTTGATTTAGGATATTCAGAGAGCCTTGATGGAACAGTTTGAGATGACAGATCTCGGCCTTTTGCACTATTTTTTGGGTCTACAGGTTATTCAGTCTTCCGATGGGATTTCCATGCTTCAGTAGAAGTATGCTCTTGATATGCTTCATTGATTTGACATGATTACTTGCAAGTCTGAACCCACATCATTTCAGTCAGGTGTTTTTTGTCTCCCACTTGTTCTACACCTTCTGTGGATTCTACCTTATAATGATAGTTGGTTGGCAGATTGTTGTACCTGACACATATGCACCTGGATCTTTCTTTTGCGATTGGTCTTGTCTCTCGACTCTCCCATGACCCTCATGAGAGCCATTGGCAAGCAGCCAAACATATTTTGAGGTACATTCGAGGCGCTACTCAATTTGGCATTCACTATACTTTAGGATCCCCTCGCATTGTTGGCTTCACTGACTTGGATTGGGCTGGTGATGCTTAAGATCAAAAGTCTACTTCTAGCTTTGTATTTTGCCTTGGTTCTGGTCCTATCACATGGTCTTGCAAGAAGCACTCTGCTATTGCATTATCATCTACAGAGGCTGAGTACCAAGCAACGGTGTTAGCTAGTCAGGAGGTTTTATGGCTTTGGTAGTTGATGATTGAGTTTGGGTTCCCTCTTGATAGTCTCACTATTCTTTGGTGTGATAGTCAGAGTGCCATTCACCTTTCTCGCAACCCAGTGGAGCACCAGAGGTCTAAACACATTGAGCTTCACATGCACTTGAGCAGACAGTTGATTCAGGATAGCTTTCTCATCTTGGAGTACATTCCTACAGAGGAGCAGGTTGCTGAAATCTTCACTAGACCTTTTGCATCTCTGCGCTATCTTCAATTGCGCTCTATGCTTGGGGTGAAGGAAGTTGTCCTTGGGGGGTCTCATTGAGGCCTTCCTTCCTTCATGTTTTGTTTTGCATACTTTTTCCCATCTCTTTTTGGAGTAGATTTTTTCCCATGTGGTTTTCTATATTTCTCTGTTTCATAGAGATTTGGTTGTGATTGGGTACCTCATCAGGATTTGTTGCCGAGACCCAAATTTTTTGCCTTCTTCTGTAGTTGTATTTTTGCTTTCCTACATTTAGGTTTTTTAGCTACTCCCTAAGTTCATCTTAAGGGGGGGTGTTAGAGTTATCTTGTATTAGCTAATAATTATTTGTTTAATTATTAGTTTATTATACTCTACGCTTAAGCTAAACTTAGGCATTTAATAATATTGTGGGTATTTGATAATTATTCTAATTATTAAATACTCTTTATCCCTTTAGGGTTTCTTTAGGGTTGCACATCTCTAGGGTTTCTATTCTCTTGTCATAAGGATTATATTATAATTTTTTTATTCATTCCCTCACTAAATGATAATCTTTTTCTTCAGAGCCTTTTTTGTGTTCTGTCTCCAATATTCTCTTGTGACATATATTTTGCTTGCAGATTCTCTTAAGATCTTAGAAGTTGTACTTTCTCAACTTCTTCAATAACATATGTGAATATGAGCATATTTTCAAATACAGAGAGTGAAGAATGGATCAAAAAAATTATTGACTTCCATGGCTCTTAGAATTTGCTTTAGAGGACCAAATGCTAGTTTGAAGGAAGACCTAAAAGAGATTCGGGAACGTGGAGGTGATGAATCTGATGCAGTGATAGATTATTTCCCTAAGACAAAATAAATTGATTAGGACAGGTGTATTCCTGTCATCCTCAAAGGAATTTATCCTTACTTCCTTCCACGTTCTCCATCATTAGCTAGTTGATCTCTTCCTTTGTTCTTTTCCTTTTTTGAGATGGTTAGGAGGTTTAGTTCTTAGGTCTAACAACAGTTTAATCTGTTATTTTCAAGCCTTTTTAAATTTTGTTCTCTGGATTGTCAGAATTTTTGGATCAACCCTTATTTTAGGGAATTTTTATATTTAACTTTGGACTTCGGTTTAGGGAAGCAATATATCACTGCATGAGGTTCATCACCTCCACATTCCCCAATCTCTTTTAGGTCTTCCTCCCAAACCAACAGTCGGTCCTCTGAAGAAAATTCTGAGTAGCCATGGAAGTCAAGAAATTTTCTGATCCATTCTTCACTCTTTGTCTTTGTCTACTTCAAAAGCGCCCAGAGGAAATTGACATTCATTTCAACAGTGAAAATTCTATATTTGAAACCTGATGCAGTTTAATCTGTTATTTTCAAGCTTTTTCAGTTTCTCTTTGGACTGTCAGAATTTTTGGATCAACCCTTCATTATTTTAGTGCATATTGAGGATGAGCGTAGTTTCAAATACAAAAGTTTCACTATTGATAGGAATGCCAATTTCCTCCCGGTGCTGCTTTTTAGATAGACGAAGATAGAGAGTGAAGAATGGATCAAAAAATTTCTTGACTTCCATGGCTACTCAGAATTTTCTTCAGAGGATCGACTGTTGGTTTGGGAGGAAGGCCTAAAAGAGATTTGGGAAAATGGAAATGATGAACTTGATGCAGTGATAGATTACTTCCATAAGACAAAACAAATTGATTGGGGCAAGCGTATTCCTGTCACCCTCAAAGGAATTGATCCTTCCTTACTTCCAGGTTCTTCATCATTAGCTAGTTGATCTCTTCCTTTTTTCTTTTTCTTTTTTGAGATGGTTAGGAGGCTTAGTTCTTAGGTCTGATGGCAGTTTAGTCTATTATTTTCAAGCCTTTTTCAATTTCATTTGCTGGATTGTCGAAATGTTTGGATCAGCCCTTCATTATTTTGGGGCATTTTTGTATTTAACTTTGGACTTCGGTCAGATCTTCAGTCTTTCAAACTCAACATGTATTTTCTGTTAATATATATTCTCTCAGCTATGTCCCTTTACTAATTAAAAAATGACACATGTGAATATAATATTGTAATGACTATGATAAAAAGCCAACCAATGGATGGTAATAGATCAATCTAATAGAATCAAATACATCATAAATTCAATGTTGGTATGTGACTAATCTTCTATGATGTTGTGATGTGCAATTGGAGATTTGGTAAAGGGATATGATCATGAACCATCTCTATGAATAATTTATCAGCGTGTAAATGTGGTAACTTTGATATTTAAAAAAAAAAGATAGATCTACATTGTTGTTTGATAACTCATGGGTGTTGTACTAAAAACATGGTTGCCAATGTCAAAGGATAATTGATTTTTCTCTTGTTTGTTGAATGCAAATTTGATACTTCGAATTTAAGATATCTAGATATGAAGTTGAGGGCATTTTTCCTTAGTCATTTAAAATAGTTTATTTCAACCTTGACAATGACTATGAAAATCTTGAAGGTGTGCAACCTAGTCATAGTGGTAACACAAATCCTAGAGGGAAAACTATACTATAGTGGTGTCTGCAAGTGACGGAGGGAAAAAAAGACAGAGATCATATGAAAGAACCTGTGGAGAGGGGAATGATAGGAAAAAGGGTTCAAGTCTAAATAGGAAATTCATGGAAAGGATTTTGAGGCGTGGCTTTAATTTAGAGAAGACGAAAATAATAATCTAAAGGGAAGTGAAAGGACCAAAGTATGATAGAATGGATGGCAAAAGAGAATTAAGATAATTGTAGTTTTGAAGATAATATAAGCTCCCAAATCTTTAGTCTTCAAAAAAATTATTTGTTATCTTACATTTTAATGGTTTCTATTGATCAACTAGGTGTTGGAGATAATTCTAATGATTTATAATGATGAATTTATTCTAACCTAGCAAATGGGAGGTAAAATTCGTCGACATTGACTTTAAAGGAAGAAGACCATTGAAAATGTAGTAAGGGTTAAGGAATGAATAATTTATAATTTATGGCATTTAAAAAAAATTAAAGATTGAGACTTATGTCTACCCAATATTGGTGACTAAACACTAGTGCTCAACGAATGCTAGTACCCTTGATGATTCAAGTGTTCAAAGTAACTTGAGGAGTTACTTGAGAGGGGTTCCTAAAGATAGGTCTTCACGTTTTATCTATTTGTGACTAGGGAAAGGATATAAATCATGTCACATGGTTCTAAAACACAACTAAATAGATAGACACCAAAGTGAGTGCAAAGTTAAAAAGTGGAAGTCGCAAAGTAGGCTTGATTTCTATCCTCATATTACTCTTTGTGTCACGTTTATTTTCTTTAGGAACCTTATTCTATTGTAATGTTCATTGAATCTATTAAGTCAAACGTCATTCAAACACATGATATACTATTACTAATCACTTTCATGCAAACTTTTTATCAACCTTCATCATGTTTGATATTGTGGTGTGTAATATTGATGTTTGAAGACCTAGGTATAACCTTAGTTTTCTCAATAAAATCAAAATACTCATTATCACTTGCAATGTAAGGATCCTCATCAACCACTTTCACTTGATGAGGTTCATCATGTTAATGCACATGGAACGGGTGAATCGATATATTTATATTTTTATGGGGAGAAGCTACTAATTTATTTTTATTTTGATTGATATCCTCAACTTTAATCCCATTATTATCAATAATAACTTGAATTTTATGTTTAAATGTTATACATCTACCCATACACATTCATGTGTTTGATGATAATTACAAAAAAAGGTTCTAAAATAATGTGGGCAACCTTTGGATGTATCAATTGTTTTGACAATAGACAAGGTTATAAGTTTACAAAATTTGTTTAAACACTACATGTTGAAGATTTTCCAATGTAATGAAACTTTCATGTACCGATTTGATTTAATTGAATAGTATTTGCATGTAGATCATCAATGGAATTGAAGTGTTTTAATTCACCTTGATTACCCCCATTTTTGAAATTTGGGTTTTTTATAAATTTATAGGAATAAGTGGGAGCTCCACTGCTACAACCTATCCTTATATTATAATTATTATTAAGTAAATTCAGTCTTTTCTTGTTTTCTAAATTGGATATTTTAGGTAATATAAGATAAATATAGATTCATTGGACATCTTAAAACATAAATGCATCAACTATGATGTTCATACACTTCATATATAACAACGAAAAATAAAGTAGGCAAATTATTTTTTTATTTTTTAATATCAAATCAAATATAAAAATCTAGAGTTTTATTTCATTAACATCATTTATAACTGTATTGATAGAATTAAACAACAAAAATCTAAATGATCCATTTTTTCTTACAACTCTGAAATGACTATACAATAAAGGAAACAATAGATACTTCCTCCTACCAATTGTAGTTCCAAATTAATGAAATTACAGAACTTGTGAATATGAAACAAAAATTGGTTAACAACATATAATCAAAACACCATCATCATAACTATAAATGATATCATTAGATCTTAGTATAATATGAACATTATATATTCCACATTAGTTGAAATAAATATGATTAAATACCACAAGGTACAATACTAGTAAGTTACATGTTGATGTGAGCCCAAGATGGGAAAAAGGCATATTGCAAGCACTTTTATACTAACCACAGAGCCTTAATAGGTTCCTTCATGCAACACCCATAATATGTGGGACTCTACCTTTCATAGGTGAGGTCATGTATCCAAATCACATAGGGATAACTAGTGCTTGATTACTATCAACCAACTTAATATCCAAATTGATATAACTTTGTCAAGATTTGAGAATGAGGTCTCAGAACTATATCTTCATCTCCTAATAGAAATAAGATGATCAAAATACATCTTATTACAATGTATTATAGCCACATAAATATGCATGACACAACTATGCACTTTTACAAGCGATAAAGACACATTCTAATGTACTATTTAGGGATGAAAGATGTCCTTAATCGCAAACATAAATCTCCTTGTATATGGTTCCAATGTATAATACAATTCTAGTAGTGCATAGAAAGGTTGGAACTATGTACAAGAAGATGTGCTCTCATAAGCCAATTATTTCTTAATACTATCATCCATTAAACAAACCTTGTTATCACAATCCATGTTATTAAATACTTTTATAACTTTACAGTGTAATCAAGATTATTAGACCTATTAAAGATTTTTTAAGTTGTTTCAAAGTCATTTCAATCAAGATCAAAGTATAATTTGGTCCAATAAAAAGGTAATAACCACTTAACAAATCTCCTAGGATAATGCAACTTAATCAATAATATTCTCATCCATTGAGCTAAACTTTGATATGTAAGATTTAGCTTAATATTTTTTTTATGATAGCTAAACATTGGCTTGTCATTAAAAAAATGTGTGTCCTTTTCCCTATACCTCGTAATCAACTAGATCAAAGAGTCCTCACCACCTTTTTTCCCCCTTGTCCCCACGACTATCCCAACATCTGCATTGTTCCTACAATATTCCAGGATTCCTGCCTTACCAAAATTTAAATTCTCCTTCCCTCTAAACGACAACTCCATTTCGACAAATCTTAGTGATAGTTATCTTCACTTTTGTTATTGTAGTGTAATATAATTTTTTTTCTTTGCAACCTTCTTTGTTGGTTGCTTATTCTTTTGTAATCAACTTTGTTTAATACACGTACAAAAAACTTTAAGAATAAGGAAGAGAACTCAAGTTATTCATGTTATTTGATCTTTAATCCTATTATATAAAATTTTAAAAAATGATAAATACTTTTGAAGATAATCAACTTTAATTAAAAAGGTCATAAATAAAGACCCCATTCTATATAATTTAATGTAATATCAAATATCTATAATATACAATAACTTTGATGTTGCACTATACAATTATACAAATATAAGAATGGTTACATAAAATAATTGTATTCATCATTGAAATTATAAGGCAATATACATTGTTAACTTTTTATCATTTTCAAGAATATTATTGAAAAATCAAATAATAAAAATATCTTATAAAAAAATCACATAAATATTTTAAAAATATATTTCTATGAAAAAATGATATATAATTATTTTTTTAAAATGATAGATTGGGGTGGTTGAGCAAAAATTTAGCAACTCAAGATGGGTGCTTCCACTAAATTTGCCTACAAAGTTGCATTTATTAGATATGATGAAGCATTGATTAGAAAGTACTTCTTAGATCAAATTGCCTTGAGTTGAGCATTTTCTTGGGGCTTTTTCTAAGATTGAATGTCCTTTAGCTTGTCTAGCAAGCTCTCTGTCATTTTCATTCTTCTTCCTCTAACTACCAAAATTTAAGTTGGAATAGTTGTCCTTTGAGGTTTCATTTTTTTGCAGGTTTGGGGAGAGGAATAGAAGTGACATATTCTCCCACTAGGCTTCTTTCGTTGAGAAAACAAATGGATTTCGTTGGAGAAATCAAAGACAAAAGAATGAAGGAGGTAATGAAAGCGTCTCATTTTGTCATAGTAAGGGTTCTTAAACACATTATGAGAGATAAATTCCTCATAACTAACCATAAATATAGGGTGAACATGGAGATACCAACAACGTTTATTGCCACCTTCTTCATTTCGGTTAGTCAAAAAACAAAACTAAAGCATGATGCAGGAAGGTTTTTAAGGAAGATTTGCTAGAAGATTTGAGTAATGTTTTGCATATTATAGATGAAAATCTCACAATTCTGAAGCCTATGGACGATAATATCACGATTAGAAATAGTAAACCTCCTCCAAGGTTTCTCATTTTATATATAGAGGAGGAGAAGCCTTTCAAAACAAGGAAATTTATTATCAAGGAAAATGCAAATTTCCTTTGGTCTCTTTTTCGATTATCAAAATTCTCTTATCAAAACTGAATAAAGAGGTATTTTGAAATGAATGGTCTATCTAAATTTGCTCCCGAGGAAAGATTGGCGGAATGGGAAACACACCTAAAAGATTTCATGGCTCGTCTTGGTCTAGAAATTTTGGAAGTAGTTGATTGCTTTCCTCCCCCAAAACCAATATGGATTGGTCCATAGATTTCAATGATTGTTCACCTAGTGGATACCTTGGCTGCTCCAAGCCCTCCTTTACCTGCTCGGTGATCTTCTTGACTTTGCATAAAGAAAGATGCCTCATGGCCGGCTTTGGACAAAATTCTCTCAAAATACCAAGTTTAGATAGATTTAGTTTTAATCCTCTTTCAATTTTTTTGGTTTTTAGAAAGGCTGTAAATTTTTAAGACTTTTGGTTTTTGCCCTAGATGGTTTGATTGGATATGGTTTAGTCTAGGGCAATTTTTTTTAGACTAGATAAAACTTTTTATTATGTATTTACTACTTTTATTAATATAATCAACTTCGACCCTCGGATGATAAAAAAAAATGATAATATAAAATAATATTAATGATATCAGATTTCCACAATCCATGCTATAAATGTTTTGATGTTTCTGGATTCGATTGTGTGCAATTTTTTTCATCAACATTTTGAATCAAAAAATTAAATAATATTTCAAATTTAGGTCGGATCTTCAAACTATTAGACTTAGTATGCATTTTCTGTTTATATTAATATTAAAAACTCTCGACTATAACCCCTTAGTGATCAATTTTTATTTTTTTTTAATTTCACAAATTAAATTAAATTTAAAAACTTAACTCAAATAATTTAACAACTTCAAACCCAATATGCAAAATTGACCTCCTAAGTTTTGTTCTATCTCATTTATTTATAATTAATGAAACAACTAATTTAAAAAATCTCGTGTAAGAACATAATTGTAAACATATATAATAAAAAATAAATAATTATAATTATAATATAGTTTAATATTTTAAAAAAAAATTTGAACCGAAAGATAAAGAATAAAAGAATATTCGACCAAGCAATTCGTACTATCATGATTTATTTGGTCTTTAATTTGTTATGAATGGCCTACCATAAGCATCTCATGTCCCTACACATCGCTTTCTTATACTTGAGAATATTAAACCAATGATGATCTTATTTTTTGGCGACCATCAAAATGAAGGGAATATACCTATATGTGTGTTAAATATGGGTATTTATAGGAATAAAATTACTTTAAAATTAATTTAAGTGAGTATAATTTACATATTTTAAAATTTAAATTAATTTAATTGAGGTTGATCATTATAAAAGGTTGATCATTATAAATTGAAATTAATTAAATATATTTTTTTAAATAATTGAAATAGCTATATGAAATGTTTTTTTTTTAAATAGGCATTTTTAAAGTTTGAATTATTTATATAAAAGAAAAGTCAAAGAATTGAAATATAAAATTGAATATACTATTAGAGATTATAGATAAATGAATTCTATCGTTTGGATGTAGGGATTAAAATACATCTATAGTTTGATTCTTGAATGCTTTTTCTTTGTCTGATTTTGTTCACTATAAAATTTTAGGTCCGATGCTTGAAGTACATGTTTGCCACATGTGTACTTGCATCGAAGAAAAGTGTGGTGGTTAAAAATATTTTAGGATACTATTGTTTACCTTGGGAAGAGTAATTAACTTCCTTAATGATGGTTACACTCTCAAGTTATTTAAAAAGATCAAGTAGAGATAAACAAGGTTAGATGTTGATTTGTTAAGTAATTGCATTTGAATATGAGACTAATGCCAATTGGTTTAGTGATGAGTGTGGTCAAATATATGGATTTAAAATACTACTAATCGATATTGAATTAACCTAGGATATTGTCCTTAAATACACAACCCTAGGCACATTAATTCAAACTATTGGTATCCATGGTGATGGGAAACAAGTATATCCCAAGATTGTCAGCTTTGAAAGTGTGATATTTGAATTCAAATGTTATGTTCACGTCTACAATTCTATCGAGGGGAGAAAATTGTAAGTGCAATATAATTTAGGAAAACAAATGTCTTGAGAATTTGGACAATAAAGTTCTAAGATAAATAATTCAATGTATTAGAGAAATGGATTTAGGTTTAGGCTTATTGTGTATGCCAAAAAAGCTCTAGAAGAGATAAAATGAGTGCTAAAAGTATGCAAATAGAACATCTGTGTATAATAGAAAAAACATAGAGGTAAAAGTGTGAAGTATACACCTTGGTCTTCTATATTTTGCCCTTTTTTTGGTGTGTGTCCAAATCCAAGTAAACAAGCATAAAAAGTAGAAATAAAAGTAATAACACCCATTAAAAGATATGTGAATTTTGGAATCTAGGAATTTAAACTAGTTAAACATGTGTTTGCTCTATTTATCCCAAATATGTGGTAGGCATTCATTAAACCTGTCATATTGTTCAAGAAAAAAGTATCAAGTGTGAAAAACACACATTAATTGAAAATATAATTTATAATATACCCTCTTCAAATTCTGACTACTATGAATGAACACACACATAAAAACGAGAAAAAAATAAAAACAAAAATGATTACCAAAAATTGAACATGATGTGTAAAATAAATTAAGTATGATTAACAACATAAGCTAATGAAAGAAAGACAAACGAAAACAAAAAATATTACCGAAAACTAAACATAATGTATAATAAAAATTGATTATGATTGATAATATAAACTAAATGTGAAATGGATATCTAAAATATACTTATATATTACATGTTTCCCCCTCCCAAGCCCAAGTCCCCCTTCCCGAAACCCGTCCCTGAAATATTTTCTCTTTATCCCCATCCCCAAAACCCATCCTCGCATCCCCATCTCCCCGTCCCCCTCGCATCCCCATCTCCCCATCCCCAACGACTAGAACATTGCTTTTAAGTGATAAATGTTTATACAAACATATCACAAACACATCTATTGATATATTAGATGTGCGCAATACTCCCACCCCATAAATACATTGACAAAAGCAAGCCCAAGAGATTAAAAAAGCCTCTAGAATTGAAAGGTGGGGCTACTTGTGATTGACAATGAAGAGAGAAAGAAACCATATAAACAAAAAAGCATTTACAAAGGTGATGCGACCTTCCTTGTCTTTAATTGCTATGCTATTCTATGCTAGGATTTTAACTTCCCACGCTAGCCTTTCTAACTTCCGTTTGTGCTCCATTATTTGATTGCATGGGCGAAGCACTAAAAATATATGTGGATCTCGTCTCTTTTTTTCTACTTTATTCACTCCCTACATCTTCCTCACCTATCATCTCCATTGAAAATTCAATTTCAAATTTTATTTTGTTGTAAAGTATTTTAAGTTCTTAGGTGTAGATTGGACAGTTAAATTGTTGAAAAATATAGATGATAGTTGTATATTTGATTTTTGTAGACTTATTTTCGTTTGGATGGATAAAACTTATGTAAATAGAGGTTATAGTGATCTAAATTAAGACTTCCCTTTATAAAGATATTGATTCCTCCCTTAAGAAAAAACAATGAAACAATTTTGCTATCAAGTGTAAGGTTCTATAGACACCATAGTTATATATTTAAGATATCTTTATTCAGCATCTTCAATGACTATGTCAGACTGAAAATAATTTCAGTGCCTTTTGACATTCACATTACTTTTGTGGGTTTCTCTTTTTGTTGGATTTTCACTAGTTTGTTTTATCTTCTTTAAAAAATCAAGTTTTTACTTTGTAGTCAATCAGTGAAGTATTTTAAGTCGTTGCAAAATATGGATGCCAGTTACATGTTTAATTCTTTTAGATTTATGTCATCATGGTGCTGAGTTTGATTCTTTTAAATTTATTTGTGTACTAGATTCATTTGATGATAGTTACAAGTTTGATTTTTCTAAATTTATTTTTACTTTATAAACTTCACTTCAATTATTGGTTCTTCATTTAAAAAATAACAAAAAAAAGTTTTAAAATCATACAAACTATCAGTTTTCATAAATTACATAAATATATTTGATTTATGGTATTTCTAGCCAGCATCCTCGAAAACAATTCCAATGCCTAAAGAATTTCAACGGCTTTTCATATTCACATATTTTTGTCTGCTGCTGCTCATTTTGTCAAATGTTCACTGATTTGCTTTATTTGCCTGGCATTGGAGTTGTGAGCGGTCACATTAATCTATTTTTGTTTGCTTTCACTTTGTTTAATGACAGTAACTTCAATTAATTGAAAGTCACTGTCTTCCGTACATAATTATTGGTCCTCTTTTTCATTTGCTCAAAAGCTATCATTTTAGGCTGCAGTAGAATGGTGGATACCTTTTTCTTCTATATTCCATCCTCACATTGGTGTGCCTGCATAAAAATAGAAATAAAAGAAATAATACCCATTAAAAGATATGGATATTTTAGCCACTTAAACATGTGTATGTTCCATTTATCTGAAAAATGTGGTATGCATCCATTAAGTTTGTAATATTGTTCAAGAAAAAAGTATGAAGTGTAAAAATCACACATAAATTTAAAATATAATTAATAATACATCCTTTTCAAAGTGTGAGTACTATGATGGACACACAGAAAGTAAAGAAAAATGAAAATAAAAATGATTACTAAAAATTAAACATGATGTCTAAAAGAAATTAAGTATGCTTACAAACATAAATTAATAAAGAAAAGAAAAATGAAAACAAAAATTATTACAGAAAATTAAACTTAATGTGTATGAATAATAACATAAACTAAGTATAAAATGCATATCTAAATTCTACTTATATTTGATAAAGATTATATTAGAACATGTATTCAATATACCTCTAATTTTTCATCAATAGATGAAGAGTGAGCATATAGAACCTATAAGAAAAAAAACATTTCTCCCTAACTGCCCATACTTATATATCACAAACATAGAATATTAGATGTGCTTGATACTTCCGCCAGATAAATAAATGGACAAAAGAAAGTCCAACGGATTAAAAATAGGTAGAATACGAGACAACCGGTGGAATTGAAAGGTGGGGCCAAACCCACTTATGATTGTGAATGAAGAGGGACAAAAGGCATTTATAAAGGTGATGCGATCTTCGTTGTCTTTAATTCACATGCTGCCCTTCCTTATTCTATGCTACGATTTGAACTTCAGACATGAGGCTTTCTAATTTCTATTTGTGGGCTCTAATGCCGAGCAGTTCATTTAAGTATATATGTATTGCAGGCATTTATTATCTTTACAACTATACAGACCGTTTAAAACTCCCCTGCTAAAGCTGCAAATTAAATTTTTACTTTGTTATTTATCAATGGAATATTTTAAGTTCTTAGGTTTGGACACCCGAATTTGTTAGGAAATATGGATGGTGGTCCAGGTTCATTTCTGTAGATTTATTTCTGCGTGTTTGGAGGATAGGTCATATGGATGGAGGTTATAGTGGTGCATTTTAAGACTTTACTTTGTGGATTTTTCTTTTGAGAAATATTTTTTATATTGTGTAAATTATCAAGTTTTATAGACATCATAGTTATGGACTAAAAACAATTTTAGTATCTTTTGACATTCACGTTACTTTTGTCTGCTTCACTTTTGTTGGATTTTCACAAGTTTGCTTTATCTCCTTTAAAAAGTCTAGTTTTTACTTTGTAATCAATTTGCAAAATAAGGATGATAGTTGCAGGTTTGATTCTTTTGGACTTATTTGGTGATGGTTGTGGGTTTGATTCTCTTAATTTATCTTTACATTCTATGGAAGGCAATGTATATAGACAAAATTTTAGTGATATGTGTTAAGACTTCACTTCATAGATTCCACCAATTATTGATTTCTTCAATTAAAATAATTACAAAACATTTTTGATATCATTCAAACTATCAGTTTCCATAAATTCTCTAGATATATTTGATTTATGACATTTGCGTCTAGCATCTTCGATATCTATATCAGACTGAAAAGAATTCCAAGGCTCAACGGCTTTTGATAGTCACTTATTTTTGTCCCCTTTTCATTTTGTTAGATTTCCACTAATTTACTTTGTCTATCTGGAGTAATCTATGATGGTGATTTCCAAACATTCATCTTTCACAATATATAAAAAATATATGATTTATATAATTTGATTTTTATCATTAGATTTTTTTTTTTTTTTCCATTTGTTTAGAAGCAGAATTTCTGTCTTCAAATCTCTATGGTAAACATCTTTATTATGACAATAATCAACAAGCCATACGGGGCACCTCCTTCCTTCATCTTCCTTCAACCTTCTGTGTTCAACAATGTGAAAAAGCTTGCCTCAAAATACAAACTCAAGTTTTCTATTGTAAAGTAAAAATTTATAGCACAATCAAATGAAAGCATAGAAAAATGTGAAAATAACATATGCAAATATAATAATAGAAAAATGTGAAAATAACATATGTGAATCTAATAATGTAATGACTGTGATAAATAGCATATGTGAATTTATACGTTTATGTTTGATAGTTATATGTAATTATATTTATAGTCATTTGTATTGTATCAACAAACATGAGTGCCATCATCAAGGATATTTGATAGTTCTCTTGCTTTTAAAATATAAATATGATACTATGAATTTAAGATAAGTTGAAATGAAGTTTAGGGCAATTGAATAGCTATGTTCTATTTAGGAGTTTTTCTTAATCAATCATCTAAAATGATTTCTTTCAACCTTGACAACAACATTATGAAAAAACCTCAATGTATGTAACCTAGTGATAAGTCATAATAGTCATGTGTTTAGAGATTTGACTATCTACAACACAAATCCTAAGAGGGAAAACTATGCAATAGTGGTGTGTGCAAGTGATGGAGGGAAAAAAGAGACGAAGATCACATAAAAGAAACCATGGAGAGGGAAATGATGGGAAAAAAAGAGTTCAGATCTAAATAGGGATTTCTATGGAAAAGGGTTTCGAGGTGTGGCTTTAATTCAAAGAAGAGGAAAATAATAAACTAAAGGGAAGTGAAAGGACCAAAGAATGGTAGAATGGATGTCAGAAGAGGATTAGGATAATTGTGGTTTTAAAGATGGTATAAGCTCTCAAATATTTATTCTTAAAAAGTTATACTTGTCATCAAACATTTTTAATGGATTTCCTATTGATCAACTAGATATTGGAGATAATTGTAGTGATGTAATAACCCACTTAACTTAACCCAACAAGATTTGAGCACTTTTTTGTTTGTTTGTTTACTTTAATCATTTGTGTTTGATTCAATCACATACTCTGGGCATCCATCCATGAGGATTAGGCATTCATCCATCCGGGATGAGCATCTAACCATACGAGTTAGGCATCTATCCATATGGGGTAGAAGGTTTCATCTATCCAATACGGGATAGGCATCTACTCATACAGGGTAGGCATCTATCCAATTGGGATAGGAGGTTCTCTGGCTAGAGACTTAGACTCATCGAGACCATTCGGGTCCTGAGTCGCTCACTAAGTACTACACTCCTCTAATAGGAGTGTACCGAGGTCGCTGTCCTTAGGAGATATCAAAATAACATAATACAAGCTTGAATTCTGCCTCGAAATTTGACTTAAAGCCTCGGGAAGTCAAGCGAATCCATACGGGATTCCTTCCGAGTATGCATTGAATTACTTTTTCCTTTTATTACACTTATCTTTCAAGTTAGGACTCTTTGCAATCCATCTTCTTACCAAAACCTAGACCCCATCCATGAACGCCTGAGTACTAAGGACAACTCCATCCCTAGACTGCCTACATACCCGTTTTGGCACAGGATCAAGGCGTAAAGTATGTAGTTCTATTTTATACTCTATGGTTTGATGTAAACTGATTAGTGGGTACGCAACCCTTTCTAGGGTCAATGTCCCAGACAGTTTCTCTGTGGTTGCTACCCACGGTGGTAGCACTTACGAAAAGGCTCAAGATGGCCTATTGCTTGTGGCCCAAAACAACTAGATCCTAATACCTATCATAAGCGTCACCCTTGACCCAATTGTCAATCGTCAACATCTCTTCAAGATTAAATCAATTTCATAAAAGCATTTCACTCAATCAACCCTAAAGGGGGTTTACTATGGTTTAACTCAGCGGATGTAAAATCATTTAAGGATTATCTTATTAGATTATCGATCCAAGGGGGATTACCTGCCCCTTCAATTTTAACTTCCAAGTGTCCCTTATTACTCCCCGACGATTAATAGGGACGATGCCATAGACGTCATTGATGCAACTTTATTAGGCATTAAGTGCAGTAGTTCAACACGATGGCATTACCCGTAAGCGTGACCCAGAGGCACCATAAATACCGAACGCTGCTAGGTTTTGGTTTTCCGACTTCCTTTATTTAGTTTTCTTAACTAAGAAGCTATGAAAAACATCATGCTTGAAAACAATTATGAATTGAACGTGCATAATTTGACATTGCAAAGCTTAATTAATTGAAATAACTTCTTGTTGAACCATGTGGAATAAAAACCATAACTAAATTATTTAATATTCAAAACTTGAAATATAACGTGCATAATAATGACAATTATGAACTCGCATATTAAATGTGTAACTTGCATGAGGATGAAGAAAATATAAATTTGCCATCAATAAATGCAAATAATGTAAGTAATTCACATGATGCAAGAATAGTGTAATTATATGTAAGGCTAAGCAATGTTTACTTCTATTTTGAGAATAATTAATTGTAGAGCCACTAGTTAGAAATAAGCAATTAGTTTTGACATTAGACAAATTTCGGATCAAATTGTAATAATGTAAATTAATTGTGTTTAATGAATCTAAAATGCCAACTAAGTAACCCAATAAATCTCAAATAAATTGAAGATTCCAATTATAAAATTTGTTATAATTTAATTTACAATTATAAATTTACTAAGGGTTGATTTGGTAATAATAGATAGCAATCATCCCAAATTATTTATAAATTTATCTAAGTTTAACTTTACTAAACTTAAATTTAAAGAAAATATTAATAAATTCCGATTTGCAAATTAATAATATCTTTTTTTTATCCAACAAACTAGTTCTCTTTTCCTTTCCATTTATTTTGAATCAGATTTAAGTGGCAGTGAAGGCGGGAGTTTTTAAAGAAAGGGAGAGGGAATGGGAAGGTGGGCCCGTGGGCCCCTCCCACCCCATACCCCTGTGGGCCACTGCGCTAGCAGAGGCTGCAGGGAGTGGGGTGGGTGGGTCCCTCGTGCCCACCTCACCTTCTACCCATAACCGAAACCACAACCATGTTAATAGCGCCCATAATAAATTTGCTTGGAAATGTAATAAAGTTTAATGCCACCGAAGTTTTTTCTTTGAAATGCGAATATAATATATGGTAATTTATAAATGGATATAATCTGAGTTTAATTAACTTTTTCCATGAGAATAATAATAATATCAATAATAATGAGTTAATCTAGTCAAGGAAATTTATGATATAACTTCGATCTCAAGGGTTATAAACTGTTCGTGGATACACAGAGAAAGATCCCTTTTTTTTTTTAAGGCTATTGAGATAAAGATGAAATCTTCACAATATAGTTGGAATTGAGGTAAATAGAGTTTTCTCAGGAAGAAATTATTTATAGTAAACACCTAAATGTACATAGTTTTTGTCATAGAGAGAGATTTATACTTTATTTCCACAGAGAATAATGAATATAGTGAAGTTTATACTTTATTTCCAAACGTTTTCTGTTCATAGAGAAGTAAGACTGCTGTTAGAGGAGAATGAATTAATTAAGGAATTAAGATTTATGATCAAGAAATGGGTTTTTACTTATAGGAAAAATATTTAAATAACTTCATATACAGATGATCAAATTTATATTCACAAGGAAGCAAGATTTAATTTAAGAAATAAGATTTACATTCAAATTCCCATTCCAGGAGCGAGAGTAATGAATTTAAGAGAAGAATACTAAGGAACAAGATTCATACACAAGTGATTATCATTTAATCACATATAGAAGAGTTTATTCTCAAAAAAAGTAATTAAATAAAGGAAATATGAGTTTTGCATAGAGCTAGAAAAATTTTTTTTGGAAAAGCAAAAGCAAGATCTGATATTTTTTTTTCTAAAGAAAATTAAATAAATAATAAAGCTATCTTTTACATGCATTATATGAAAAGTACTTTTATCAATATTTATCCCTAAATAAGAAAAAAAAAGATTTACAACCTAATTTTTTTTTTATAAAGGAAGATCTAGAAGGTATATTTTTTTGATAATACAAATTTCTCATATGTAAATGAGAGATGACAAAAGAAGAGAACCTGGCTTATCGAAGCTCGATGTTGAATCCTCTCCAATCTTCTAGCTATCCATCTTAGATCCTTCCTTGCAACTTGAGAGAAATCTTCAAGAACAACTTAACAATCCTACAATGAAAATGTGACTACCAAGGAATATCCTACTACTAACAAGAAGGAAATTTGGGAAATTTTCTTCAAAACATAATCAACTCCCTTTTTTGAAAACTTGCATACAATATATAGAAAAAACCCCTTAACTCCACTATCTAGAGGAATTAATTGAAAATGATATTCTTTTCCAATATTGGATCCATGCAAAATTGATTAATATCCTAGTGGGGGGAGTTACATGCAAGGTATTGAAGATTCCTCTAGAAGCTTCTAATTTCTCCTACAACATGTGCCATAATTGGGAATGGAAAAAAGAATAAATAAATAATGTCTATTTAAATTATATTCTCCAAGTGTGTATGTGGGTCCATTATTTATTCTTTCATAATATTCATTCAATTATTTTCAATAGCTCAACCAAAAAATAATAATAGAATTGTATGAAATCAAAAAGTGATAAAGGAGGGTTGTGACATCCTCCCCCCCTTAAATTGTGCATCATCTCGATGCACTTATTGAGTGTATCCAAAAGAGTCTATAGTTCGTGATTAGCTTAAAACAGAAAAGGAAACAACTGTTGCATTTCCATAGTATCTTCCCACGTGGCATTCTTTTCATCATACTGATTCCATTGTACTTGGCAGTGATCAACCTCTTTGTTGCACAATTGGCACTGGCGCCTCTCCAAGATTTTGAATGGCTCTATCATTATTCCTCCCATTTCCTGGACCTGTAAAGAATCCCAATTCAAAATATGTTTCTCATCAAGTCCATACTTTTTAAGAAGAGATACATGGAAGACATCATGGATTCGGCTCAATTGGGGAGGTAAGGCCAACCGGTATGCAACTAGATTAATCCTTTCCAATACTTCAAAAGGCCCAACATAATGAGGTGCAAGCTTAGTCTTTTTCCCAAACCTTATGGAACTCTTGTGTGGCCTAACCCTTAGGAAGACTTTCTCTCCCACCCCAAACTCCCTTGGTGTCCTGTTCTTGTCTGCATAACTTTTTTGCCTATCTGAGGCTTCCTTCAATGTTTGCCTTATTTCCTTAGTTTTCCTTTCCATCTCCTTCAACATATCTGGTCCAACAATTACTCTATCTTCAATAATATCCCAACTCAAAGGTGTTCGACATGGCCTACCATACAATGCTTCGAAAGGTGTCATTCCCAAAGATGTTTGATACGTATTATTGTAAGCAAACTCTACCAGAGGTAGGTAATCTTCCCATTTCTTCTGTTGGTCCATGCAGTACATGCTAAGTAGGTCGTCCAAAATCTGATTTGTCCTTTCTGTTTGACCATCGGTTTGAGGATGGTATGCAGTGCTAAAATTTAGTTGAGTTCCCAGAGCTGATTGAGGAGTTGTCCAAAACCTTGAAGTGAATCTAGCATCTCTATCTGATATGATTTTCTCTAGCATTCCATGCAACCTAAATATTTCCTTAACAAAGCACCTTGCCAAGGTAGGTGCATCATCCATCAGATTCCCTGATATAAAGTGTGCCACCTTAGTGAGTTTGTCAATTACCACCATTAGTGTATCATGCCTAGAAGGTGACATGGGCAACCCTTGCACAAAATCCATGCTAATAACTTGCCACTTGTGTTGAGGTACATCGTGTAACTATAATAATCCAGCTTGATGTCTATGCTCTGCCTTTACCCTTTGACACTCCAAACATTTAGCTACATACTTGAATATGTCATTCTTCATCCCTTGCCAAAAGTATAACTTCTTTAGATCTGCATAAAGTTTGTTAACCCCCGGGTGCCCTGAGTAAGGGGCATTATGATCCTCCAACAAGACTACTTCCCCTAAGTCTCCTGAATTAGGAATATAGATTCTATTATTGTATCTGAGCAACCCATCTTCGTCTAATGTATACCTTCAACCTTAGGATTGGTTGGATCGTGTTCTAAAGTCAATTTGACTTTCTCATACCATGGGTCATGTCCCTGCTCATCCATTACTTTCCTTTTGAAAGAAGTTTTGAATGTTGCTATAGTCAACAAGTGTCTCCTCCTACTTAAAGCATCTGCCACCCTATTTTCCTTCCCCTTAATATATTCAATTTCAAAATCATATTCACTTAGAAACTCTAACCACCTTCTTTGTCTAGCATTTAAGTGGGGTTGGGTAAAGATGTACTTTAGTCCTTAGTTATCCGACTTTAACTCAAAGGGCTTCCCTAGTAAGAAGTGTCTCCATTTCTGTAGGGCATGCACAATTGCTGCTAACTCTAAGTCATGGGGTGAATAATTAACTTCATGAGTCTTCAGCTTCCTGGATTCGTAAGCTACTACCCCTTCATCTTGAACAAGTACTCCTCCTAAACCTTTGATAGAAGCGTCATTTACGACTGTGAAGTGTCCATTCGGATCTGGTACTTTTAGAATGGATGCTGAAGTTAGTTTCCCATTCAAAATTTGGAATGCCTTATCACTTTGTTCTGTCCACAAAACCTTTTACCCTTCCTCTGTAATGAGGTGATGGGGTTTGCTATCTTAGAGAATCCTTCCACAAACCTCCTATAGTACCCTGCTAGCCCCATAAAGCTTCTTACCTCTAAAACATTTTTAAGGATCGACCATTCTACTATTGCCTTTATCTTATCTGGATCAACTGCTATTCCTTCCTTTGATATTATATGTCCAAGGTAGTGAATCTTTTCCTCAAAAAAGGCACATTTTGACAGTTTCCCATATAACTTATGTTCCCTCAACCTTTGCAAAACAATTTGTAGGTGTACTAAATGTTCCTCCGTATTCCTAGAGTAAATCAATATGTCATCCAGGAATACCAAAAAAAATTTGTCCAAGTAGTCATGGAGTACACTATTCATTAGGTTCATAAATGCAGCTGGGGCATTGGTTACACCAAAAGGAACTACTATGAATTCATAATGCCCATATCTAGTCCTGAAAGTTGTCTTCGGAATGTCCTCCTCCTTAATTCTGAGTTGATGATATCTTGATCAGAGGTCTATCTTCGAGAAAACTGTTGCTCCTTTCATTTGGTCAAAAAGATCCTCTATTTGAGGTAAGGGATACCTATTCTTTATTGTGACCTTATTCAACATCTTATAGTCGATGCATAGTCTTAAGGTTCCATCCTTCTTCTTAACGAATAAGACTGGTGCTCCCCATGGTGATACACTTGGCCTTATTAATCCCTTAGCTAAGAGTTTCTCTAATTGTATTTTGAGCTCTTGTAATTCAATTGTGTTCATTCGGTAAGGTGCCCTTGATACTGGTTCAACTCCTAGTAGTAAGTCGATAGAAAAGTCAAACTTCCTTTTAGGGGGCAAGCCGGGTAATTCTTTTGGAAATACATCCTTGAATTCTCTTAAGAAAGGGGTATTTTCAAAGGTTGGGGTATTTTCCTCTTTTCCTTCATCAATTTCAACCATATAGATTAGGCCTCCTCTTCTTCTTTCCTTCTTTAATTGCATGGCTAATATGGTTTCTATATTAATGGGGTTAAACTTTCCTTGGATTTTGACCCTTTTCCCCCCATCATCCAAACATTCAACATCTTTGTTATAGCAATCTACATTAGCTTGATGGTCTATTAACCAACTCATTCCAATAATTACATCATATAATCCTAGGGGTGCCACATAGAGATCTACCCTTGTTTCAAACTCAGGAAATTGTATCCTTGCCCTCGGCAAACACTTAGTTACTTCCCTAGTTGCCTTATCCCCATATTGAACCGTCCATGATGACTCCATTAGATTAACTTCTAATGCATATTTTCTTACTAATTCAGGTGAGATGAAACATTCAGATGACCCAGTGTCAATTAGAATTGAAATTGGTTGTTCAAATAGTGTACCTATAGTTTTCATGGGAACATTCTGGAATCTTGCTCTTCAGTTCCTAACTGCTGCATGAATCCTTTGTTGGGGCCCTTGTTGTGGTTGATTGGCCCTAATCTGACCTTACATCTTGGGACATTCTCTAGCAAAATGGTTTCCCCCACACATAAAACATCCACCTGGAGGACCCCTCCTATCTTGACTCCTAAGGGGATCATTCCTTGTTTCATTGGCCCTGGGTGGATAAGTTATCCTGTTTTACTGGTCATTCCTATTAAAGTTGCCTTTGTTATTACTACCCCTGTTATTGTTATTATTTCCATTCCTCTGATATTGATTAGGGGGTGGCCTTCTTTCGGAAGAATTATTCCTTTGAATTTTGTTGAAGTTAGTGTTCCCCTTGAATTCCTGCTTCCTTTTAAAAGAGTGGTTCCCATTATAGTTCTGCCTTGCTATTGTTAGGGCTTGAATATTTCTCTCCTACCTTAGGGACTTTTCAAGTACTTGGTTCATGTTTTTGGGTCCATGCATGTCGACCTCTGCCCCTATGTTGGTATTTAGTCCCAAAATGAACTTTCTTATCTTTCTAGTACATAGGTACATACTTAAGCAATTTGGCAAACTTATCCCAATATTGTTGGAGTGAAAGGGGCCCTTGACATAGATTATGGAATTATATCACCTTCTCATCAAAGAACAATTGAGGAAGCCACCTTTTTTGGAAGTGGTGAACAAATTGATCCCATG
Organism: Cryptomeria japonica; assembly: GCF_030272615.1. Taxonomy (NCBI): domain Eukaryota; kingdom Viridiplantae; phylum Streptophyta; class Pinopsida; order Cupressales; family Cupressaceae; genus Cryptomeria; species Cryptomeria japonica. Next base: position 103,045,851 of record NC_081407.1, on the reverse strand, counting down.
TGATCGTATCCCTACTATACCCATTTTGTTCCTTGGTGTTGGTCCACCAACTAGCTGGCTCCCCTATGAGTTGATAGGAACCCCATAAAGGGTTGTATCACTAAAATCTCTTAGTTTAAAATAATTTTCAATTCTCATCTCCTTCACCAATTTGCCTCCCATCGAACTTAGGAGGGGTGATTTTCTTCAAATCCTTAGAGAGTTCCCATATGTTAGTTTCTTTTCTATTGCCCATCAAATTCCCCTGATTGCTACCAGGGTTCCCATTTTGAGTACCAATTCAATTTTCAATGTCATTCTGCTTTGCCCTAAGGTCCTGCATTGATTGCTCCAGGAATTTGATTTTATCCCTTTGTTCAGTTAGCAGGTTGATTATAGCCTCGACCCCATCTTTGTTATTCCCTGGGTTATGTTGATCCCCTTAATGGTCTTCCTCGTGGTTTCTTCATGGTTTTCTTCATTATTTTCCTCATGGTTAGCTTCCCTTTGTCTCCTAGTGGTAGTACATCTTCCATTACCCCTTCCTCTTCCTCTTCCTCTTCCTCTTCCTCTAGCCATTCTAGGGTTTTACCTGAAAATTAAATTATGTAGTTAGTTCTTGATTTAAGATTTTATAATTTAATCTCTACCATTGCAAAGCATTCCCTTAGTTATGTAAATTGAAGTGAGCACAAGGCCTAGATTTGAACCTTTGCTCTGATAACACATGTAATAACCCACTTAACTTAACCCAACAAGATTTGAGCACTTTTTTTTTTTGTTTACTTTAATCATTTGTGTTTGATTCAATCTCATACTCTGGGAATCCATCCATGAGGATTAGGAATTCATCCATCTGAGATGAGCATCTAACCATATGGGGCAGAAGGTTTCATCTATCCAATACGAGATAGGCATCTACTCATACGGAGTAGGCATCTATCCAATTGGGATAGGAGGTGCTCTGGCCAGAGACTTAGACTCATTGGGACCATTCGGGTCCTAAGTCACTCACTAAGTACTACACTCCTCTAATAGCAGTGCACCGAGGTCACTGTCCTTAGGAGATATCAAAATAACATAATACAAGCTCTTGAATTCCCCCTTGGAATTTGGCTTAAAGCCTCGGGAAGTCAAGCGAATCCATAGGGGATTCCTTCCGAGTATGTATTGAATTACTTTTTTCTTTTATTACACTTATCTTTCAAGTTAGGACTCTTCGCAATCCATCTTCTTTCCAAAACCTAGACCCCATCCACGAACGCCTGAGTACTAGGGACAACTCCGTCCCTAGACTGCCTACATACCCGTTTTGGCATGGGATCAAGGCATAAAGTATGTAGTTCTATTTTCTACTCTATGGTTTGATGTAAACTGATTAGTGGGTACGCAACTCTTTCTAGGGTCAATGTCCCAGAAAGTTTCTCTATGGTTGCTACCCACGGTGGTAGCACTTAAGCAAAGGCTCAAGATGGCCTATTGCTTGTGGCCTAAAACAACTAGATCCTAATACCTATCATAAGCGTCACCCTTGACCCAATTGTCAATCGTCAACATCTCTACAAGATTAAATCAATTTCATAAAAGCATTTCACTCAATCAACCCTAAAGGGGGTTTATTATGGTTTAACTCAGCGGATGTAAAATCATTTAAGGATTATCTTATTAGATTATCAATCCAAGGGGGATTACCCGCCCCTTGGATTTTAACTTCCAAGTGTCCCTTATTACTCCCCAACGATTTATAGGGACGATGCCATAGATGTCATTGATGCAGCTTTATTAGGCATTAAGTGCAGTAGTTCAACATGACGGCATTACCCGTAAGCATGACCCAGAGGCACCGTAAATACTGAATGCTGCTAGGTTTTGGTTTTCCGACTTCCTTTATTTAGTTTTCTTAACTAAGAAGCTATGAAAAACATCATGCTTGAAAACAATTGTGAATTGAATGTGCATAATTAGACATTGCAAAGCTTAATTAATTAAAATAACTTCTTGTTGAACCACGTGGAATAAAAACCATAACTAAATTATTTAATATTCAAAACTTTAAATATAACTTGCATAATAATGACAATTATGAACTTGCATATTAAACATGTAACTTGCATGAGGATGAAGAAAATGTAACTTTGTCATCAATAAATGCAAATAATGTAAGTAATTTGCATGATGCAAGAATAGTGTAATTTATATGTAAGGTTAAGCAATGTTTACTTCTATTTTGAGAATAATTAATTGTAGAGACACTAGTTAGAAATAAGCAATTAGTTTTGACATTAGACAAATTTTGGATCAAATCGTAATAATGTAAATTAATTGTGTTTAATGAATCTAAAATGCCAACTAAGTAACCCAATAAATCTCAAATAAATTGAAGATTCCAATTATAAATTTTTTTATAATTTAATTTACAATTATAAATTTACTAAGGGTTGATTTGGTAATGTTAGATAACAATCATCCCAAATTATTTATAAATTTATCTAAGTTTAACTTTACTAAAATAAAATTTAAAGAAAATATTAATAAATTCCAATTGGCAAATTAATAATATCTTTTTTTTATCCAACAAACTAGTTCTCTTTTCTTTTCCATTTATTTTGAATTGGATTTAAGTGGCGGTGAAGGCGTGAGTTTTTAAAGGAAGGCAGAGGGAATGGGAAGGTGGGCCCGTGGGCCCCCGCCCACCCCATACCCCTGCGGGCCACTGCGCTAGCAGAGTCTATAGGGAGTGGGGTGGGTGGGTCCCTCGTGCCCACCTCACCTTCCACCCATAACCGAAACCACAACCATGTTAATAGTGCCCATAATAACTTTGCTTGGAAATGTAATAAAGTTTAATGCTGCCGAAGTTTTTTTTTGAAATGCGAATATAATATATGGTAATTTATAAATGGATATAATCTAAGTTTAATTAACTTTTTCCATGAGAATAATAATAATATAGATAATAATGAGTTAATCTAATCAGGGAAATTTATGATATAACTTCAATCTCAAGGGTTATAAACTGTTCGTGGATACATAGAGAAAGATCCCCCTTTTTTTTTTTGAAGGCTATTGAGATAAAGATGAAACCTTCACAATATAGTTGGAATTGAGGTAAATAAAGTTTTCTCAGGAAGAAATTGTTTATGGTAAACACCTAAATGTACACAATTTTTGTCATAGAAAGAGATTTATACTTTATTTCTATAGAGAATAATGAATACAATGAAGTTTATACTTTATTTCCAGACGTTTTCTATTCACAGAGAAGTAAGACTGCTCTTAGAGGAGAATAAATTAATTAAGGAATTAAGATTTATGATCAAGAAATGGGTTTTTAGTTACAGGAAAAATATTTCAATAACTTCATATACAGATAATCAAACTTATATTCACATAGAGGTGAGATTATTCACAGGGAAGCAAGACTTAATTTAAGAAATAAGATTTACATTCAAATTCCCATTCCAGGAGCAAGAGTAATGAATTTAAGAGAAGAATAATAAGGAACAAGATTCTTACACAAGTGATTATCATTTAATCACATAGAGAAGAGTTTATTCTCAGAAAAAGTAATTAAATAAAGGAAATATTATTTTTGCACAGATCTAGAAATTTTGTTTTTTGGAAAAGCAAAATCAAGATCTGATATTTTTTTTTTCTAAAGATAATTAAATAAATAATAAAGCTATCTTTTACATTCATTATATGAAAAGTACTTTTATCAATATTTATCCCTAAATAAGAAAAAAAAAATTTACAACCTAATTTTTTTTTATAAAGGAATATCTAGAAGCTATATTTTTTTGATAATACAAATTTCTCATATGTAAATGAGAGATGACAAAAGAAGAGAACCTGGCTTATCGAAGCTCGATGTTGAATCCTCTCCAATCTTCTAGCTATCCTTCTTAGATCCTTCCTTGCAACTCGAGAGAAATCTTCAAGAACAACTTAACAATCCTACAACGAAAATGTGACTACCAAGGAAGATCCTACTACTACTAACAAGAAGGAAAAGAAGGAAATTTGGGAAAATTTCTTCAAAACATAATCAACTCCCTTTTTTGAAAACTTGCATACAATATATAGAAAACACCCCTTAACTCCACTATCTAGAGGAATTAATTGAAAATTATATTCTTTTCCAATATTGGATCCATGCAAAATTGATTAATATCCTAGTGGGGGGAGTTACATGCAAGGTATTGAAGATTCCTCTAGAAGCTTCTAATTTCTCCTACAACATGTGCCATAATTGGGAATGGGAAAAATAATAAATAAATAATGTCTATTTAAATTATATTCTCCAAGTGTGTACATGGGTCCATTATTTATTCTTTCATAATATTCATTCAATTATTTTCAATAGCTCAACCAAAAAAATATAATAGAATTGTATCAAATCAAAAAGTGATAAAGGAGGGTTGTGACAAGTGATTTGTAATGATGCATTTATTCTAACCTAGCAAATGGGGGTAAACTAGGTCTAACTTGAGTTTCAAACAAGAAGACCATTACAAATGTAGTAAGGGTTAAGGCATGAATAATTGATAATTTAAGCCATTAAAAAAAATTTAAACACAAACACATGCCCACCCAATATTGGTGACTAAACACTAGTGCTCAACAAATGCTAGTACCTTGACGATTCAAATGTTCAAAGTTTGACGAGTTCCATGTTTATCTATTTGTGATTGGAAAAAGGATAGAAATAATGTCAAATGGTTCTAAAACACAACTAAATAGATAAACACCAAAGTGACTACAAAATTTAAAGTGGATGTTGTAAAGTAGGCATTCTAACATTGTAATTCTCTTTGTCTCACTTTTATTTTCTTTAGGCACCTTGTTTCTATTGTAATGTCCATTGGATCTTTTAAGTCAAACATCATTCAACCACATGGTAAGCTATAATTAATCACTTGCATGCAAATTTTGTATTGATCTTTATCATGTTTGATATCTTGGTGTATAATATTGATGTTTGAAGACCTTGGTATAGCCTTAATTTTTTCAACAAAATTAAAATACTTGTTATTACTAGCAATGTAAGGAGCCTCATCATCAACTGCCACTTATTGAGGTTCATCATGTTGATACACAGGGAATGGATCAATCAATATATTTATAATTTTATTGGGGGTTTCTACTATTGACATTCTCAACTTTAATCACATTATTAGCAACCATAATTTGAATTTTATGTTTAAATGCTATACACTTACACATACTACATTTGGGTGTTTAATGATAGTTACAAAAATAAAGAGTGCTAAAACAATGCGGCCAACCTTTAGATGTATCGATTGTTCTAACAATAGACAAGGTTACAAGTTTAAAAAAGTTATTTTAACACTACATGTGGAAGATTTTCCAATCTATTGAAACTTTTTTCATTCACCCTCATTGCTCCAATTTTTGAATTTTGACCTCCTTTTTTTATGAACTTATAAGAATAAGTGGGAGCTCTAATGTTGCAATCTACCCTTAAGTTGTGATTTTTACAAAGTTAATCCACTCCTTTCTTATTTTCTAAATTGGATAGTTTAGACCATTGATAAAAGCACAAAGTTGTGTCACACTTTTATAAAAGAAATGACCAATGTTGATTTAACTTTTTATATTAAATCAATAGTAAGTGAAATATATGTTTTGAATTTTGAAATGATGTAAACTAATGAAATGTGTATTTTTTTTGTGTATTTTATGTTTGCAATTTTAAAAAAAAATTAAAAATTATTAGTAAACATTATAATTTAGTTGCTGATAAAATACTAAAATTGAAGATACATGAGGCATCACACTTTATATACTAAATTTTATCTTTTTTTCTTCATTATTTTTTGTATATTGATAACTTAAAACTTTAGTGCAAAAATATATTTTAAACTATTTTTTATGTATATATATTTTTCAATAAATTTGCAAAGTTACGTGTGCTGAAATATAACTCTTTCCATTTGGCGTCACCCATTTTCTTAATTATTTATCCAAATTAGAAAAAAAAAATATCATATTGACATAGACTCTTTTCACTAGTGCATTTTTTTTCAAAATTTTAAAATAAATTTTAGTATTTTTCCTTTACAAGATAATCAACCTTATATTTCAGTGTTGATGACCTACTTTCAATAAAAATAAAATATAAAATATAAAAAATAATTAAAATATTAAAAGATATATATTTTGGAAAATTCTATTATAGATCTATAAAAGGGTATTTTTACATTTAAAAAAAAAAAATTATTTACAAGAGTAGGAGTTGTTGAAACATCGAGTTTTTCAAGTTTTTTTTTTTGGTAAATAGACCCAAAATGGTATAAAATATACATTTAGTAGACAAATCTAGTTCAAAAATTTGTGGCCCATATATAGGATATCTATAATGAATCTTTATGACAAAAAATATTTTTCAATTAGAATTACTTAAATTCACTCGTGCTGATAAGTTGGCCTGAAACGTGACACAATTTTGTGCTTTTACCATAGTACACTATGCAGATTCATTTGACATGTCAAGATCTAAATGCATCAACTATGATGTTCACACACTTTATATATAACAATGTAAAGAAATTAAGCAAATAATTTTTATTTTTAATATAAAATCAAATACACGATTTTAAAATTTTATTTAATTAACATCAATTATAACTACATTGATAGAGTTAAATTATATAAATCTAAATGATCCATTTTGTCTTACAACTATGAAATGATTATATGATAATGGAAATAATAGATACTTCCTCCTACCAATCTTAGTTCCAAGTTATTGAAATTGAAGAACTTGTGAATATGCAACAACAATTGGTTACCAACATATTATCAAAACAACACCATCATAACTATTAATGATAACATTAGATCTAAGTATAGTATGAACATAATATAGTCAACATTAATTTAAATAAATAAATATAATTATACCATAAGACCAAGATGGGAAAATGACATATTGCAAACACATTTATACTAGCCATAGAGCCTTATTGGGTTCCTTTGTGAAAAACCTACAATAGTTAGGACTCTATCTTTTATAGGTGAGGTCTGAAATTGAATCACACATGAAGAACTAGCACTTGATTATGACTAACAACCAACTTAAGATCAATATCAATATAACTTGGTCAATATTTGAGAATGAGGGACGTCACAACTATATCTTCGTCTCCTAGTAAAACTAAGATGACCCAAATATTCAAACATCTTATTATAGTGCATTATAGCCACATAAATATGTATTACCCAACTATACATACTTGTACAAGTGATAGAGACACATGCTCTTGTTTTATTTAGAGATGGAAGATGCCCTTAACCCAAACATAAAACTCCTTGTATATGGTCTCAATTTATAATATAATTTTGGTAGTGCATATAATAATTGGAAAAATTTACAAGAAGATGGGGCCTCAAGAGTCAATTATTTTTCACTACATGCATAATGAAAAAGGGCACATGTTCTTTTATCTAACAAATTTAAAAATAGTTAAAAAAGTATCATAATTGTATGTACAACATCATTCACTCATACCATTAGATCATAGTGACTACCAACTCAATTAGTTTGACTATCAACCATCAAGTTGTTAATTTTGGTTTTTGGATTTGATTGTGTAGTTCTTTTTTTATCATCAATGTTTCAGATCACACTCTATGATCCATCATCAAGGTGATGAGTACTGAAGGAGAAGGATCATTTAGTGTGATCCAAAGCATTGATGATAAAAAAATCACTACACAATCAAATCCAAAAACTAGAACTAACAACTTCAATGGATTGTGGAAACTTGAAATAATTTATCAACCATTAAAAAAACATTGTTATCACAATCCATGTTATTAAATGTTCTTATAACTTTACAATGGGTATATGAGCCAAGATATGACACAATTAAGATGACTTTTTTTTGTCCCCAAATGAGCATGTAGAGAGCACCAAATGAAATAGAATGACCAAGCCTTAGTGGTGCAGGGGAACATGAGCAATTTTGTTGTGTAGGTTCTAGGAGATTGGAATCATGTAGTTTTGGTTAGTAATAAGGTCAATAAGTTTTTGAATAAGTGATCAAATGTTTGTAAGGACCCTAGGAGTTACTGATTGGCCAATTTTGGCATATGAGCTCTTAAGGGTGCCAAATAGAGCATTTGGTAGAATAAGTTGTTATTGAGTTAGAATAGGTTAGTTTGATGTTTTTTAGAGGTTTATAAGGTCATTTGGATCATTCAAAAGTGACCTAGGTTTGATTTGAGCAAAGTTGCTCACTTATGTAAAAAGTTGCAAAACTTGCTCATAGCAAATTTGCAACATTTGCACTTTCACACCAATGACTAGTTGGTTGTGTTTTTCAGCTGAAGGAATTTGTAACCAAACCAAGGCTGATATAAGGCTTGGGGAAAACCAATGACAAAGTTGGCTGAAGAATTGAAACAAGAAGAGCAAGTTTAGCCTTTCAATTTTTGTGTTTTCAGCGAGTATAGTTGAGTTTAATTGGATTTGTACAGTCCGTACGGACTTCCAAGCCCAAACCAAGGAAAGAATTATTAGATCAGAGACATATCTTTCATTTGATGGTGGTTTGAAGTTTTGAAGTGTTATAGTTTGCAATTTTTGTCATTTTTGTTGCAAGCGAGTCCTAAAGACCTAAAAATCAGGGTTTTGAGGACTCAATGGCCCATTCCTAGCATTCCATGGTGGAACTCCATAGTGAAACCTTATGGAATTTTAGGTGGCCTTGTAAAGTATGTTTTCATTTTGGTTTTAAAATGAGGGAGTCTAAACTCCAGATTTGCCCCCATACACTAGGCTTGGCACGTTGAGTTGGCAAGCAATGGGGATTATGGATAGCAGGCCCTAAATGGGTAAATCCATTGGATGGAATTGATACAAGGTTGGATTGGATATCTTCAGGGATGTATAGACTTGAAACAATCATCAGAATCATTGAGAAATTGAAATGAGGAAGGCAGACAAGCAAAACCCTAGTTTGTAGGCTTAAAAAAAGGGAATTAGGCCTACAAAGGGTTAGGATGGTTAGAGACCAAACCCATGTCCAATAATGAGATATTGTATGCAACTTCCAAAAGGGTATCCAAAAATATAAAGAGTTCATAGGTTTGTTCAGAACTTCTGGTGGTTAACTGCAAAATAACTCTTAGGTAGGGCTAATTGAACTAGGTCTCCTAGTAGGCCTAAAAGAGCAATTCGGCCCTTAAGGTTGGAATCGGTAAAATTCAATATCCTAAAGGAAGGGATAGGGTTGGAATAATAAGATAAATCATCCCTAAGAGTGTGGTAATGTGTGGGTGAAGATCCTATAGTAGTGAGGGTTGGCTCTTGGTTAAGGTATGAGAAGGTGCTGGGTAAGAAGGTCTCAATTAAGGAGTGTTGGACATTCATAAGACAAGAGGAGGTCACCTTAGTTTAAGGACCTTGGGAAGGTCAGTAAGGGTGGGCCCTACAACCCTTGGAGGGTTGGAAAATGTGGAACCATTGGATGGTTCAAGTGACAACTTGAAGAGACACTAAGAGTAAGGAAACCTAGTAGGAGATCTATCCCCCCTACATCATATTGGTATCAGAGCCACTTGATTGAACAAAGTGTTGTATGTTAGACCAAGAGGTAGAGTCAAAAGCTAGCAGCATGCCACCTAAGGTAATGAGTCAAGAGGCCATTAGGAAGTTGGTCCAAGACATGCTTAGTGAAGCCCGAGAGCAAGACACCAAGAAAGATAAGGGCAATATCACAAAGTGGGGTGATGAAACTAATGATGAAGATTAAGATGTGATAGGAGTGGTGTAGAAAAGAAGGAGTTGGAGAAAGATTAGCAAATATTCTTGGATGCCCTTAAATCTCTCAACAAAGATAGCCTAGATGGTTTATTGGTCTATAGTGGAAGCCTAAATGGAGAAGAGCTATTGGATTGGATAGAAGCTTTGAACAATCATTTTGAATACAAGGAGATTACAACAGAAAAGAGGGTCAATTTGGCTAAGACAAAGTTGAAAGGATTAGCTCTAGTGTGGCGGAACATGATGCAAGAAGAAAGAGAAAAAACCAGGAGAAAGAAGATCAACTCTTGAGAGAGAATGAAGATCAGAATCAAAACCCAATTCCTACCTCTAGATTATAAGGTATAGATACACAAGAAGTTGATGAGTTTGAAGCAAAGAGAAATGGATGTGAGTGCCTACACAGAAGAGTTCAACAAGCTAACTCTAAGAGCAAAGAAGCACGAGGATGAAGTGGAGAAGGTAGCAAGATACCTAAATGGCCTTAGACAAAACATTCAAGATGAAATTAGCATGATGGCACCTGAGACAATCCATAAGTGTTTTTCAGTTGGCCTTGAGAGTAGAGGACAAGATCAAGAGGACAAGTGATTTCAACCAAAGAGGCAGAGGAGGTAAAGGATTTAGAGGAAGAGGCACCTTTGGAAGAGGTCATAACTCTAGCAAGAATGAAGAGGGTAATCAATCTAAAAATAGTGGGGATAACTTTAGCAAGAGTGGTCCGTTTAGAGGAAACTCTAGAGGAAGAAACAAGTTTAGGGGCAGATTTGGCACTCAAGGAAGAAGACCCACAATCTATACCGGTAAATGCTTTCATTGTCATCAAGTGGGACACACAATGAACCAGTGGTCTGAAAAGACTCCAAGTTCTTATGTAGGTGAAAGGAAAAATCAATTGGTGTAGGAAGAAGACAATCAAAGTGTTACCTCACCAATCAACAAAGTTGGACCAGTCCTAGATGGAGATAATATGATGCTAAGAAGAACCTTGTTGAAGGTATTGCAGGCCAAAGAGCCTATTCAAAGAAAGACACTCTTTAAAACCCCTTGCAGATCATATGGTAAGATTTGTAAGGTCATAGTGGATTCAGGGTCTACTGAGAACATTGTAGCGGTTGAGATGGTAGATAAACTCAAGTTAAAAAGGTTGCCTCACACTAATCCCTATAAGGTATCTTGGTTGAGTAAAGGACAACATGTGTTAGTTTATGAGAAAGCTTGGGTAGACTTTGAAATTGGAGAGTATAAGGATAAAGTACTATGTGATATACTACCCATGGATGCATGCCATTTGTTGCTTGGATGCCCTTGGCAATATGATGTCAAAGCCATACATGATGGGGAGAAGAATTCTTATGTTATCACCAAGGAAGGAAGGAAGTTACAAATGGATCCTTTGGTTGTATAGGGAGAGGAAAGACATCTAGGTTCAAGTGTTATGTTTCTTAGTGGGAAAAAGTTCCTAAAGGTGTTGAAACATGAAGGGAACCAAGGTTGTGCCATTATAGTGAAACCGAAAGAAGAGGCAAAGACTGAACCAAAACCGGTGATACCTCGAGAAGTGCAGACCTTGTTGGACTAGTACAAAGACATTGTTGTGAATTAGATAACAGATGTTTTAACCCCATACAAAGATGTGAACCATTAGATAGACTTCATACCCGAAGCTACCTTGTCAAAAAAAGACACCTACAAAATGACACCTCAAAATGAGGAAATAGAAAGACAAGTGCAGGAGTTGCTAGATAAGGGGTTGATAAAGAATATCTTAAGCCCATGTGCAGTACCTACTATTTTGGTACCTAAGAAAGATGACAAATGGAGAATGTGCACTAACTCAAGAGCCATCAACAAGATTACAATTAGATACCAGTTCCCAATGCCAAGAATTGAAGACCTAATGGACTACCTAGGAGGAGCTTGTTACTTTTCAAAGGTGGATTTGAAATCCGGTTATCATCAAATAAGGATCAGACTTGGTGATGAGTGGAAAACAACCTTTAAAACCAATGAAGGGCTCTATGAATGGTTGGTGATGCCCTTTGGGCTCACAAATGCACCTAGCACCTTCATGAGACTCATGAATGAAGTTCTTGCAGAGTTTATTGGTAAATTTGTGATTGTTTATCTTGATGACATTCTGATTTTTAGTAGATTGAGGGAGGAGCATATCAGACATTTGGATCAAGTCTTGAGGAAGCTACATCAAGAAAAGTTGATGATCAACTTAGACAAGTGTGAGTTCTTCAAAACTGAACTAGTATATCTTGGTTTTGTAGTTTCTCAAGGTTGTTTGAAAATGGATCTAGCAAAGGTAGATGAAATAGTTAATTGGCCTACTCCTAAGTCAATAGGGGATGTCAGAAGTTTTCATGGCTGAGCTTCTTTCTATAGGAAGTTTATTAGAGGATTTAGCCATGTGTGTGCACCTATCTTGAACACAATCAAAGGTGGAATGAAATGTCAGTTTAAATGGACTAGTGCAGCAGACAAGGGGTTTGAGTTGTTAAAATAAAAAAGTAGCAGAACTACCTTATCTTAGGCTCCCTGATTTCAATCATCTCTTTACTGTGGAGTGTGATGCTAGCAAGTTGGTAATAGGAGTAGTTTTGAGTCAAGAAGGTCATTCGGTAGCATTTTTCTCTAAGAAGCTCAATGAGGCAAAACAAAAGTATTCTACCTATGACCTAGAGTTTTATGCCATGGTACAAGCCCTTAAGAAATGGCAGCATTATCTGCTTCCTAAAGAATTCATAGTTTATAATAACAACCATGCACTTAGCTTCTTGAATGGACATGAGAAGTTGCACCAAAGACACCTCAAATGGATTGAGCACTTACAGGCCTATACTTTTTCCATCAAACACAAGAAAGGAGTCACCAATAAGGTAGCAGATGCCTTAAGTAGAATATTTCTTACCATCCAAGAAGTGCAGCTCCAAAGTGTGGGGTTAAGTGACCTCAAAGACTTATACCAAGGTGACCAGGATTTTGGTGAAGCATATGATGTTTGCACCAAGTTTTCTAATGTTTGTCATGTTGCATATTCTGATTTTATGTTGTAGGAAGGCCTTTTGTTTAAAGGACACTTACTTTGCATACCACAATGCTCTATGAGAGACAATATCATCAAGGAGAAGCATCAAGGCAACTTAGGAGGATATTTTGGTCTTGACAAGACCTTAGAGTAGGTTGGATGGTTCTACCATGGGCCTAAACTTTAGTATGATGTTAGAAGGTTTGTGGAGAAATACCCTATATGTCAGAGAGCTAAAGGAACCTCCAACAATGCAGGTTTATATCATCCATTAGCCATACCAACCAGACCTTGGGAATGTTTGAGCATGGACTTTGTTCTTGGTTTGCCTAGGACTCCAAGAAGGTATGATAGTATTTTTGTCATAGTGGATAGATTTAGCAAGATGGCATACTTTGTGTCTTGCAAATGCACTAATTATGCCTCTTACATAGCAGGGTATTCTTCAAGGATGTTGTGAGGATTCTTGGTTTACTGCTTAGCATTGTGAGTGATAGAGACACTAAGTTTGTAAGTCACTTTTGTCAAACCTTATGGAAGAAACTAGGTACACAACTTTCCTTTTCATCAACATACCATCCACAATCAGATGGTCAAACTAAAGTAGTTAATAGATCCTTAGGCAACTTGTTGAGATGTCTCACCAAACAGCATGGACAAGCTTGGAATCTAATATTGGATCAAGTAGAGTATGCCTATAATGACTTAGTTAATAGAAGCACATGTCGGAGTCCCTTTGAGATAGCATATGGATGTCATCCTAGGGGCATCTTAGAACTTAGAGACCTCAGTCCTATGGACCATAGAAGTGTACAAGGGGAAAAATTTGTAGAGAATATAAAAGAGATACATGAGCAGGTCAAGAAGACATTGCAGCAGCACAATGAGAAGTACAAGGCACTAGCAGATAAAACAATAAGAGAAGTACACTACAAGGTTGGTGATCTAGTGTTGGCCTACTTGAGGAAGGAGAGGCTACCCAAGGGACAACCTAGTAATTTATGCATGAAGAAGATTGGACCTCTTAGGGTGATGCATAAGTTTGGCAATAATGCCTATGAGTTATAGTTACCTCCAAACTTGGGCATATCCCCAATATTCAATGTATGTGATTTGTATCCATACAAGGGTCGCATACAACTACAAATCAAGAAGAAACTACTATTATGGAAGATGTAGTCTGCTTACAAATTACCTCCAAGCCAACTGGTCACATTAGAATGCATTTTGGATTCTAAGGTTGTGAAAAAGACTAGGAAAGGAGTCATTAATGACTATCTGATCAAATGGACAGGACTACTAGAGCCAAATGGACGTCAGAGAGAGATACATTACAACATGGTACCACTGTTCAAACCTTATCTACTCAAGGGACTTGAGTTCTTCTTACCCCCGGAGCATGGTGCAAGGGCACTTGAGCAATATTGTTGTGTAGGTTCTAGGAGATTGGAATCATGTAGTTTTGGTTTGTAATAAGGTCAATATTTTTTTGAATAAGTGATCAAATGTTTGTAAGGACCCTAGGGGTTACTAATTGGCCAATTTTGGCATATGGGCTCTTAAGGGTGCCAAATAGAGGATTTGGTAGAATAAGTTGTTATCGAGTTAGAATAGGTTAGTTTGATGTTGTTTAGAGGTTTATAAGGTTATTTGGATCATTTAGAAGTGACCTAGGTTGGATTTGAGTAAAGTTTCTCACTTATGTAAAAAGTTGTAAAAAGTTGCAAAAGTTGCTCATAGCAACTTTGCAACATTTGCACTTTCACACCAACTACTAGTTGGTTGTCTTTTTCAGTTGAAGGAATTTGTAACCAACCCAAGACTGATATGAGGCTTGGGGAAAACCAATGACAAAGTTGGCTGAAGAATTGAAACAAGAAGAGCAAGTTTAGCCTTTCAATTTTTTGTGTTTTCAACGAGTATAGTTGAGTTTAATGGGATTTGTACGGTCTGTATGGAATTCCAAGCCCAAAACAAGACATGAATTGTTAGGGAAGAGACATATCTTTAATTTTATGTTGTTTTAAAGTTTTGAAGTGTTATAGTTTGCAAGTTTTGTCATTTTTGTTGCAGGCGGATCCTAAAGACCTAAAAACCAGGGTTTTGAGGACTCAATGGCCCATTCCTAGCATTCCATGGTGGAAATCCGTATTGAAACCTTATGGAATGTTAGGTGGCCTTGTAAAGTATGTTTTCATTTTGTTTTTAAGACAAGGGAGGCTAAACTCTAGATTTGCCACCATACCCTAGGCTTGACACGTTGAGTTGGCAAACAATGGGGATTATGGATAGCAGGCCCTAAATGGGTAAATCCATTGGATGGAATTGATACAAGGTTGGATTGGACATATTGAAGGATGTACATACCTAAAAAAATCATCAAAATCCTTGAGCAATTGGACTGAGGAAGACATACAAGAAAAACGCTAGTTTGTAGGCTTAAAACGAGGGAATTAGGCCTAAAAAGGGTTAGGATGGTTAGAGATCAAACCCATGTCCAATCCTAAGATATTGTGCTTATCTTCCAAAAGGGTATCCGAAAAGATGAATATTTCATAGGGGTGTTCAGGACTTCTAGCGGTTAACTGCAAAATACCTCCCAGGTAGGGCTAATTGAACTAGGTCTCCTAGTAGGCCTAAAAGAGCAATTCGGCCCTTAAGCTTGAAATAGGTAAACTCCAATATCCTAAAGGAAGGGATAGAGTTTGAAGACTAAGACAAATCATCTCTAAGAGTGTGGTAATGTGTGGTTGAATATCCTATAGTAGAGAGGGTTGGCTCTTGGTTAAGGTGTGAGAAGGTGTTGGGTAAGAAGGTCTCAATTAAGGAGTGTTGGATACTCATAAGACAAGAGGAGGTCACCTTAGTTTAAGGACCTTGGGATGGGTAGTAAGGGTGGGCCCTACAACCCTTGGAGGGTTGGAAAGTGTGGAACCATTGGATGGTTCAAGTGGCAGTTTGAAGAGACACCAAGAGTAAGCAAACCTAGTATGAGAGTCCATCCCCTCTACATCACGTAGGCTTGGTCAATTCAAAAAAAATTGGAGAGCACCAAATTTGGGGATCATCAAATGAAAATACATTTTTATAATGCTAGAGCCAAATGGTCTCCATTGGATCAATTTGCTTTCCCTTTCTCTCTTTTTGTCTTTCCCACTTTGATTAATTGTGTGTGCAGGAAATGTGGGGGGATGAAACGGAAATTCGGTCTCTTGGACAAGTCCATACACCAATGGGACTCTTGGTGCAAGTTATGGAGTTATATTGAATAACTCAACTTCCCAAGGGATGTTCCATTATTCTCTATCTCACAAGACCCCTCAAGCCAATTCCTTTGCTCTCAGATCACCGAGCAAAGTGACTTAGGGATGACAATCATGAGAACGAGGGATATTGATGAATCTAGCAAGAATGCATTCCTAGTTCTGCATGATACCAAATCTAGCATGATTTAAACTAGCATGGATATGATAATAAGATGAAAGGATTAGTAACAAAACTATCCTAGCATGCTATACTAGTCTAACATAATTATTATGTGATAATACAAATGCTTATTTAAGATGATATTAAGATTATTTCTATCAAAGAGAGGCTAAATGCTTGATAAAAATGACTAGATATTCTTAGTAAAATGCCTATAAGTGTGATGCTAAAGACTTGGATATGAAAATGATAGGAGAGCTCTATTTATAGGAAAAACAGGGCAATGGATGGTCAAGATTGGATGATCTTATCAAGGGCCAGTATTGGAAGTTATCAATCCATGCACTCAATTCTCACCAATGAAATGGTGACAATTGTCAATAAGAGATTTCTTGAGAGGAGATGTAAGAAGCATTAAATGCTTGAGAAGACATGATGGTTACCTTAGGAGGTAAGGTTGACGTTGGGCTTAGAGTCATCCATTGGATAAAACATTTATCCAATGGGTAAGCTCTTGTGAAAGGGTTAAGGAGATAACCAAGGGTAAAGCCACGAGTACTTGATGAGATTCCTGGGTTAGATGAGGGTTGGGTTAGGCAAAAAGTGTCTAACCATGCAAGGAGGGTTAGTTAACCATTAATGGTTTGTAATACTTTGGGGACAAATTTGTAAGAGTCCTTGCAAATTTGGGGGAACTCAACAAGTTAGCTTGTTGAAGACATAAAGGCTTAAATTCTTTTGGAAGACTTTACTCCAAATTTGAGAAGTGACATCCTCAAATTTAGGGAAAAGGGATAATTGAAGGGTTTAGCCTAATTGATTAGGATTAGATGGGTTCTAGAAGAATTTATGAAGGGGGTTTAGGATGCAAGTGGGAGATGTAGGAGAATGCAAGTGGGTGGAGAAATAGAATTTAATTAAAATTAAATTAATTTATTTCAATTGTGGGTGCAACTTGCATTTGTGGAATTTTGGATTTTTAATTAAATGTAAATTTAATTAAATGGGCTAGAAGGGGGATTTAATTAAATAAAGTAATTTATTTAATCGAATGGGGTAGAAAAGACTTAGGTGAACCTAATTAAATAAATTGAATAATTTATTTAATTAAATAGATGAATGAGAATAATTTAATTAAATAGAATTTAATTAAATAGCGGAATAGGAATAAAATGAATATTAAATATTCACTTAGGAAAGTGGTCATTTTTGTATGTCTACATTTTGCCACTCTTTGAAGTGACGTGTGTGCACATGTTGATTCAAAGAAAATTGTCAGATATGTTGCCAAAATTTGATCGATGTGATTTTAGATATTGAGATGTTGATGTCATGTGTCGAGATGCCGATGTCATGCCCTAGATTTTGATAAATGATATTGATGATGCCCCCTTGGGAGATGAATCCAAAATTTGGAAAGTGTGAGGTGATAAGAGTTTTTGATTTGATTGCATTTTTAAATTTTGACTCTGTTTAATGCATTGTAATTGATTCATCTCCCAAAAATGATGTTCGAGAGGGTTAAAAGTGAGAAAATGAGCAAAATACATGCCCCACTTATGAACCCTTTTTTACGTTTACCCCATAAAAAGGTAAAAAGTGATTTTATTTTCATCATTTGCACCTTTTGAATTTTTGTGAGAGTGACACTTGGAGAGTGACAAAATGTCAGTTCCCAATGCTCCCCACCGATTCGAGTGCATTCGTTGATACTGGAGGCCCGCCACATATGGTCCACCTATAAGTCACCTTAATCTTGTTTTGTTTGTTTTTTATTTTGTCGATTTTAGTCATGTGTTTAATTTTTTACCTTCGGTTTTCGCAGTTTAGCATGTAGGGTAACCACTTTAGCACATAGGGTTTCGTAACTAGGGTAGTGTCTTGGGTTTTTTTTGTAGTGCATCGTAGGTGCAAGATAGCGCATAGGCGAAACAGGTTTGCACGTGTGGAAGGTAGGATAGTGCTTTGAATAGGTTAGTGCATAGATGAAATAATTTAGTGCGATGGTGATTTAGGATTGCACATTGAATATGTTAGCGCATAGAAGAAAGATTGTAGCACATAAGTGGAGTAGGTTAGCGCATGTCTAGCAGCCTAGCGCATGGAAGGACTGTTTTGGCACGTGGGGTAGAAAAGTTGGTAGAAATGATTTTGGAGAATGTGTCGTGGGGGGAAATAAATGAGGTAGATGGCTTAGGGGTGGATAAGTGTTTGCTGAGGGTTTTGGGATGAGTTTCAAGCCAATGTTTTGTCTGTTGTGATGATGTCTGATTTTCAATGCAATAATTTGATAATCTTTGAAATTGATTTTGGTTTATGAAGTGTCAAGCTGATTGTTTGTTTGAATGAGGATCCTGATTTTCTATTGATGTGGATCTTTGATTTTTTCCTTGCGATTGAATTGATGTCCGATATGAGTTCCAAGTCTTGATTTCTGATATGATTCCTAATATGATGCTTGCGATATGGGTTTTTGAGTTGCTTGTGTTTATGGTGAAAAGTGGAAACAACAATATTGAAAGACTAAATGAATTCAACCACAAAACCCTAGCCTAACAATCAACAAAGATCCACCATAACACATGAAGATTACCTAAGACAATGCAAATGAAATGAAATCACAAAGATTAAACCATCACATGTCCAATAGGGTTTGGATCTCCATTCTTCCTATCTCCATTGATATTGCTTGATATATTTGCTCTCAGATTTTATGTGTGCACAAGAGCTCAGCAAAGAATGGAAATGTGGTTGCAAGTAGGCTTGATCGCATATGAAAGTTCGAAAACGTAGAGTAGTTAGGGAGTGCTAGAATGCTTATTTAGAATGATTATAATAGATTGATTAGTTGGTTAGGTTTAATAATGAAGGACGCATCTCCTTATATATAAGACACTATAAGAAATGGAGGGATAAGATTGAGAGGTGTAAAAGATAAATGGTCGGCTAGGATTAGAGGGTAGGTAGAGGAAATAAGAAAATAATGAGAGGGTAGGTAGTGTAGAAATTAAGAGATGAATGACATGTGTCATGGGTAGAAAAGGCTAATGAATTAATTAAATAAATAAAGATTTATTTAATTAATAGAAGAAGTGGGATTCATTAAATAAATAAGATATTTATTTAATTTAGAAAAATAAGAATTTAAATAAATAAATGTATTTATTTAAATGAGAAATAGGGCTAGAAGAGGATAAATGAATTAATTAAATAAATAAAGATATTTATTTAATTAGATAGGACAATTTTAGGTGTCTACATTTTGCCCCTCTTTGAGACAATGTAGCTTGTCACGTCATTTCAAAGAAGATAATATGAACTGATACAAAGTTGCCCCAAGATGGGAATGATATGCCCCCTCGAGAGATTGGATAAAAATGTTTGAAAAGATCACAGACAATCTCTCGATAAGAAAGAAAGGCTAGAATGGACTGATTGGATAGGATAGAGTGATAGAGTCACGAGATAAAGAAGACTGACTTGAGAGACTAGGGCTAGGGCTAGGGCTAGGGCTAGGGTAGTCTATAAGATAGACCACGAGGGGAAAACATCCTCATTGTCATCCACATATCTAAGAGATCAGAGTGAAGACAAAGAATAGAGCAATAGCAGTCAACAATGATGGCATTGGTTCACAGATTCGATCACGTTCGTTGATTTCAAAGGCCAGCAGATGCAGGAGTATCGGTAAGTACCACAAAACCTCCTTGTACTTTGTCGCAATAACTGTTGTCATAAATGCATGTTAGGTAGAGCAATTAATGCATTTTAGATATGTCAAGCGGGGTCAAAAAATGCTAAGGCACGTCTGTGCTGGTGCCAGGCATGTCTGGGTTGGATAGGCACGTCTGTGTTTGTGTCAGGCGCGTCTATGAATGCAAAGGCGTCTGTGTCAGATGCGAGCGTGTCTGTGTTGTGCAAGCGCGTTTATACTATATGGGTGCATTTGTGCAAAGTAGAGGCATGTCTATGTATGTCAGGTGCGTCTGTGCAGAGAAGACACGTATGTGCAGTATGTAAGTGCATTTATGTCATAAATGTGCATTTATGACTTCTAGGTCGAATCGACAGTTCTGTGATGAACATATGTTGTTGATTGGATAAGCTGCTGAGAGGATACACTCAAGCAGGTCCTCTAAGGAATACTAGGATAGCAGATAGGGCTAGGATTGATAATTCTATGATAGAACATATGTTGCCAATTAGAAAACTACTCAAGAGGATACACTCAAGAAAAGGCCCTAGGATAAGATAGATCGAGGCACTTTGTGATGAACAGGGAATGCCAAAACATAGTACTTTGTGATGAACAAGGAGTACTAAAAAGAGCAGCACTTTGTGATGAACAGGGAGTGCAAAAAAAATGCAGTACTTTGTGATGAATAGGGAGTACTGCTATGATAAACAACAACACTTTGTGATGAACAGGGAGTGCCACTAGGATAGAGTACCATAAGCACTAGTATAAAAAGAAACATTTTGTGATGAACAAGAAATGCCACTATGATTGACACAGCTGATTTTCTTGACTGCAGGAGGACCTACCTATGCTGGAGTCATGAGAGAGATTCCCATCAACTTAGAGTTTGTGAGCAGAGCTGACAGTCGAGGAGAGAGCAGCAGTTCAGGCTATGGGCCTACGACATATTTTGTATGTGCCTGAGTTTCAAGCGAACATTAGGTTGCTAGCTATGCTGGCTGAGAGATGGCACTTAGAGACTTGCAGTTTTCATTTGCCGATGGGTGAGATGATAGTCACCTTAGCGAATGTTTATAGGATACTGATTGATGGGGAGTTAGTACCCTACGATTGAGACGGAGACAGGGATGCACTGAGATGAGTGTTCCAGGATCCAGGATTGGAGATGAGGGATGGACATGTGGCTTGGGATACGATGACATAGATAGGATTAGCACTACCAGTAGTATTGGCCAGAGTGATCAGTGGGTTCTTATGTCCAGATAGAGTGACACGAGGATTGGCTGTGGGATGGGGGAGTACACTGGAGACATTGGTGATAGAGCACACTAGGTTTGCACAGGGACCTTGTCTGCTGACACATTTGTACTATGAGTTACATCAGTTTGTATACCATGGATCAGTAGGATTGGGCTACAGAGTGA
Organism: Cryptomeria japonica; assembly: GCF_030272615.1. Taxonomy (NCBI): domain Eukaryota; kingdom Viridiplantae; phylum Streptophyta; class Pinopsida; order Cupressales; family Cupressaceae; genus Cryptomeria; species Cryptomeria japonica. The sequence goes on along the minus strand of NC_081407.1, from coordinate 103,024,492 downwards.
CACTATTATAGGTGTTGGCATATGAGCATCTACTAGTGACATGACTGATTGATTTCAAAGGCAGGGGCCATGGGCATAGTTTTGTACATGTGTATGATATGATTACATCTTAGTCGTGGATTGGAAGATTAGAAACCTAGCACAGGGTCATTGATGAGATTGACACTGTAGTATGGACGCTGTACCGAGAGTGCGAGGAGTGGAAGGATGATGCAGTGGAGCTACCATACGTATTTCAGAGTAGGTATCTGATTGGGCGGACACCATATGTTCTTAAGAGGCAGTTGGTGGATAGGGTAGGCAGGCAGTTCGACAGGATACAACGGATGCCATGGGGTTCTGGGATGTATGCTCGGACAATGAGAGATCAGGCGCACTTCGGGCCATTATTATCTTATGATCAAGCAGTGACGCAACTGGTAGAGATGATTCCCTTGCCTTGGGATATGTGGCTAGAGATAGAGGATGCAGGGATGGATGCAGAGTATACTGCATATTGGGCAGATCATCCATTTCCACGGCTGACAGATCCAGGGGAGCCGATAGATGGAGATGGTGGAGGTAGAGGCCGACGGAGGAGGTGGGGTGTAGTAGGAGAGAGGAGAGTGGCTTCAAGGAGAGAGGGTGGAGAGGAGAGGCAGGTGCGGTAGGCTCACATAGTGAGGGGCAGAGGTGGATTTCCTTTACAGGTGCCAGCAGCATAGGTTCTCGGACATGTACAAGGATAGGGACAAGGACAGGGATAGGGGAAGCCACAGGAGTAGCCATAGGTACATGGATAGGGTGAGGGGGTAGAGGAGGAGGATGAGTTATTGGATTTGTGGGAGATCTACCAGGGACAAGCAGATGAGATCCAGGATCTCGAGCGGGAGAGGGATAGGCTCAGGAGACAGCTGATGGACACTGAGCGGGAGAGGGATCAGGCTATCCAACCCTATATAGAGGCTGAGATAGCATTGAGGGTAGGGAGACAGGCAACAGAGGACACAGGAGCTAGATACACCTATGTTCTACAAGCCAGGGAGGAGATAGGCTACTGGAGAAACCTATACTATGGAGCAGTGCCACCTGAGCAGTGGGCTAGGAGCTTCCGTAGACCATCATGGACTGTGCCGACCACTGGAGGGAGAGATAGGATACAGGCGTCTAGCGGTGGGGTCATGGGTCCTCCACCACCACCAGATAGAGGGGACAGGAGAGATGATCTTGGGGCGGGTCCTTCCAGGGCTCAGACTTCATCGAGGTCAGCTGGCTCCAAGGGAGGGAGTTCATCATAGCCTTAAAGGGCTCCCTATGTATCAATTTTGTACCCTTTTGTATGATGACACCTTTGGGTGATTGTAGCCATATGATTTTGATATCATTGTATCATGACACTTATATATATATATATGAGATTCATCCTTGTGGCAACTATATGCATGTGTACCTATGTGATGCTTCTATGTGATGCATGTCTCTGTATGATGCTTATGACATGGATGCAAATATGTACATGATGCAATGCAATATTTTTTGTTGTTTTATGTTTTATATGTTATGCATATGTGATTGTGAAAGTATGAATTGCAGATGAATATGATAATGCAAATGACTATTTACATGATGAAAATGTAAAATGTGCTAACATGTGCTGTGTGCAGGATGTGATGCAATTGTAATATCTATATGTATGTATGAAATGCTAACATGTGATAATGCAGGTGCAACTACATGAAATGCAAATGTTTTTGGTGTGTCATTATACTCAGTCGTGTGATAACAGGCTACACGAACTCAAGAAGGATGATGGAGGTCAATCAAGAAAAGGGGATGGAAGATAGAAGATATGGAAGTGAAAGAGCTTCTTGTGTGTTATCATCATTGAGATTTATTATCACAAAATAGGTTATGACAATCCAAATATATGTTCGACCTAGAAAGTCATTGTACTCGTTTGCATGGAGATAAGACAGTTGCAAACAAGGAATGCCTCAATTCATACTAGATTCACAGTGTCCTCATATCATTGGACAAGTCATAGCATTACTAAGAGACAATCCATAGACAGTAAAAAGAAAAAATAGGTGACGATACCCCATCCTCGCCTTTCTAGTCAAAGACATCCTGGAAAAGCTAAAAGACATGTCACCAAAAGATAAAATCAAAAGAAGACCAAGCCTCGACACCAACATTCACTATAGTCCTCAAGTTTAGTGTCTCTTGTCACTTGTATAAGTCTATTTGATTGTGGTCACAATGTTTACTTTCACAAAAGGATAGATAGCACTGAACCATAATGTTGTCTGAGTCTATTGAAAGATTTGATTTGTTGAAGCCCATTATTGCTGTTGTGTCTCATCTGAAACTGATTGAATCCATGAAACCGATACTTTATTGTGGAGGAGATAGAACTTTATTGCGGATTGTGTGCAGATAGACTGAAGAAAGCTGGAAGAAACTGTATTCCTCAAAACATGTGATGCTCTCAGTTCCACACCCATCACTAGATGTAGGATTTGCCTTAGCCATAGATAGGAGCTGATTTATTATGGATGGAAAGGGGTGAAAATGAAAGTTTATTATTATAAAGCGGAAAATCGCGATCAAACCCTAAGTGTTCCCCCCACCACTCCAAGGAGAGAGAAAGGGGGTCACTAGGGTTGACGATTTTCACTTAGGAGAGACTTTACATTCAAAAGAGGGGTTGAAACCCACAAGATCCAATCCCACACAATGTAAGGTTGGATTCTAAATGAGTTTCAAGGGTTGTGACAGCAAGGCTACCCTCTTTTGTAAAGAATGTAGATAGAAGGATTGAGCTAGGAATGCATGTAAAGTGAGAAAGATTCACTTATAAACAGAGATAGGAATATAGGATGAAGCTGCGGACCTGGAATTAGTAGTAAAATGTCGAGACGATGCTGTCCTACAAATTTGAGCAAAAGTTGACGGGACGATGGCACCCGGCGTGCACACGGTCCTCCGAAAAATCCGCGAAGCGAAGGGGGATCTGTTCGTCTCTGCACAAGGATTCCAGATCTTCAATTACAGCCATGTACCTACAACCTACACATAGAAAAGAGAGGACGATTGGGGGGTTAGGGATTAGGGGTTTGCCCTTAGGTCAAACCCCAGTTTTGGAATTAACCAAGAAATGAGAATGCTGTAAATGTAAATGATTGTAATGTAAGCAAGTACTGATACGTTGTTGTAAGAATGTTTGTATTCTTACATGCGAAGGTGTAAATGTTGTTGTATGTTGTATGTTGTATGTGATCTCCTCTTCAATGGTTGAATCCTTGTCTCGAATGCAACACTTAGCCTTGAATGGAGATTTAGAATGCTCAATTGCTTGAAGGAATGCTTGAATGCTTGAATGTTTGAATGTTTGCCTAGCGCTTCCGCCTCTTGTACACATATGTCCTTCCTCCTCAAAATGGGAGAGGAAATGTAGTTTATATACTTGCCAATTAGGGTTGAAAGACTGATTTTTTCGACCTTGGGCCAACATAGCAACCTTATTTTCCAATTTGCAAACTTAAAGACCTGAAGCCCCATAAGAGACCGGGCCCAAAATAGGGCTAGGGACCAGGGTGCTGGGTGCCATGGTCCTGGGGGACCAGGGTGCTGGGTGCCATGGTCCTGGGGGACCAGGGTGCTGGGTGCCATGGTCTTGAAGGACCAGGGCACTGGGCGCCATGGTCCCACCTCCAGGGACAGCAGGGTGCAAGGCGGATCAGGCCAGGGTGCTGAAAAATGCAGTTTTTGATGTCATGAACAAGTTTCGGGGTCTCCATTCAGGTTCAGTGTTGCGTCGCCATCGTGAAGACCCAAATGTAGTTGAAATTGCAAGTGTCACAATTTTAGGACGTTACATTTAGCCCCCACTTTAGCGAGAGTATTAGCGTATGCCCATACTTCCGGTAAAGTACAAGGAAACAACATTGAAAGACTTTCACCACATCAAGGAGGCAAGTCACACCAAGCCCCCAGTGGACTAAGGATCTTACGACTTCGATTGACAAAGTAAAAGGGAAGATCACAAGGGAGAACCATGACTGTCAGTAGTAAGGTTCCCTCACTATGAGTCATGCAAGAGAAATACCAAAAATTTTCAAGGCAAAGCTAAGTTCGCCAAGAAATTTTCAAGTATCCTGAAGGGATAGACGGGATGTATGCCCCCCTACGTTAAAGCAATCGCACACGCCTCAATGGGGGTGATTGCTTTAAGGTAGTGATACACATAAGAAATGAGAAGGGAAAGGAGCACGTTATCACAAAGATTTAGCCCCCAAGTGTGAGATAAACCCAAGGATAATAGACACAAAACACAAAGCTCAAGGTGACTTTGCTTTCCTCGGGGTCAGTATGCTGTATGATAATTCATGTATATCATATGTATGTATGCATAATTTTTCTTCATTCCCCAATCAAGGAAGGTCACCTAGAAGAAGGGAACACATGTGTCTTTTGAGTCAACATGAGAGAGACCAAAAGAGATCTCAATGCTTTGCATCGTCCTCAAGTAGACAACACTAAGGACAACAAAATAGAAGAATGAGAATAACACATAGAAGAAGTAACAAAAGAGAGGAGGAGAGAATCTGCTATGCTAATGAAACTAGTCTAGCACATCATCCACCCCTCGATCTTGCAGATCAATATTTCGGGAAGGCAGGAAACACGCTAGAGGAGGAACATCCAACACAACAGATGGAGCTATCACAAGATCCAAACAAGGGCTATGTTCATGTTCCAAGCCACGTTGTTCTTGTCTAGGAGCTAGGATAAGTGCTTTAGAAAATTCTTTAGATAAATGGTTATCAATATCAACAAATTCATATTCACTATCAGAAGCAAGAGAAGTAACATTTTCATCATGAATAACATTTTCATCTATATCATCATCAAGATTTATAAAAATAGGATCTTTAACTCGCACAGGATCAAAACCACCATGCATCTTATGTTTAGGAGATTTTGGAGAAAATGAAATAATGCTTGTTGAAGGTGTTTTTGGGGATTGCAAAGTTTGAGAAGCAGTTGCCTGAGCTCTAAGACGACGCTTTCGTCGGCGTTCACGCGCAGAACGATTTCGTCTAGTCTTAGTAGGAAGTTGAGAAGATTGAGGCAGAGGAATGTTCTCATCCTTATCACTTGGGTGTTTGGGTTGTGGTCTCTTAGGTTGGATAATAGGAGAAGAGGAAGGTCTCTTCTCTCCATAAGAGGAAGGAGGAGGAACTGCTCCATATAAAGGAGGAATATTTGGTTTAGGAAGAAGACCAAGTCCATCATAACGAGGAGGTATAGGTCTACTTTTAGAAAGTTTATTAGACATAGACATAGTCACATCCATAGGAATGGGTTGGGAATCTTCTTGAGGAAAGACATTAGTTTTATCTTTCAAAGGAAGAACTTCCTTCTCAAGAATGATAGGAATATCAAGTTTGGGTGTTCTAGGTTCACTTAGAGATAGGATCATATCTGTTTTCCACTTTTGATAAGATTTAAAAAGATGATCACTTCGCGGTGGACGAGATTGGAATTGTTTAGGCCAAAAATAATCAATAGGAACACTAGAAGTTCTTTCAGCTGGTTTAAAGAGACTATGATTGACAGTAACAACTTCACCATTATGGGGAAATTTCAAACATTTATGAATAGGAGAAGCAATAGCTTTCATGGAAGATAGCCAAGGATAGCCTAGCTTCACACGAAATTGTTCGGATGAAGGAATAACAGCAAAGTTCACATCAAGGGATTTGTTATGGACCTCAATAGGTAATGTAATAGAACCAATTGCAGGAGAAGAAAATGCATCAAATAATTTCACAACCACATTTGTTTCATCATAGATCACTTGATTCAATTGCAAAGTAAAAAGAAATTCTTCAGTAATGATATTAACCATGCAAGAAGGATCAATAAGCACTCCACGGCAAGGTGTATTCTTGACTTTTGCAACTATGTATAAAGGACCATCGGGTGCCCTAATAGTTTCACTAGAATCAAATGTGATGGAAGGTTCTTTAGGGTTTTCTTGCTGCTCTAAAAAGTTAATCACATTCGGAGTCATAGACACAAGACCATCAAATGAGAAAGAGGAATCATTAGCCTCAATCGCATTAGAGGTATGAGAAGGTAATGGATCAGTAAAAATCTTAAGATTTTGGTTAGGAGGAGCTACAGATGTATTGCCTTTATCATTCACTCCTGAAACAAAGATAGTATTATTATCAATCAAATCTTGAATTTTACCCTTTAAAGCAAAACATTTTTCAGTATCATGCCCAGGTTGACGATGAAATTGACAAAAAGATTTGTTATCAAAATAGGGTGAATTAATCTTTGCAGGATCTATTTGCTTTATAGGAGGGAGAGTAAGCACATTTTGTTCCAATAACTTATTCATAATACTATGCAATGATTCATGCAAAGGAGTAAACTTTCTTTCTTTCTTGAAAAACTTAGAAATAGGAGGCACACCTGATGCTGCATTCACATTGTTGTTGATGATGTTTTCATTGAATTTAATGGACTCTCTGTTCGGTTTAAACTTTCCAAATAGTTGTTGACTACTATCACCCTTATCACTCGGAGCCATAGGATTTGCTTGTTCCATTTGACTCACAGTCCGTTGATAATTGTGAAGAGTTGCACACAACTCTTGGAAAGAAGTAAACTCAGAAAACAAAAGTTTTTCTCTAATATCTTTTTGTAAATTAGAAATAAAGATTCTTTGAATATCATTGTCAGGCACTGGAAAAGAGATTTGAGCATACAAATGCTTATATCTACCAATGAAATCAGTCACTTTTTCTTTAACACCTTGTTTACAATGCATTAAATCAATCAAAGTAACTTTAGGACTTATATTGTTTTGAAATTGTTGAATAAAAGCATTTGCAAGTTGTTCGAAAGAAGTAATAGAATAAGAAGGCAACAAGCAATACCATTGTAGGGCTTTATCTCTTAATGTCCTAGTAAACAGTTTTGCAAGCAACCTTTGGTCATAAGCAAAATCGGTACATATTGTTTGAAAAGTCTTAACATGTGTTAGAGGATCACCTTTACCATTATAAAGCTCCAAATGCGGGATTTCAACATTCTTAGGAGGGATAGCTCGAACAATGTCAAGAGAAAGTGGGCTCGCAACATCAAATGTGGGCACACTAAACTTAGATTGATTCATAGAGGCAATTTGTTGCTGTAAAGAAGAGACAGTTTGTGCAAGATTGTTAATGGTCGCTTCAGTCGAAGAGTTCATATTAGACGTGTTAGATTGTGATGGAGGTATTATGTTATTGAAAGAAGGTATTGATTAAGAATAAGGTGGCAGGACACTATGATAGTTAGTCATAGGGGATGATTGGAAAAGAGGAGCACTACAAGGAGGAATGGAATGGTTAAATGAATTGCCCCCTTGCGTCATGTTAATTTGTGGAGATATAATAGGAACACTTATTGATGGAATGAATGAAGAAGTCGGATTGAATGAAGGAAGAGGGTTGATTGAAGAGGAAGGATTGCCCCCATGACTGGTGATCATAGGCAGAATGTCTTGTATAGAAGTAGCCATTATGTTTGATGTAAAGATAGGTATGCTAGCAATAGAAGTTGTCAAAGGAATAGAATGATTAACATGAGTGGGAGGTTGTGTATAACCTAAAGTTTCAGCACAACTCTTCATAGGCATCACATTCGAATCCACAATGTGTGCAATACCACGCAAAATATCAATTCCATTCTTATCACTTTGAACCATACGTTTTAGACCCTCAATTAATGAAAGAGCTTGACTATCGGGATACTCTTGAGACATCCATTGCTGAAAGTCATCAAATTGGTTATCCAATTTTGAAAGTTGTTCTACAGAAACCTCATGAAGAGCTTCTTCATCATTAAGAGGATTAGAGGAATTACCCGTGTCCTCGTTAAAGAGGCCATTCAAATTAGGTTCCATCTCCTCGGTAGTTAAACCTTGGAAATACTTAATTCTACAGCTTCATCTAACGGGAATAGTGTAAGTAGGGCTTATTGTTGTAAAATTCAAGCACTAGAGAGGGAGAGAAGATTTTGAATTTAGAGGTAACAAATTTCAATAAAATCAGCCAATCTCCTAGATTTAAGCTGTTAAATGCAATCACGACAATCTCCCGAAATTTCAGAAAAAATGTCAGGGACCGTGGCGAACGGAGTGCACACGGTCCTCGCAACTTTTTTCAAAATTTTCAGGGATGAAAGTTATGATGATTTTAAAGCTAATCTGAAAAAATTGAGTGATTTTATGATCTGTAGATAGGCCAAATTAAAGTTGCAATCTCAAAATTGAACCCTACCAAGATTGTTGAAAAATGCAAAATTTGAATTTTGAAAAAGAGATGGAAACTGAAAATTTGAATTTTATGATTTTAGAGGGAATACCAAAAGCAATGCAAGTTTTGAATTTTAAAAGTTGACTCAATTTCACGCAAAATTCAATTTTGAAAGTGGAAATCAAGGTTGTTGCAATTAAACATTTAATTTCAAAAGTCACAAACTGCAAAAATTTGAATGAAGCACTGAAATTTCGAATGAACGCCAACACACTTTTCAGATTTAGGATAGTAAGAAACACAATTTTGACACAAAATTTCAATTTCAACAATTTTTGAATGATTAGAAGCCTTAATCCAAGCAATCACTAGACCAACTTTGACCTTAATTTTGAAAGTGTTAGAATTGATGAAATCACCCAAGATTCTAGATTTTAGCAGAAAAATACAATAAGATCTAGCTCCCGAAATTTCGGAAAAAATGTCAGGGACAATGGTGCTCGGGGTGCACACGGTCCTCGCAACTTTTTTCCAAATTTTCAAGGATGAAAGATATTATGATTTTGTTGTGGAATCCAAAGTTACAGCTGATTTGGAGGTGTTTTGATCAGTGAAATCATCAGTCAAAGGCTGAATCAAGAGGGTTTTAAAAATTAGGGTTTTAACACTTAACCACTTAATTTTCAAAATTAAAGCACAGATATGATTTGACAATTTGCAGTAAAAGGGTAGATCTGAAACAAGCATTAACAATTAAACATTTCACAAGCTCAATTACTAAACAAAAAATTTTAGGGTTTTTATGCAATTAACCTCTAAAATTTGCAAAAGATCAAACATGAAAATGTAATTAAGGAAGCAAATTTTTCAGATCTAACCATGAATAATTAGAAAGGATGTTCACGTCGGGTTCACCAAAATGTAAAGCGGAAAATCGCGATCGAACCCTAAGTGTTCCCCCCACCACTCCAAGGAGAGAGAAAGGGGGTCACTAGGGTTGACGGTTTTCACTTAGGAGAGACTTTACATTCAAAAGAGGGGTTGAAACCCACAAGATCCAATCCCACACAATGCAAGGTTGGATTCTAAATGAGTTTCAAGGGTTTTGACAGCAAGGCTACCCTCTTTTGTAAAGAATGTAGATAGAAGGATTGAGCTAGGAATGCATGTAAAGTGAGAAATATTCGCTTATAAATAGAGATAGGAATATAGGATGAAGTTGCGGACCTGGAATTAGCAATAAAATGTCAAGATGATGTTGTCCTGCAAATTTGAGCAAAAGTTGATGGGACGATGGCACCCGGCGTGCACACGGTCCTCCGAAAAATTTGCGAAGCGAAGGGGGATCTATTCGTCTCTGCACAAGGATTCCAGATCTTCAATTACAGCCGCATACCTGCAACCTACACACAGAAAAGAGAGGATGATTGGGGGGTTAGGGATTAGGGGTTTGCCCTTAGGTCAAACCCCAGTTTTGGAATTAACCAAGAAATGAGAATGTTGTAAATGTAAATGATTGTAATGTAAGCAAGTACTGATACCTTGCTGTAAGAATGTTTGTATTCTTACATGCGAAGGTGTAAACGTTGTTGTATGTTGTATGTTGTATGTGATCTCCTCTTCAATGGTTGAATCCTTGTCTTGAATGCAACACTTAGCCTTGAATGGAGATTTAGAATGCTCAATTGCTTGAAGGAATGCTTGAATGCTTGAATGTTTGAATGTTTGCCTAGCGCTTCCGCCTCTTGTACACATATGTCCTTCCTCCTCAAAATGGGAGAGGAAATGTAGTTTATATACTTGCCAATTAGGGTTGAAAGACTGATTTTTCTGACCTTGGGCCAACATAGCAACCTTATTTTCCAATTTGCAAACTTAAAGACCTGAAGCCCCATAAGAGATCGGGCCCAAAATAGGGCCAAGGACCAGGGCGTTGGGCGCCATGGTCCTGGGGGACCAGGGCGCTGGGCGCCATGGTCCTGAAGGACCAGGGCATTGGGCGCCATGGTCCCACCTCCAGGGACAATAGGGTGCAAGGAGGATCAGGCCAGGGTGCTGAAAAATGTAGTTTTTGATGTCATGAACAAGTTTCGGGGTCTCCATTCAGGTTCAGTGTTGCGTCACCATCGTGAAGACCCAAATGCAGTCGAAATTGCAAGTGTCGCAATTTTAGGACGTTACAATTATGAATGACTAACCAATCTTAGGTAGATCAATAACAAGCCATGATGGGATTGGGAAAGTTTATTATGGATGGATCGTCTGTGAGTGTGTGCAAAGTGACGAGATGAAAGTGAATCCTGAAGGAGGGAGGAGCTATGTCTCTACGCATGGCGCTAGTGACCCAGTTTTCACCATGGTACTTGCCCAGGTCGCCACCAAAGTGGTTTTCATCGTTGGACAAATTATTTCGTTTTACTTTTTTTTTTTTTTTTTTTTTTTTTTAATTTTTTTGTGTCACAAGGCGCTTATTTGCCAGGTTTTCACCAAGTAATGATTTTTTATGTTTATGATTTTTTTGTATTTTGAATTTTTTGATTTTTTTGTATTTTTGAATTTTTTGATTTTTTTGTATTTTGTGAATTAGGATACTCTGAAGAGCTATGTGTAAAACCTATGAAGGTGCATGTTGTTGATAGGATCCTCCAAAGGTTCACCATCTAGAGTGGAAAGTTGACATGCACCTGATCCATAGACTGTTGTGATGATGTAAGGACCAAACCAATTTGGTTCGAACTTTCCCTTCTTCTCTTTGTCTTGATTATTTTTAGGATTTTCTTTGAGAACTAAGTCACCCACCTCAAATGTACCAGGCTTAACCTTATGATTGTAGCTGCAATGTTCCTTGACTGAATGATATGTATCTCAAGTGACTGTCTTCCTTGATAAAGGAACTGAGATAGAATTACTAATGTGTGGACTACATAGGCCCGTATGTGTGTCACCTAAAGAAGTTTGGGCATCCCTAACAACAAAGTCCCTCGAGGAAGCTCCATTAAAGGTCCATGATGTATCACCAAAAGGGGAAGGATGTGCGGAACAAGTGAATGAGTGATGAAGGTTTGTGATTGTGAAAAGAAGTGAAAGTAGGATAGCATGATGGACACTTAGGATCAACAAGCATGCTTTTTGACTTGAAATTTTAGAACTTTTGCCCCTAGTTATTTTGATATTAGGGGAGATCATCTCTTTCTCTTTCTCTTTCATAGGACTTTTATCCTTGACCTTGATTTTTTCAGAGTCCAATAGCTTTTGATTTTGATTTGAACTAAAGGACTTCTCTTTATTTTTGACTTTTAGTTTTTTCTTTTCAAGGCTTGATTTTTCATCCCCAATTAGTAAGGGATTTTCTGATTCTTGTTGATCCAAGTCTAGGAGCAGAGTGGAAATGGAATGAGTAGATGATATGGTAAGGCTATGTGAGTTCTTAAGAGGGCTGGCGATACACTTAATAGATTCTTCATTGGAACCACTCTTAGGACTATTGATATCAAGAGCTGCTTGCACCATTAGAGGAGATTTGCATTTAGACTTAGTAGCCACAACACTAGGTGTTTCACACCCAATTCCTTGGTATTGCAAGTTATTTGTAGGTTGTTCTTGTTGACTGAATACCTTAGGAGATAGTGGGAGTTGATCAACATGAAAGATATATTCACCACTTCCCATGTCTTTAATCTTGAACTTTTCTTGTATCTCTGCTTCTTTTGATGTAGAAGCTTTCAAGGATTCTGGATCAACATATGCTGAAGATGGAACAACTTCTCGCTTTACTGGGATTGTTATTTCTAATCTAGGTCACAAATTGTTGCAATATATGAATGGATTTGGATCAGCTTTGATGGTCACTTCAACTCCATTGTGTGGGAACTTGATACATCGATGATATGTAGATGATACTGCGCTCATATCATGAATCCATGGACATCCTAGCAATATGTTGTATGTGAGATCCAAGTCTAGGACTTGACAAACCACATCTTGGCCCAACCCTGAGAGGTAAGGTGACTGTACCCTTGGATGAGCGCTCTTCATCATCATATGCCTTGATGGTAATTTTGTTTGTAGAATTTATATCTTTTTCAGAATATCCCAATTGTTTAATAGTGTTCAATGTACAAATGTTTAGACTTGCTCCTCCATCTATCAGGACTCATTTTATTCGATGTTTGTGTAGGAAGGCTTCAATGTGTAAAGGTGCATTATGCAGTTGGCTTACGGAGGCATCGTCACCTTTTGTGAATGTAAGGGAATGTGGAATGGAAAGTTATCCCATCATGGCTTGAAATTGGTCCACGTTTAGATCAATAGGGATGGAAGTGTCTCTCAAAGTTTTGTCAAGAATGGCTTTATGTGTAGGGGATATGCGTAAGAGCTCAAGGATGGAGATAAGCGTGGGTGTCTTCCCTAACTGTTCTACAAGGTCATACTCAGGTTTGGTTGATGAAGAAGCAATGTTTTTAGCTAGAGCACCTTGCAAGGTGACCTTACCTCGATGAGTTGTAACATTACATTCAAAGGTTGGTTTAGAAGAAGATCCAATGCCTTTTAGGACAATCTTGGGTCTTTGGGTAGAATTCTCAGGTGTTTTGTCCTTGATGATGATGGTAGAGACATAATTGTCCATCGAAATGTGATTGGCAGTTGAATCATAGTTATAGGATGCTCTGGTATAGTTGGTCTGCTCATTTGTGGCTTTAGCTTTTCCCTTGTCATGTTTTGGGAATGGTTCTTTAAACATTTCATGTTCTTGATTGGATGAGTGTCCTTCAATCTCAATGTCACCACTATCAATGAGATCTTGTATGATGTTCTTCAGGTGATGATAGTTTCCTATTTTATGTCACTTGCTTTTATGAAATTCAAAATATTCATCATCGTTCCACCAATTTGGTTTAACCTTTGGCTCATATGGAGGGAGATCTAGAATTGTTATTATTTTGTTTGCCACTAGCTTTTTGAAAATTGACTCTAGTGGTTCTCCCAATGGGGTGTACTTCCTTCGTGACTTTGAAGTTGTTTGATTATTCACTTGACTATTTGTAGAGCTTGATCCAGAAAAAATGATTTTGGGTCGTACTATATTAGCATCCACAACGCCATCATTGACAATGTTCTTGTTTTTGTTTCAAAATCTTGGCTTGTCTTTTCCTTTAAAGTCCTCTTTGTTTTCTTTGAATATCTTAATTACTCCTTGTTCAATTAGGACCTTCTCTATCACTAAGCCTTTTTCAATGACATCCTTGAAGGTGGACAAACAAGATTTTCTCAAGTCATAACCAATGTCTTTGTTAACATTTTGGGTGAACATCTCTAGCATTTGTTTTTGTGGAATTTCACAAGAGCATCTGCTGGCTAGATTCCTCCATCTTTGTAAAAATGATGAAAAATATTCTCCATCCTTTTGCTTGGTGTTGCACAAGATAGTGACTGATATGTATGTCTCTATGTTGTATGGGAAATGTTGGATAAATGCCTTTGCTAAGTCACCCCATGACTTAATTCCAGATGGGAGTTGGGAGAACCATTCCATAGCTTGATCACCTAAGCTTTGTGGGAATAATCTCATCAAATATGTCTCTTCTGCTGCTACCTCAATGCAAGCTATGAAAAACTATCTTATATGTGCCTTAGGATCCCCTTTTCCTCTGTACTTATCAAACTTAGGTGTCACAAAGTGTGTAGGAAATGGAGGCATTGGAATTATTTTGTCAAATGGATAGGGACATATGTCTCTCATTATGTAAGTTGGCTTCGGTGTATTTATGTCCTCCATTTTATTTTGTAAGTCCTTAATTTGCTGTTCCAAATTGTTCTTTGGTGGAGACCAACTTCTTGGACCATACCCCATGCCTGAGCCACTGGGTGGAGGAGGAGAATGTTGCATATATGGATGGTATTGATCATACACATGTTCATATGGAGGAGGTCTATAGTGATGTTGCGTATATGGACCACTTGGTATAGAGTCATGATGAGGAATGGAATATCTGTTTTGTCCATGTATACCATACTCTACAGGTATGTCATGAGTTTGTTATAATGTGTTGCCCCTAAATTTGATGTGGGGTTTCCTTGTGTCCAAATTGTGATCATGTCTTTGGATATCCAATTGCCTTGGTGGTTGGTCCTTAGCATTGGTATGTGATTGAGTATATTTTTCTGCATAAGACTTCCATAATGGTCTGTGAAGGTGAGTATCATATGCTTGACCATGTGTATGTGGGACCTCACACTTTTGAAACAAAGATGATGGTGACTCAGGCATAAGATGTGGTCCTTTATTGCCTCCATTATTAGGCCTCATTTGATCCATGTTGAGTTGAGGTTCTTGCAAAGGTCGATGTTCCATTATTTGAGACATGTGAAAATCATGAGGGATCTTGGCTCCACTATGTGCCATCACTTGTAAGAAGTATTGTCTATCTCTCCTCATTATTTCCTCAACCAATCGATTAAAACAAGGATCCATAATGGAGTCTTCCACTTCTTCTGAATGTATAGAAAAGTTGTCCATATTGTCATTGTGTGTATCATTGTTGTTTGTAGTGTCCATGTTCTCAACATTTTGAGTGTTTCTATAGATGTCATTTCAGGTAATGTGGTATAATCAGAATTGAAAAAGACATCATTGCCATACTCATAGGAACTCATGTTTGCGGACTCTTGAGCCTCTTTAGCTTCTCTCCTAGATTTTTGGGAATGGGTTTCAACCATGAACTAGGTCTTGACCAAGATGTGGGAGACTAGATGAAGATGGAAAAGGAGTATGGAAGACCAAGAGTTGGATGGAATGTAAATGAATCTGAAGTTTACTTGCAATGTCCAAAGTATAAGACCAAGTATGTATGTAGTAGAGTAGGTGTGGCTTCCAAAGAGATGATAGTTTCTCTTGATGAGATAAGTTGACCTTGACTCTAAGTAAGACCAAATGAGACCCAAAGGTGATAGACCTTAATGAGGGACCACTTAGAAAAATGTTGTTGTATGTAGTGTGTTGACAAAGCAAGATGAGGACAAGCAAGTGACCTTTTGACTCAAGTTTAGACAAATGTGAATGTAATGCAAGGTGTAAAGCAATGATTAAGTTTGTGAGACCCAAAGGTAGGTTGAATGCTAGATGAAAATCTAGAGAAATAACTTAGGAAGCTCAATAATTCTGAAATTGATTGCTCTTGTTTGTTGGACTGTAAATTTTTCCAATTTGTGAAGTTGTTTGTTGTGACCAAATCAGAATTTTTTGACTATTTTTAGTGACAAGATGACACAATGTTGATGAGGACTCAATGTTTGCAAGTGTTTAGACTCAAAATGACTCAAATAAAAGTGTGTTGTTTGATGTAAAAATGTTTTTCATACACTTGAAGACACAAAAGACACAATGTTATAATGTTTGGTCTTGAATGTTTGACTTCTCAAAATAAGACAAGCACAATTCTTATGGCTGGCCAAGACAATAGTTGTTGATCCCACATGGGGTTTCTCTCAAGGCTACGCTATTCAGAGTGGATACTTAGATGATTGATCCCACTAGCTCCACCCTCGACACTCACTTCTTCGGGGCAGCCAAGCACCAGTCCCCACGAAAACTCCCCGTGGTGAACTTTGTATCTCTACTATGAACCGTATGTGTGTGGGTCACTCAAGAGGTCCGACCTCCTGCCCCAACAACTAGAAGGATTTTGGCTTTCTAAAACAAAAAGGTGCTAGTAAGGGCATCCACTCGTGTGGCCATACATGTGACACTTTCAGCTCTATAAATATCGAAGTCTCCTAGCTAGTAGGGGTTACGCCCTACAAATGATCAAATAAATTTGATCAAACAGGTTTATGGGGAGACATAGTGTCGGTATGAACTAATCAGCACACGTTACCCATAGTTTTTACCATGAATATAGTTGTTTATAGTGTTTCAGAAGAGGATGGCTTTTCCTCACTGCCACTTGGGTCATTCTCTCCTCACTAGTAGTCCCAATGACCACATGGGGAAATAGGCCCTCTAAAGATGAAACAAAAAGACACTATTGCCCAAGACACAAAAGACACTAGTTCAATTTTAGGGCACCAATTGAAGTGTTTGGTAATCTATGAAAACAAGGCACACAATAAAGATGAAAATAAAAATCCTTGTTAAGGTCCTACAACAAAGATTTGTTAGTAGTTTGGATTATTTCAAATGATCACCCCCTCCTGCAAGCACACAAGTTAGGTAAATTTTAGATCCAAAAGACTTTGTGAAATAGGGGCCTTCAACAATGCATTTTTTTGACCAATTCAAAGATTTGATTCATCATAAAAAAAGACCACCTGTAAAATTTCAAGAAATTTCTAGAAATGTAAGAAAATCCAAAAAAAATTCTAATTTGCTCCAAAAAAATTTTTTTTATGAAAAATCATAAAAAAATCATATAAAATGCAAAATTGATCCAACAAATCTAAAGTTTTTACTGGACACTCCTGATGATCTTCCAAAACTGCATAAATTTTTTTTTGCAAAAAATCCAAGCAATTTGTGAGATATGAGCAAAATAATGCAAAACCCTAATTTTCAAAGATCTTATTTTTTAGGAATTATTTTGCATCAAATTTAAAATCACAAACAACAGATCCTATGTATAATTATGAGAGATTTCCAAAAATGTAAGAAAATCCAAAAAATTCGCTAATTTGCTCTCAAAATTAATTTTTTATGAAACTACATAAAAATTTCATAGAAATTGAAAATATGCTCCAAAAAATATTAGTTTTTTACTGAGCACCTTTGATAATGTTATTGATTTGTAAAAAAAATTTGATGCTAAAATGCAAAACCGTTTGTGAGATCTGATCAAAATAATGAGAAACCCTAATTTTTAAAGATCCAACTTTTGAGGAAATATTTTGCATCAAAATTAAAATCACAAAGAATAGAGCTTGTGTATAAATCAGAGAGATTTCCAAAAATATAAGAAAATCCAAAAAAACCGCTCATTTGTCCTCAAAATTAATTTTTTATGAAAATTCATAAAATATTCATGGAAAATGCAAATGTGCTCTAAAAAATCTGAATTTTGGATTCAGAGATCTTAATGATGTCTTCAACCTGCAAACAAAATTTGGTGCAAGAAATACAAGCCATTTATGAGATTAGATCAAATCTCTCCAAGATCTTGATTTTGTGTCCAAAACCCTAGCTGCACAAGGTTATTCTCCAAATTGTTTTACAAAACAACAATATAGGGTTAGATAAAAACCTACAAAAAACATAGATCTAACAAAAATCCATGTCCCACGGGGCATGCCAAAATGTTTATGGTGAAAACTGGAAACAACAATATTGAAAGACTAAATGAATTCAACCACAAAACCCTAGCCTAACAATCAACAAAGATCCACCATAACATATGAAGATTACCTAAGACAATGCAAATCAAATGAAATCACAAAGATTATACCATCACATTTCCAATAGGGTTGGATCTCCATTCTTCCTATCTACATTGATCTTGCTTGATATATTTGCTCTCAAATTTTATGTGTGCACAAGAGCTCAACAAAGAACGGAAATGTGGTTGCAAGTAGGCTTGATCACATATGAAAGTTCGAAAGTGTAGAGTAGTCAAGGAGTGCTAGATTGCTTAATTAGAATGATTAGAATAGATTGATTAGTTGATTAGGTTTAATAATGAAGGAAGCATCTCCTTATATATAAGACACTATAAGAAATGGAGGGATAAGATTGAGAGGTGTAAAAGATAAATGGTCGGCTAGGATTAGAGGGTAGGTAGAGGAAATAAGAAAACAATGAGAGGGTAGGTAGTGTAGGAATTAAGAGATGAATGACATGTGTCATGGGTAGAAAAGGATAATGAATTAATTAATTAAATAAAGATTTATTTAATTAATAGAAGAAGTGGGATCCATTAAATAAATAAGATATTTATTTAATTTAGGAAAAGGAGAATTTAAATAAATAAATGTATTTATTTAAATGAGAAATAGGGCTAGAAGAGGATAAATGAATTAATTAAATATATAAAGATTTATTTAATTAATAGAAGAATTAGGCTAAGATACTTATTTAATTAGACAGGACAATTTTAGGTGTCTATAGCTTGTGCTATGGGTCATTGAGTTGCTTATGTTATGGGTCTTTGATTTTTGATATGGTTCTTTGATTTTCGATATAGATATTTGCGTTATGGGTCATTGATTTGCTTGCGTTATGGGTCTTTGATTTTCGATATGGTTCTTGATTTGATTGATTTTGATATGGAACTTGATATTGCTTTCGATGTGGTTCTTTGATTTCCGATATGGTTCTTGATTTGATTGATTTCGATATGGAACTTGATATTGCTTTCGATATGGTTCTTGGATTTTTGATATGGCTCTCATGTTATGCATTTTGATATGATGCTTTCTAGAGATGTTTCATTGTTTCAAGTTAATTGTGTTTCAATTGGATATATCAGATTGATGTGGGAACTGATGGTGAACATTTTTGTTGTTGCAAGCACAACTTGGCATACTTCAGTCACGAGATTGATTTCCTAGACCTTGGTCCTTGATTTTGTGGTTGTCACATGCAGACAAAGATGTTATTGAGAGGTGTGGTTTATCCTCTTTGTTGGACATGCCTTGGTATATCATTAACTGAGCTTTGCTGATAGCTTTGGTAGAGAGGTGGCATGGTGACACAAACACCTTTCATTTGGCTACTGGTGAGATGATAGTGACTCCTGAGGACTGTTATCAGATTCTACAGATTCCAGTGATTGGGGCATTATTGCCATATGAGAAAACTGAGGAGGGTGGGACAAAGGCTCTCTGCCAGATTTTCACGATAATCAGATTAGCAGATATGAGATCCCCTAGCAAGAGTTTATAGATTTTGATTATGCTCCATTACCCTCTGTACTGGCAAGTTTTGTAGGTGGATTCTTGTGTCCCGACTGTAGGTCGAAGGATTGGAAATGGGGTGGGGATTGGTTCTAGAGGATATGGTGACACAAGGAAGCAGGTTTGCTTGGAGGTCCTACATGTTAGCCCACTTATATAGAGAGATTCATCAAGTGGTATATCTAGGATACAACAGCTTGTCAGCTGGGGTCACATTATTACAGGTGTGGGCTTGGGAGCACATTCCTATAGCGAGGCCACTTGCAGACAAGGATAGGCTAGTTGGTCGGGCTTATGTGTATGGCTACATAGGGATAGTTGTCCAGCCTAAGATGGGAAAGCTAGAGCATTGGAGGAGGGTGTTGGATGACATCGATATAGTCATCTGGAGACCATATATGGATTGTGAGGTGTGGGCTGAGGATGGGCTAGAGATGCCCTATGTATACATTTTGAGATACCTAATTAGGCAGATACCATTTATCATTGAGAGAATCTTGCATAGCCGTGTTCAGCGGCAGTATGGTCAACAACAGGGTATGCCACAGGGTGCATGCTTATATGCTCGCCGGAGATAGGATGTGCTAGAGTGGGGGCTGACTGTTGATAGTGCAGTGACATTGGAGGAGTATATGCTCTTGGACGAACATATTTGGGATTACGGGGTAGGAGTGGTAGATGATGGGATGACAGAGGAGTTCACTGCTTACTTCATGGCACATGTCATAGCATGAATATTAGATCTAGCGGAGATGCTTCCAGCCTTTGATGATGATGAGCAGCCAGAGAGGCGAGGAGAGTTGAGATGAAGAGAGGAGGAGGGAGAAGATGGAGGAGATGGGAGGGGACATGGTAGAGGGAGATGGGGAGATAGAGGAGGAGATGGAGGGAGGAGAGGAGATAGAGGAGGAGATGGAGGGAGAGATGGAGATGGGAGAGGAGATAGGAGGGGAGGTTTAGTCAGATGACTGGGTGGTGATGGAGGGAGAGGAGGTTTGGTTCTTGGTGATAGCAGGGTTGGCAGTGCTGGCAAGGTGATAGTAGCTATGGGTGGTTTGGAGGAGTTCAGGCGACCGACCCAAAGGAGGAGATCAGATGTGTTACCTCCACCTGCGCCTAGGATAGGGATAGGTATAGGTGGGAGAATGACATACGTACCCATTCAGATTAGGGTACCTTCTCATTGATAGGATTCACATATGTGAGCACTGCACATCATAGTTTAGGAGTTGCAGGCATAGGTACTAGCCTAGCATTGCCAGATTGCACAGCTCACAGCAGAGCGAAACAAAGAGAGAGAGCACCTAGGTCGAGCAAAGGCTCATGTAGATAGTTTGGAGAGAGCAGTGACTGGTACCCCAATGAGAGACATATTCAGAGAGATACAATACTTAGCCAAGGAGGCTGAGTACTACAGGTGTTTATAAAAGGAGGTGGTACCTAGAGATCACAGGGCTCCTAGCTATGCTGCGGTGGCATCGAGTCTATCCATGAGGACTCATTTGAGGATTGAGAGAAGAGGGGTTACAGGGCCTCCCCATCGTGATCCTACTGGTGGAGATCCAGATGCCAGGTCATCTTCTACGAGACCATCACCTTCAGGTGATAGTCATGCGTGAGAGACTTGTTTTTTGACAGTCACGACATCCCTTGTACATTTTGACCATTTTTGAGATATATATGACACCGATTTTTTGATCTACATGTGATGTGCTTATGGATGATGATGTGATTCTTAGATAGAGGTTGGACTGATTTGATATTATGATGTGAATGTATGATTCATGATTTTGATAAGCGAAAATGTGATGATGCATTGCTTTGATTTATGTGACTTGTGAGATGTATCTTGAAAATATATGATAATGATAATGATGATGATATGAGATGTATCTTGAAAATGAGATCTATGATAATGATAATGATGCGCAACCTAATGCAAGATTAAAATGATATGCAACTAAATGCAAGATTAAAAATGAAAGGCAACTAAGATTCAAAAATGATAAGCAACTAAGTGCAAGATTAAAAATGAAATGCAACTAAGATTTAAAAATGATATGCAACTAAGATTTAAAAATGATATGCAACTAAATGCAAGATTAAAAATGAAATGCAACTAAGATTTAAAAATGATATGCAACTAATATTTAAAAATGATATGCAACTAAATGCAAGATTAAAAATGATATGAAACTAATTGATCATCCTCATTCTGTCGTTGTCATTCCTGTTGAGTCACTTGATTATGATTTTATTTGATTTTTCATCATTGAGATTTTGATATGTTGAAAGTTGATAAAAGCATAATGGTATAATTTGAACCATAATGACCTAAGTATAACTTACATGGATTTTGATATTGTAGGATGGCACAAGCGTGGAGGTATAATTGAACCAAGACGACCTGAGTGTTGCTTGCGTATGAACAGACAAGAGTTAACCATTTGTATGTGCAAAGTGGATAATGTCTTCAATGATATGTTTCCAATCATGTCTTGAGACACATTTGCACCACACGAATGATTATGTCACAGACAACAATTTAAAGAAAATATCAAATTCCTTCGTTGCTTCTCTAGCTGAATGCCTCCTTGATTAGCTCGGGAGATCCAAAGTTTAAAATTTTCAAGATGCAAAAATAGTCAAAACTTCATGCTATATGTAAACAAATTATAATCCAAAAAATCATCCATCATGTGTGTGTTAAAATTTTTAGTTGGATAATGGTTTTGTTTTGTATCTTGATGAGCAGTTGTTGACATTGTTCTCTTATCATGTTGTGATCCGCGTTGTTCATTTTTGGAATGGTTAACTCGAGAGGTGAATGCTGCCCCTAGCGATAGATACCTATTGATGCGAATATATGTTGATCACCAAGCCATGGTGGGATATGATGAACTAATTCTTCAATAATCAAGGACAGTGACTACGCTAAGTATGTTCGGGATATTGTTGCATGAAAGATGTTGGTTGATGGCCATCGTGCTATGATTTGGATGAATGAAAGATAAGCACTAATAGATAGAAGAGTTGGTCACTCACAAATAGCACCTGTTGCTAGGTTTTCACTACTATTTTTATTGCACTTTTTACATTTTTTATTTTTTTTGTATTTTTCTTCTTTTTTTGATTTTTTGATATTTTTCTTCTTTTTCATGCATTTGATGACTTAAGTGTATAATTTCTTTAGATGGATGTTGTTGGTGGGGTCGTCAAGAACTTCTCCTTTTGAATTTTTCAACTGATAGGCGCCTGATCCATAGGCTGATATGATGACATAGGGACCTAACCAGTTAGGTTTGAACTTCCCCTTCTTTTCTCGATCCTATTGATTTCTTGGATTTTCTTTGAGTACAAGATCACCTACTTTGAAAGTTCATGGAATGACTCTATGATTGTAGCTTCTGCACATTCCCTACTGGTAGACTTTGAGATGGTCATAAGCATGTTGTCATTTTTCATCTAGAAGTTCTAGTTCATGCAACCTGTTGACTCGATACTCTTCATCTGGTATGAGGCCTTTTAAAGATACTCGGAGAGATGGGATTTCTACTTCAAGAGGTAGAATTTCTTCTAATCCATACACCAAAGTTTAAGGAAGTTAAGTAGCGGAAACAACTTCCTACACTAACCTTGAGAGGAGGGTAATGCAAAAAATTTTCAGATCATTACAACAGTTACAGAAAATAGAAATAGATATAATAGCATTCATACCACAACACAATGATTTACGTGGGGAAAACCCTTTCGGGAAAAAAACCCCACCCTCCAAAAGCAGCTCAATATTTTATTCAGCAATCAAAAACAGATTACAACATACTTGCAGAGCAAGCTCTTCGCAGGAGTACCACTAATCAGAGATTCAGAGGCAACTCAATAGCCATAGGACTCTTACACACAACCTCTATCTCACACACCTCATAAATAGGAGATACAATACAAGAAACCATCAAACGGTATTACAAAACCATGGGCTAAAACCACCCAATAAGGTGTAGCCAACCTTATCTCCCTTCTAGATTCCCTATGACATGTTAAAGCACACATCAACACGTGTCGCTCCCTTTTACAGCTCATTTATGTATTCGATACAAATTATTTTTTCTATTTCAGGAGTACAAACTTCCGGAGGCCATAACTTGAGAACCGGGTGTCCGATTGATGAACCGTTTGAAGCGCCGGAAAGCTCGTGAAGTGCTCTATCACCTCGTAACCTGCTTCACCAGTTACGGCCACTTTTCAGGGCATTTCGGAGCCTCTAAAGTCCCCAAAATTAAGTTTAAATATTTTATTGCACCCCTCCAAGACGAAAACTTTAATATCTTCAAAACTAGCTGTGACCTTGCGACGAAACTTTACCGGAATGCTTATCTAGCCAACCAGAAGCTTCAGGGAGAGTTTCGCACTATTTCGTGCTCAAATGAAAACTTACTATAAATAGTAACCTCACATAAATGCAAGGTTGAGACACCATTTTTCCCAACACAAAGAATATGGCATAGCTCCTATAGGTGTTCGAATACTAGTTCTGTATGCCCAGAGTGCTGGAATGAGTTGCATGTGCTAATCTTTTCTTGCTTCATTGACTATTTTCTTAAGGATTTTGAGAATAGTTTTATTTGATGACTCTGCTTGACCATTTCCCTATGGGTAATAAGGTGTAGAGAAATGATGTTGTATTTTGAAGCATTCACATAGCTATCATACATCTTGATTTTTGAAAGGACATCCATTATCTGTGATGATGGAACTAGGGATGTCATATCTAAAAATGAGGTAATTGAGGATAAATGATGCAATCTACTTTCCAGTCACGGTGTTCATTGGCACTGCTTCAATCCATTTTGTGAAATACTCTATTGTAGTAATAATGGACTTATGTCCATTTGAAGAAGAAGGATGATTTTTTCTAACTAAATCATGTCCCCACTGATAGAAAGGCCAAGATGTTCTAAACGGATGCAGCTCCTGTGCTAGTGCATGGATAAGATTACCATGGATTTGGCATTTTGGACATTTCTTGGCAAATTGATAAGAGTATTTCTCCATTGTCGGCCAGTAATATCCCATTCTCAAAATTTTCTTAGCGAGAGTACGACCACTTGAGTGTGTGCCACAGATACCCTCATGAAGCTCACGCAAGGCAGAGGTAGATTCATTACGATCAAGGCAACAAAGAAGAGTACCATCAAGACCTCAATGGTAAAGTGTGTTAGTAGTTAAGGTATAATGGGCGACTTACCGGATAAAGCTACATTTTTGGTTATGGGATTGGTCGAGTGGTAGGTTGTTGGTTTTAAGATATTCATAAATTGGCCCATACAGGGGGGAGTTTGAACTGGTTATGGCATAGATGACTTGAGATGCCGAATTGTCATAGGCTGGGGAAAGAAATTGCTCTACCAGGAACTTGTAATGACTCTGTTGTTCTGGAATTTGTAGTAGTGAAGAAATAGTGGCCATTGCATCGACCGCTCTATTGTCCAACCTCGGTATTTGCTCGAAGGTGATATGTACAAAGTACTATTTGAAGTCATCCACCATTTTCTTGTATGGTAGCAGCTTATCATCTTTTGTTTGATATTCATTGTTGATCTGATTTATGACTAACTGAGAGTCACCATAGACACTTAAGTTTGTGATTTTCCATTCCACTTCTATTTTGATTCCTATTACCAGTGCTTCATATTCAGCAATATTGTTGGTACATGGAAACATTAGTCTGTAAGAGTGTGGAATTGTGTGTCCTTCTGGAGTGATGAACAAGATACCGACACCCGATCCATGTTGGGTATAGGAACTGTCAAAGTATAAGTTCCATTGCTTGGGTGTAACAGTAAGAACATCCATGTCAGGGAATTCCACTTGCATTGGTTATTTATCTGGTAGAGGTGCTTCAGCTAGTTGATTTGCAATTACCTGTCCTTTGATAGCCCGATGCTATGTGTATTGTATATCAAACTCACTAAGAATCATGACCCATTTAGCCAGTCTTCTTGTAAGAGCTTCTTTGCTGAGTAAATACTCTAGAGGATCAATTTTTTCTACTAGCTTGATTGTGTGAGCTAGCATGTAGTGGAAAAAATTCTGATAAGCAAATACCACAACTAAACAAGCCTTCTCAATGAATGTGTAATTTATCTCATATCCATTTAATGTCCTGCTGATGTAATATGCAACTCTTTCCTTGCCTTTTGAATCTTCTTGTGCTAATAATGCCCCCAATGATACTTCAGTTGTTGAGATGTATAGGATGAGCGAATTTCCTGCTATTAGTGGTATTAGAATTGGTGGATTCATTAGATATTGCTTGATTTGATAGAATGATTTAGCACACTTGGTTTCCCATCTTAAAGGTACATTTTTATGTAGCAGATGATTGAATGGTAGGCTTTTATCTGCTATTTGGGCTATGAATTGCCTGATAGACTACAGTCGTCCCTGTAGAGATCTGAGTTGGCTAATGTTCTTGGGAGGTGGCATCTCCATGATGGTATGTACCTTCGCTGAATCTACTTCAATTCCTTTTGCCAACACAATGTAGCGTAATAACCTGCCCGATGTTACCCCAAAGACACAGTTCTTAGGGTTTAGTCTTACTTTGAATTGTTCCCATCTGTGAAATATTTTATCTAGTATGCCCAGATGTTCTGCTTGGGTGAATGACTTAGCTAGTAAATCATCCACGTAGTCCTCCATGAAGGTATGCATTATATCATGAAAGATTGTTGTCAGAGCTCTTTCATAAGTTGCTCCAGAATTCTTTAAGCAAAAAGGCATGTCATTCCAGCAATAAAATCCCATGGACAGGTGAATGCAGTTTTGTCTTGATCTTGTGGTGTAATTTTGATTTTATTACAACCAGAGAAGTTGTCCATTAATGATAACATTGCATGGCCAGCTATTAGGTCTACAATTATGTCGATGTTGGGCAAAGGAAAATCATCCTTTGGATAGGCCCTATTGACATCTCTAAAATCTGTGCATATCCTTATGCTTCTATCGGGTTTTGATACTGGTACAATGTTTGAAATCCATTCAGCATAGTCTATAGGTCAAATAAATATAGCATCTAATAGTTTCTTTAATTCAACTTTGACCATCAATGCCACATGCAGATTTATCTTTCTTAGTTTTTTCTTAACAGGCTTAGCTACAGGAGCAATGGACAAATGATGCATAATCATGTTTGGATCTATCCTGGGCATATCAACATAGGACCAAGAGAAGTTGATTTGCTTTTTTGTAAAGAATTTGATAAATTAGACTGCTCTTCTTGTCTTAGTGATTCAGCCAGGTGTATTGCTTTGATTGTTGTTTCTATACCAATGTTGATCGAGTGAGTTGACTCAATTAGTATGGGTGACCTCTCATGATAGTGTTCCGGAAGAGTGTCAAGTCTCTCATCCGTAGGCACCTTGAAAAGGTTTTCACCTACAGATGCATCCTTTATTTTTACTATTTTGTGATCAAGTGCTGCCATTGGCTAGTTTTTAGCATTAGATCCTTTGTTTCTTTCATTTTTATGACTGAGAGACTTGGCACTCTGTAGATTGCAGACATCAT
Source organism: Cryptomeria japonica (assembly GCF_030272615.1). NCBI lineage: Eukaryota > Viridiplantae > Streptophyta > Pinopsida > Cupressales > Cupressaceae > Cryptomeria > Cryptomeria japonica. Next base: position 102,997,745 of record NC_081407.1, on the reverse strand, counting down.
TACTTTGTTCACCGGTAGAGCCTATTTCTGGGTTGACTGTACATAAATATTGGATAATGGATTCATCATCTGGGAATATAGGTAAGTCATGGTGTTCTAGTTCTTCCTAGTCTATGAGGTCAGGAAACACAAGCGGTAAGGAGTCATTTGGTGGGTTGAGATTGGCTACGGTAAGAGTCATGATAGCATTATGGGGATCATTTGGGATATGGATGAGGGCTATGATATTGTCAAGGTCTTTGATGGTATTATCTTTGATGTAACCTTGTTCATATTGTTGCTGCTTGTTCTCACTAGCTTTGTAGATATTGTGTGGTCTGAACTCAAGTAGTCAAGATTTTGTGCTTTGTTCTTCCTAAGAAAGGGGTGTGTAGGAGTGGATGGCATCCACCTCAATATCTTCAGTAATGTCTAAGCAACTATCCCATTCATATTCATTAGAGTCTATTTCAGAGTCACTATCCCAGGTTCGTTCACTGTAACTGACAGGTATGTTGTATGGAGAAAAGAGATTATTGATGATTGACATGAGTTTTGTTTCTTGCTCTGATTCAGAGTCATAACCCGCTTGCACTCTCTAGATATACTCATAAATTGTTTCTTTTGTGTGGGTAACACTGTCTTTAGATGATGATTCTATCTTGGTCTGATCAGGTTCTTGTACATGATGTATTGCTTTATAAGAAGTTTCTTCCCTTTGAATGGCTAGCTCTTCTTATTGTCGTTCATGATCTTGATGCTCTTACTCAGTCTGGATTGTCTTTGCAGCTTAGTGCAATGCTTCTTGCCAAGAGTTGTCTTCATATTTCTTCTTTGGTTTCCACTGAGGCTTTTGATACTTATTCTATTTTTGCCAAGGCGGAATCTATTGGACATATCCCAGTCCTGTCTTATCTTTTGCAAATTATGAAGGAAGTTGTATGGGTTCTATGATGCCTTCTTGATGCTTGTCGATAGGTCCTTTTCCATTGTATCCCATATGTTACATGATCTTGAATCCATTTCCATATTGTGTTGTTGGTACGACTACATCGAGGGTAGCAGCTCTAGCTTCTTCTTCATCCTTGTATAGCCAACTAAGGATGTCTTTGTCTTCTGATTCATTAGCTAGTGTGCCTAATTGGATAAATTTTCCATCAAAATTGGTAATGGGCTTGGCTGCTTGATGTGTTGATGTAGAAGGTTGTCCATGAGATTTAGGTGATGTTGGTAACTTTGATAAATACATGGATTCAAAGGAATATTCTCCCATGCCTTGGTCTTTGATCTTCATTTTTTGCTTAAAATCAATGGATAAAGATTTGGATGTGTTATATGGGCTTCCCTGTTGTGTGGAACTAGATAGTCTTGAGTTGCCCCCATAGTATTGTAGTATTGAAAAGGGTTATTGTTTGTTGATATAGAAACTTCTTGTCCGTTGTATGGGAACTTGATGCATTGATGATATGTTGATGGTACTGCTTGCATTTCATGTATCCAAGGTCAACCTAATAGAATATTGTATGTTAATTCAATGTCTAAAACTTGGTACAGAGTGTCCTTTTGTATGGGTCCAACCTGAATAGGAAGTATTATTGTTCCTTTAGATGATCTTTTTTCATCATCATATGCCTTGATGGTGATCTTTTTCCTTGGATCAATGGATTGTTCATAGAAGCCCAATGCACAGATAAGCTTTAAGGTACAGATATTGAGACCAGCTCCTCCATCTATTAATACTCTTTTTACACGGTGCTTATAGACTAGGACTTCAATATGGAGTGGGGTGTTATGCGGATGATTCAAGGAGTCATCATCATGGTCAGAAAAAGATAGGTTATGTGGGCATGTCATATGAGCCACCATGGCTTGGAATTGATTAATATCCAAATCTTTAGGAACGTTTGTCTCGACAAGTGCTTTCTCTAGGATATCCTTGTGTTTCAGAGATAGCTTGAGTAGTTCAAGTATAGATGTCTGAGCAGGAGTTCTCTGTAGTTGATCAACCAAGTTATACTGAATCTTGGGAATAGGTGTTGTTTGTTATGTATTTCCACTCAAGACATATTTCTGAGATCTTTTTGTCACATTGATTGACTCATGTTCTTGTTTGTCCTTGATTTTAATGAAATTCATTTTGTTGTCATCTATCGATATATGATTGATGGTGTTATTGTATACGTGATTTATGCAAGCTCATTTGGTATCATTTGATGACGATGCTCCACCCTTGTAATTTGGAAGGGGATTCTTAAAGGCGTCATGATCAACATTTGTCTTGAGGTTATCAACTGTTAATTCACCTCTATTGATCATGTCTTGAATGATGTTTTTAAGCCTCATGCAGTCATTTATGTGGTGTCCTTTGTTTCGATGAAAATCACAAAAATGTGATTCATTCCACCAAGGTGGTTTGAATTGAGGTTCAAAGTTGTTCAAAGGTGATAATGTGATGATTTTGTGTGCCAGGAGTTCTCAAAATGTTGATTCCAATGTTTGTCCTAAGGGTGTGTAGATGCGTCTATATGGAAAACTATTGGAGTTGTTTCTTTGATTTTTTTTATTTCCTTGGTTAACATCGTTGCCTTGGTTTTTGTTGTTGGTGTTTGAGACAAAAGGTTCTTGATTGGTTTTCTACGGATAAGTGTCAACACCCTTTTGATTTTTGTTTGTTTGTGAATTCTCGTATAACACTGGTTGTTTGGATTTCATGTCCATGGTATCAACTCCTGCATCACTCTTGATATTTTTGTTTCATTTCCAAAACTTGGATTTGTCTAAAGTGTTATTATTATTTGGATTGTTAAAGTTGGATGAGTTATTTCCTTCCTTGAAGAACTTGAGTGTTCCCTTCTTGATGCAGGCTTCTTCAACTTGGATTCCATTTTTGATTAGTTTGGAAAAAGATGGGATGCATTGGAGCTTGAGTTGATAGCTCATCTCAGTATTCAGAATGTCGATAAAAATCTCCATTTTTTTTTTAGGTACATCTAGGGGATATCTTGAAACCATGCGTCTCGATCATTGAAGGAACACAATGAATGTCTCATTGTTCCTTTGTTTAGTGTTGCACACATCCAACATGGTGATTGCATGTTGAATATTGTAGGAGTATTGGGTGATAAATTTATTTACCAATTCATCAAATTATTTGAGAGGAGGTGTCAACTTAGATAACCACTCCATTGTTGATCCTCCCAAACTTCTTGGGAATATCCTCATTAGGTAAGTGTCATCGTGAGCGAACTCTAGGCTTATGGTACAAAATTCTAGCACGTGATCATGGGGATCACTTTTACCATCATATTTGTCATATTTTGGTATGTCTAAATTTTAGGGAAAGGGTATCATGTTCAATATCCTATCAAAAGGATAAGGACATATCTCTTCCAAGGAGTATCATACTGTGGACCCTTGCTGCATATCCTGCATTTGTTTTTGCAATATCTAGATTTTTTGTGTGAGAGCGACCATGGGTGTGTTTGTACGTCGAGGGAAGGCTTCTTCCCTTTCATTGTCCCAATTTCAGGCATGGTTGTGTTCAGGGGTAATGTTTTGTTCTAGTATGAAATCTAGATCAAATGTTGCTTCTTCTCTTTGTGGATCTTGGTAAGTGTAAGTTCTGGACCTCGTTCTAAGAATTCTTTCCTCTTCATTTCTCAAGGTTCTAGGATCAAAGTCCTTAGGGAGTCTAACTCCTTTGCTAGTGAGCATGAGTGGATATTTCTCTTTGTTTTTTTTGATAATTCTTTCCATAAGCTTTTGGAATGACGGGTTTTCTTGATATTCTTAGAGAAGTTCTTCTATGATATCTGTATCTCCAAGATTTGGATATTCAAAAGGGTTTGATAATCTTCGACCCATACTTGACTCTGGTTGCAATTCGCTTTGTTTGTTTTTCTGAAAGTGAGTGACAATGGGCATCTAGTAAAACATTTATGTGACAAAGGGAACAAATTCTTCTTCTTCTCTTTCAAGAGTGGGTGGTTCAGGTCGAGCTTCATTATAGGTGATGCACACTTGTGGGAAGAAGTCAGGGTTGATTCTTTCTCCACGATTTAAACATTGACTGAATGCTGATTTTTGGCAAAAAAGATATACTTCTTAATGGTTCTTCATCAAATTCATTTGATTTGTCCTAAAGATATAATCGCATATGATGGAGAAAGGCATGATGTGATTTTAAAAGTTGACAATTGATATAGAGAAATTTGTTCAGTTTGGCAAGTTTCTTAGAACTAGGTTGTCGTTTCTTCAACTTAGTTTTGTGATGAAGACTTCTTCGTCTGAAAATATGAGGAGTGGTCATACACGAGTGATCAAGGGTTTCCTTAGATTTGTTTTGGATTTGGCTACTTTGTTTGAAAACTTAAGCCTACTTTATTGAGCAGAGGTTTAGTTAGATACGCCTCCACGATAAAGTGTGTCAAATGATAAGGATAAAGCTTCCCAATATGGAAACGTGATTTGACGACTTGAGTTTAAACTAGGAATGATTTGTTTGATAGAATCCATTAGATGGCAGACCTTTTGATCAAGGTGATGATAATACTTGATTTTGATAGGATAAAATCTTATCTCTAGCTAGTTTTCGATTTGACAACTGTTTGTTCTAAGACTGACTTGTTTGATTTGGAAATGATTTCTTTGGTGTTTTTGGAGTTGATTGCTGATGACTGAATTCGATACTAGACCTGAAAGGGTACTCAAGAAGTTTGATAAAATTTTCCCAAAGTGACAAATTTGCTCTCTGGTTTTTTGAGTTTTGACATGCACTAAGCCAAAGACTGGATGCACTAAAGAATGATCTAGATGCGCTACAGAAAAACCGTGATATGCTAAGCTACCTTTGTTATGTGCTAACATAGAAAATTTGATTTTGACTGACCTGGATGGGTTATGCACTAATATGTCCTGATTGCGCGTTAAGTTTTGGACTCGATGCACTAAGGTTTTCCCCCAATGCACTAGGTTGATGCTTGAAAGCCCTAATATGGTAGCACAAAGCGCTAATGAAATGTTTGTCGAATTTTAGATTGCTATATGCTATTTTGATGGGTGAATGCGCTAAGGTTTGGCCAGGATGTGCTAAAGAGTGCTCCTGATGTGCTAGGAAGTGGCTTCTATGCGCTAAACTGCTCTATTTTCTTTGCTTCTAAGTTTTTCAGAAATTTTCAACTTTGTTTGTTTTTTATGGATGATTTTTTGGAAATATGACTTGAAAACACAACATGAAAAAGATAACCATTTTTGCCTATGCTAAACAAATAGTGTATGTTCTGCGAGGATGTGTTCAAATCCCCAATGTTTTCACAGGTTTGGATGTAAAGAAGACAAATCAAATAGACTCTTTATTGAAGGGTCATCAACAATACCATAGCCCACTAGTCTCGATACTCCATTAGCTCAAATAGTCGTGTCACCCCTAGGGGGCACCCATTTTTTTGCCGTTTGCCAGAAATTAACGTTCACAATTGGGTAGTTATCTTGGGAGATATATGGTGAGTAATCTTGGGGGTGGATTCTTCCCCAGCCTTGCACTATGATATTGAAGATGTTTGGATACTGACTCAGCTCAAAGTTTCTAATACTAAGGTTCGTAATCAAGCTTCCTATTCAATCTTCAGTGATAAAATCCCTCAGGAGGCTTCCCAAGCTTTAGAACAAAGGCTTTATGTATCGTAAAGATACTGGGGGAAGGCTAATCATTGAGCAAATCTGTTGAAGGGGACTTTTGTCAACCTCCACTTTTGATTATAGTGGGTTGAAACAATTGGCAATAAATTTGTTTCCCACTTAGGTCATTCCCCTCTCACTGACCATTTAAATGGTGCTCTAAGAGAATCTTGGGAGGGCATGCCTGCTAAAGGATTTAAGTACTTCGAAATATAGAAAGAATGAAAGAGTGGTTTGGCTTTTTGGTCACCCAGTTAAGGGGAGAGCATTTACCTTCCACTTTCGAGTCAAGGCAAACAATGGTTTTTTAATCCTTTCAAAGTAGTGATTTTCTAACTTCTATTTGGAGATGTTGCTCCAAAAAGTATGATGTTCTTTTTAACCTTCAAATCAATGATTTTCTATCTAAGTAAAAGAAATCCTGGTCAACAAATAAAATTTCGATATTGGTCAACAAAATTCAAAGTCGAAAAGGGGAAGAGTTTCCCTCTTTGTTTTGCCTAAACTTGAATATGAAGTTCTTTTACCTTTGCAAAAAAAAAAAATGGATCCTTTTAGACACCAAAGGATGGTGAGGTTCGGTTTAAGCTTTTGCAGAAAGTAAAATTTGCCTCGTTCTTTTTAGAGCTTCCAAAATGAAATGTTTTTCCTTTTCTAACTTGCAAGAAAGCAAAAGTGAATTTTGTTGTTCTTTTTACCTTGCAAATAAATAAATAAAAATCTTCTTTTAAGCACTAAAAGGAAGTCTGATGTGCATTTTAAGCTTTCCAAAATGAAAATGTGAGGTTTATTTTACCTTTGCACAAAACAAGGAGAGTGAATTCTTTTTAACCAACTTCTTTTTGAAAGAAACTAAATTAAAAGAAATTAAAAATTTCTAAACTAACTCCTTCCCTTGCATAAAAGATTAAACCTGCACACGGTCAAAGATTAAAAGTTAGTGTGGGTTTACACAACCCTAAAATGATTCTTCCTGGTTACAAACTTTTTCTTTGCTCTGTTAACCCTATGCACTAAGCTATTGCACCAATGCGCTATAGAAAGGTTGCTACAGAAAAGACCCTATGCACTAGGTTGTCGCTTGGATGTGCTAGCTTGATTTCCTAATGCGTTGTGATTTTCCAGTTCCCAGAAGAAGTGTTATGCGCTAGTCTAACTACTCAATGCACTAAGGTTAGGGCCTGATGCACTAAACAGTAAGCAAGATGTGCTAAAGGAAGGCACCAACACGCTAACTCAGCTTTTCCGCATACCTACAATATTAGCCCAACAATAAAAATGATGTTATAAATGGGGTAATGCCCCACGGTGGGCACAAAAAATGTGTGCGGGAAATGTGGTGGGATGAAACACAAATTTGGTTTCTTGGACAAGTCCACACACCAATGAGACTCTTGGTGCAAGTTATGGAGTTATATTGAGTAACTCAACTTCCCAAGGGATGTTCCATTGTTCTCTATCTCATAAGACCCCTCAAGCCAATGCCTTTTCTCTTAGATCGCTGAGAAAATTGACTTAGGGATAACAATCATGATAACGAGGGATATTTGATCAATCTACCATGAATGCATTCCTAGTTATGCATGATACTAAATCTAAAATGATTTAAACTAGCATGGATATGATAATAAGATGAAAGGATTAGTAACAAAACTATGCTAGCATGCTATACCAGTCTAATATGATTATTATATGATAATATAAATGCTTATTTAAGATGATATTAAGATTATTTCTATCAAAGAGAGGCTAAATGCTTGATAAAAATGACTAGATATGCTTAGTAAAATGCCTATAAGTGTGATTCTAAAGACTTGGATATGAAAATGATAGAAGGAGGGCTCTATTAATAGGAAAAATAGGGTAATGGATGGTCAAGATTGGATGATCTTATCAAGGGCTAGGATTGAAAGTTATCAATCCATGCACTCAATTCTCACCAATGAAATGGTGACAATTGTCAATAAGAGATTGCTTGAGTGGAGATGTAAGAAGCATTAAATTCTTGAGAAGACATGATGGTTACCTTTTGAGGTAAGGTTGAGGTTAGGCTTAGAGTCATCCATTGGATAAAGCTTTTATCCAAGGGGTAAACTCTTGTGCAAGGGTTAAGGAGATAACCAAGGGTAAAGCCAAGAGTGCTTGATGAGACCCCTGGGTTAGATGAGGGTTGGGTTAGGAAAAAAGTCTCTAATCATGCAAGGAGGGTTAGTTAACCATTAATGAGTTGTAATACTTTGGGGACAAATTTGTAAGAATCCTTCCAAATTTGGGGGAACTCAACAAGTTAGCTTGTTGAAGACATAAAGGCTTAAATGCTTTTGGAAGACTTTCCTCCAAATTTGAGAAGTGACATCCTCAAATTTAGGGAAAAGGGATAATTGAAGGGTTTAGCCTAATTGATTAGGATTAGATGGGTTCTAGAAAAATTTAGGAAGGGGGTTTAGGAGGAAAGTGGGAGATGTAGAAGAATGCAAGTGGGTGGAGAAATAGAATTTAATTAAAATAAAATTAATTTATTTCAATTATGGGTGCAACTTGCATTTGTGGAATTTTGGATTTTTAATTAAATGTAAATTTAATTAAATGGGCTAGAAGGGGGATTTAATTAAATAAAGTAATTTATTTAATCAAATGAAGTAGAAAAGACTTAGGTGAGCCTAATTAAATAAATTGAATAATTTATTTAATTAAATAGATGAATGAGAATAATTTAATTAAATAAAATATAATTAAATAGCAGAATAGGAATAAAATGAATATTAAATATTCACTTAGGAAAGTGGTCATTTTTGTATGTTTACAAATTGTTTTGAAGAAATAGAAATGTTTCTATCTCTCCACCTTTGTCTTCAAGTTAGATTCAATCTCCCAAAAAGAATATATACATGAAATATAACATCACCTTTCTTATACTTCAAGTTATCTTCCATGTGTATATGGCAGGATGTGTGAGAGTGTCTCAAATCTCTAGGAATTATAATGTAGATTCTAGGTTTTTGAAGATATTATAAAATTTTAGACTTAATCAAGTTTCAATAATCAATAGGCTTCTATTATCATTCTCTTTCTCCATCTATCTCATTCTCTTTATCTCCCCTAAACTCTATACTTATCTCTCTCTATTATTCTTACTCTGTCCCCTTTCTACATGTCTATCTCACTCTCCTCTCCAAGATATAGCCCTAACTCTATACCTATTTCTCAACCTTCACTCTCTACTATATGTTTTCTCTTTGTCTTTACACACCTCCCGCTCACTCCCTTTATACCTCTATTTCTCTAGTTCTCTCTAACCCTCTCTCACTCTCTACCTTTCCTTCCTTTCTTACCCCTATCTCTATCCCTACCTCCCTCCATATCTCTTCTTCTCTCTCCCTCCATTATTATTTCTCTCATGTCTCTCTATTCTCTCAATCACTACATCTCTCTCCTACCCTCTCTTTCACAATCCCTAGGTTTCTCCCTCCCTCCATATTTACCTCTCTAGCTCTCCCTCCCCATCTCATTTTCGACCTCTCTCTCCCCTTTTACATGTCTCACCTCTATCTCTCCCTCTAGATCTCTCACCCTTCTCTCCCTAGGCTCTAGC